>NC_136070.1:618766979-619154479 GCF_964261635.1 Lissotriton helveticus | reverse complement strand
AGCTCTCACAGCCCACACAGCTCTCACAGCCCACACAGCTCTTACAGCTCACACAGCTCTCACAGCCCACACAGCTCTCACAGCCCACACAGCTCCTACAGGCCTCACAGCCCTCACAGCCCACACAGCCCTCACAGCCCTCACAGCCCACACAGCTCTCACAGCCCACACAGCTCTGACAGCATTCACAGCCCACACAGCTCTCACAGCCCACACAGCTCTCACAGCTCTCACAGCCCACACAGCTCTCACAGCCCACACAGCTCTCACAGCTCACACAGCCCTCACAGCCCACATCCCACACAGCTCTCACAGCTCTCACAGCCCATACAGCTCTCACAGCCCACACAGCTCTCACAGCCCACACAGCTCTCACAGCCCTCACAGCCCACGCTGCCCACACAGCTCACGCAGCTCTCACAGCTCTCACAGCTCACACAGCCCTCACAGCCCACACAGCTCACATCCCACACAGCTCTCATAGCTCTCACAGCCCATACAGCTCTCACAGCCCATACAGCTCTCACAGCCCACACAGCTCTCACAGGTCTCACAGCCCTCACAGCCCTCACAGCCCACACAGCTCTCACAGCCCACACAGCTCTCACAGCCCACACAGCCCACGCAGCTCTCACAGCCACACAGCTCTCACAGCTCACACAGCCCTCACAGCCCACACAGCTCACACAGCTCACATCCCACACAGCTCCCACAGCTCTCACAGCCCATACAGCTCTCACAGCCCTCACAGCCCACACAGCTCTCACAGCCCACACAGCTCTCACAGCCCACACAGCTCCCACAGCCCTCACAGCCCTCACAGCTCACACAGCTCTCACAGCCCACAGAGCCCACACAGCTCTCACAGCACACACAGCCCACACAGCTCTCACAGCTCTCACAGCCAACACAGCCCACACAGCTCTCACAGCTCACACAGCTCTCACAGCTCACACAGCTCTCAGAGCCCACACAGCCCACACAGCTCTGGCAAAGATAATACCAGCAGCGAACAAGCACAGGCAAAGACAATAACGGCAGCAAACAAACACTGGCAAAGACAATAACGGGAGCAAAGAAACACAGGCAAAGGCAATACCAGCAGTGAACAAACACTGGCAAAGATAATACAATCAGGGGGGCAGGGGCACGAAAAACGGCACAATCAGGGGACAGAAGGCCCGACAAACGGCACAATCAGGGGGCAGAAGGCAAGAAAAAACGGCACAATTAGTGGGCGGAAGGCAACATATACGGCACAATCAGGGAGCAGAAGGCAAGAAATACGGCACAATCAGGGTGCAGAAGGCAAGAAATATGGCACAATCAGGGTGCAGAAGGCAAGAAATACGGCACAATCAGGGGGGTAGAAGCCAAGAAATATGGCACAATCAGGGGGGCAGAAGCAAGAAATACGGCACAATCAGGGGGGCAGAAGGCAAGAAATACGGCACAATCAGAGAGCATCTTGCGCCGGTCCGAAAATCGGATCCCTAGGGCTGCTCAGATGGTCCCACAAGGATATTACCATATTTCAACGTTATCCGCTAATAGAATTAGCATTTTAAAAACCTTGCAAATTCACTGAAAAAAACATAGGTTTCAGGCCTTATTTAGTTAGGAATTAGCATTTAAAAAACCTTGCAAATTCACTGAAAAAACCATAGGTCTCAGGCCTTATATAGTTAGGAATTAGCATTTAAAAAACTTTTGAAATTCAGTGAAAAAAACATAGGTTTCAGGCCTTATATAGTTAAGTATTAGCATTTAAAAAAGCTTGCGAATTCACTGGAAAAACCATAGGTTTCAGGCCTTATATAGTTAGGAATTAGCATTTAAAAAACCGTGCAAATTCACTGAAAAAACCATAGGTTTCAGGCCTTATATAGTTAGGAATTAGCATATAAAAAACATTGAAATTGCTCCTATATAGTTAGTTATACTAACTATATTTGGCGCACCCGCAATCCACTGCTGATGATGTCACATATTACATCATTCATGACATGGTCAGTGACATCACTGATGACATCACTGATGACATCTCAAATGACATCACTGATGACATCACTGATGACATCTCATTTGACATCACTGATCACATCACTGATGACATCATTCATGTGATAATACGATGCACCTCCTCACACTCTAATATAACCTTTGTTACACCCAGTGTTAAATACAGACTACCATTCTTGAAACCATTGACACACCATTACCAGTTACTACATAGGCACTCACTGATTCCTAGGTCTACACACACGTCCACTCATTCACCCATACAATCACTCATACATACAGTCACTCATCAATACAACACTATCATATGCACTCATACACCTATGCAGACACTCACACACTGCCACTCATCCATGGAGTTACTCACACACCTAGTCAGTCATGTAAAGAATCAATCACACTTCCATTTCCTCATCTATACAGTTATACACACAACACCTTACTTATTCAAACATATACTAACACAAACTTACTCTCTTATACAATCACTGATACAAGTACACATTGATCTGCACAGAGTTACACACCTCCCAGCCAGCCACACACACACTCAGTCTCCCATACAAATACTTGGGCAACCAATCAATAACCTATATAGCCACTCATATAGCTACTGATCAACACATGCAGCAGCTTACACAACAACAGACATAGTGATGCACACATTCAGACAGTTTAGTAACTAACCTATGCATTCAGTAAGACACATTTAATCACTCACTCATACAGTCAGTCACGCACCTGCTAAATCCTTCATCCAGACACTTATACATCCACTCATTCTTCAATATGTAAAACATATTTAAACTTTACAGAAAAACACAGTCACTGGATGATGTCATCAGTGATGTCATCAGTGATGTCATTTGAGATGTCATCAGTGATGTGGAGTGGTGTGGCTCACTGGTTAGAGGCGGTAGACCCGGAAGCAGAGGACGGCCTGGGACCAGGGTTCTATCCCCGACGCGGCAGGGTCGTGGACCAGGGTCAGCGGACTCGATAATTCTCGCCTCGGTGCCTACTCTAACCAGGGATCACACTCGGCAACTCTGGGCATTAGCTTGCCTCATCTCCACAACGGCCCCCCACATACGCCGGGGATGCCTGGTTTCACCTTGGAGATACCCAGTAGGGACCATCTCACAGGGAAAGCCAGGACGGGTTCCCCAGCGGTCTACAGCGCAGAGATACTCCTTCGGGAGTTGATTCTAGCGCTTTAGAAACCCACAATTAATGTCATCAGTGATGTCACTGACCATGTCATGAATGATGTAATATGTGACATCATCAGCAGTGGATTGCGGGTGTGCCAAATATAGTTAGTACAACTAACTATATAGGAGCAATTTCAATGGTTTTTTATATGCTAATTCCTAACTATATAAGGCCTGAAACCTATGTTTTTTTCAGTGAATATATATATATATTCACTGAAAAAACCATAGGTTTCAGGCCTTATATAGTTAGGAATTAGCATTTAAAAAACCTTTGAAATTCACTGAAAAAAACATAGGTTTCAGACCTTATATAGTTAGGAATTAGCATTTAAAAAAACCTTTGAAATTCACTGAAAAAACCATAGGTTTCAGGCCTTATATAGTTAGGAATTAGCATTTAAAAAAACCTTTGAAATTCACTGAAAAAAACATAGGTTTCAGGAGTTATATAGTTAGGAATTAGCTTTTACAAAACATTTTAAATTCACTCAAAAAACTATAAGTTTTAGTGGTGTTATAGTTAGCTGGACATTTTACTCATACAAAACCATTGAAATTGCTCCTATATAGTTAGTTGTACTAAGTATATATCGCGCACCCGCAATCCACTGCTGATGATGTCACATATTACATCATTCATGACATGGTCAGTGACATCACTGATGACATCTCAAATGACATCACTGATGACATCATCCAGTGAATGTGGTTTGCTTCGTTATTTAAATATGCATTATATGTATAGCAATTTGCATTGAAGAATGAGTGGATATATAAATAAATATTTGGATGGAGGATTTAGTAGCAGTGTAATTGACTGTTTACTTGACCAATTTATAATGTCTCACTAAATATAGTGGATAGTGACTAAACTGTGTGAATATCTGTATCACTTTGTCAGTTGTTGTGTAAACTGATTCTACAGTTGGTTACTAGCTATGTGAAAGTCTATATTAGTTATTGATTAGTTAACTGAGTATTTGTATGGGAGTGTGAAAGTGTGTGTGGTTCGGTGGAGGGTGTGTGACTGTCCAAAGATGTGTGAATAGTTTATTCAGTAGATATATGAAGTTAAAACTACATGTTCTAACAGTTTGGGTGAGGGAATCTCTTTATGGGTGTGGTGATGAGCAAATATATTTCTCAAAGGTACAGGTCCAACAAACTAGAAAAATAAAAGGCAGTGTATGTGTCAGTTGTTGTATATAAATAAGTATACATAAGACACAATGATTGTGTGAGTGACTGTATGGATAACTGTATACTTGTAATAATGATTTTATAATTCACTAAGTATGACTTACTATCTAAATGAATAGAAGAAGTGGTGTTTGTATAAGTGTTTTGCTAAGTAAATATGTAAGTATGATCCATTGTTTGCATAAGTGAGTAGGATGACTTCTTATGTGAATAGGATGCGTGCTGTTGTTTAATGTCGATATAGATGTATAAGTATTTTTGATAGTGTTCTATTGTTCATTGACAGCATGTATGAGTGAATCCATAGGTAAGGGATTAGATGTGTTTATACATGTATGAATCACTGAGTGGATTTTTAGATACTTGTATTGCTGTGACAATGGATTAAAATATGATACTCTGTATTTTACAAAGAGTGATGAAAAATTGTAATAGTGTATGAAAAGGTGTATGTGATTGTCACGTGGATGATGTCATCAGTGATGTCATCAGTGATGTCATTTGAGATGTCATCAGTGATGTCACTGACCATGTCATGAATGATGTAATATGTGACATCATCAGCAGTGGATTGTGGGTGCGCGATATATACTTAGTACAACTAACTATATAGGAGCAATTTCAATGGTTTTGTATGAGTAAAATGTCCAGCTAACTATAACACCACTAAAACTTATAGTTTTTTGAGTGAATTTCAAAGGTTTTGTAAAAGCTAATTCCTAACTATATAACTCCTGAAACCTATGGTTTTTTCAGTGAATTTCAAAGGTTTTTTTAAATGCTAATTCCTAACTATATAAGGCCTGAAACCTATGGTTTTTTCAGTGAATTTCAAAGGTTTTTTAAATGCTAATTCCTAACTATATAAGGCCTGAAACCTATGGTTTTTTCAGTGAATTTCAAAGGTTTTTTAAATGCTAATTCTATTAGCGGATAACGTTTAAATATATTAATATCCTAGTGGGACCACCTGAGCAGCCCTAGGGGGTCAGGGTGTTCCTACCCTGCCCCCTTTTTGTGTTCTACACGTTTGTTTTTCTGCTTTCTTGTGCCTAATTCCTAACTATATAAGGCCTGAAACCTATGGTTTTTTCAGTGAATTTGCAAGGTTTTTTAAATGCTAATTCCTAACTATATAAGGCCTGAAACCTATGTTTTTTTCAGTGAATTTCAAAGGTTTTTTAAATGCTAATTCCTAACTATATAAGGCCTGAAACCTATGGTTTTTTCAGTGAATTTCAAAGGTTTTTTAAATGCTAATTCCTAACTATATAAGGCCTGAAACCTATGTTTTTTTCAGTGAATTTCAAAGGTTTTTTAAATGCTAATTCCTAACTATATAAGGCCTGAAACCTATGTTTTTTTCAGTGAATTTCAAAGTTTTTTTTAATGCTAATTCCTAACTATATAAGACCTGAAAGCCCACCAGGAATCTCCAGTATGCACCAGGGGACTGCATTGCAGAGAGGTGTAATTAAGCCACGGCCCTTTTTACACCTCTCTGCAACGCAGCCCCCGTGCATGTTTGAAGAGGGGGAACTCATTCCCCCTGCATACTGGCGGCCCCTGGGGGCCAACTAGCCCACCTGGAACCTCCAGTATGCGCCAGGGGGCTGCATTGCAGAGGTGTAATGAGGCTATGCCCCCTGTTACACCTCTCTGCAACGCAGCCGCCTGGCGTGTTCGCAGAGGGGGAACTAATTCCCCTTGCATAATGGGGGTCCCTGGGGGCCAACTAGCCCACCAGGAGCCTCCAGTATGCGCCAGATGGCTGCATTGCATAGAGGTGTAATGAGGCCAGACCCTTTTTTACACCTCTCTGCAACGCAGCCCCCGTGCATGTTTGAAGAGGGGGAACTAATTCCCCTTGCATACTGGGTGTCCCTGGCAGCCATCTTGTGCCTTGTTCAAACCAAGGCACAAGAAAGCAGTGAAACAAAGGTGTGAAACTCGCAAAGGGGCCAGAGTAGAAACACCCTGACCCCCTAGGCCTGCTCAGGGGGTCCCACAAGGACACCCAAGGCAAAAAAATATATATATATTTTTTTTTAAAGTCGCGGGGTACAAAAAAACAATAAAAAAATATAAAACAACAATAAGAATCAAAAAACAGTTCTTTTCAGAACTACCTTCAATTTATATAAAAATGCTACATTTAAAAAAAACTCTGTCTTTCTTTTTTTCTCCAGGGTAATAATGAGTGTGTGTGGGGGGGGAGTGGGGGGGTATGTGTGTGGGGTGTGTGTGTGTAGGATGTGTGGGTGTGTGTGTGGGGTGTGGGTGTGTGTGTGTGTGGGGGTGGGGGTGGGTGTGTGTGGGGGTGAGGAATGTGTGTGTGGGGTGTGTGTGTGTGTGTGGGGGGGGGTGAGTGTCAGAGGTGTGTGTGTGTGGGGGGTGAGGTGTGTGTGGGGGATGTATGGGGTGTGTCTGTGAGGTGTGTGTGTGTGTGGGGGGAGTGAGGTGTGTGTGGGTGGGGGTGTGTGGGTGTAGGTGGGGGTGTGGGGGTGTATGGTGTGGGTGTGGGTGTGTGGGGTGTTTGGGTGTGGGTGGAGGTGTGGGTGTATGAGGTATGGTGGGGTGTGTGTGGGGTGTGTGTGTGTCGGGGTATGTGTGTGGGGCACCCCCTCAAAAAATAAAAAAATAATGAGTGTGTGTGTGGTGTGTGTGTGTGGGGGGTGTGTGTGGGGGGGTATGTGTGTGGGGTGTGTGTGTGTAGGATGTGTGGGTGTGTGTGTGGGGTGTGTGTGTGGGGGTGTGTGTGGGGGGGTGTGGGTGTGTGTGTGAGAGGAGTGTGTGTGTGGGGGTATGTGTGTGTGTGTGTGTGTGTGTGTGTGTGAGGTTTGTGTCAGAGGTGTGTGTGTGTGTGGGGAAGGGGTGAGGTGTGTGTTTGGGGGATGTGTGGGGTGTGTCTGTGAGGTGTGTGTGTGTGTGTGTGTCTGAGGGGGGATGAGGTGTATAGGTGTGTGTAGGTGTGTGGGGTATGTGGGTGGGGATGTGGATGTGTAAGGTGTGTGTGTGGGTGTGGGTGTGTGGGGTGTTTGGGTGTAGATGGGGGTGTTGGTGTGTGAGGTGTGTGTGGGGTGTGTGTGTAGGATGTGTGTGTATGTGTGGGATGTGTGGGTGTGTCTGTGAGGTGTGCATGTGTGTGTGTGGGGGGATGTGTGGGATGTGTGAGGTGTGTCTGTGAGGTATCTGTGTGTGCGTGTGTGTGTGTTGGGGGGTGAGGTGTGTGAGTGAGTGTGTGTGGGATGTGTGGATATGTAAGGTGTCGGTGTGGGGGTGTGGGGTGTTTGGGTGTGGGTGGAGGTGTGCGTGTGTGAGGTGTGTGTGGGGAGTGTGTGGGTGTGGAGGTGTGGGGTTGTGTGCATGTGGGTGGGACATACTTGTAGGTACCTAAAACAGCCACAGAACCAAAAGCTCTTTTCAGAGCTACCCTACCTGTAATCACTCAAAATGATTATTTTATTATTTATTATTATGATTATATAATTTTTTTCACTATTTTTCCCCATGGTACGCTCCCCGGTGCGCGTACCGGGCGCTCCCCCCGCGAAAAACGCCCCCAAATTTTTTTTTTTTGCCCCGCGGGACCCTTTAATGGCCCCCACATCAAACCTAGGGGGTCAGGGGGGGTCTACCCTGCCCCCTTTTGGTCATTTCCCCCTTTGATTTTTGCCACCTCTTGTGTCTCAATCCTACCGAGACACAAGATGGCGGCCGCTGCGGACTGTTTCGAATGTTTACAGACACCCGAGAACCAATCAGCTTCCCGTGCGCAAGTCGCGTGGCGCGCCCGGAGCGCTCCCCGGTGCGCGTTCCGGGTGCGGCCATAGATATATAATTTTTTTTTAACCTAAATTACTCAAAATCCTCTGGAGCACATATCTTGAGACATAGCAAAGGCACATCGGGCTACCAGTCCCTACAATATTGCCAAGTTTGGTGAAAATCCATTCAGCCGTTCGAGCTAAAAGTGCGACAGACCGCCCTATGGAAATTAACATGGGGAAAACACGTTTTGGGACCCGCCTTTTATCTCGGCCCCCGCTTGACGAATCCCCCCTAAACTTTCAGGGAAGGACCGGAGCGCCGCGAGGCAGAGTTGCTGGAAAATTCAGGCAGATTCCTCAACCGGCGCCAAAGTTATTCCCAATAGAATGTTGCGATTTCCGTATGGAAATCAATCCTAACTATATATACCTACTGACGACCGCTAGTAGGTAATATATATATATATATAAAATTTCTATGGCAAAATGAAACCCCTCATTTTGTTCCTTTTCAAATTAAATGTATTAAGTGTTACCACTTTATTCCAATCAAGATGACTTCAGGTGTGCCATACTTTTGTCATAAGTAAGACTGTTAGCGTTCTAGTTGTTCTTTAGAACACTCTGGGACATTTTGTCATTGGGCTATAGTTGGGCTACATCTGGCTGATATTTGGGCTACATTTGGGCTCTTTTGTCTCTGGTGGCCATCTTGGGAGACTGCATATCAGAATTTTTTTAATGAAATATAAGAGGATTTGAGAAGTCACTCAAAATGTGCCCTAATTTTTCTTTCTTCAGCACTAATCATAATTTCTATGGCAAAATGAACCCCCTCATTTTGTTCCTTTGCAAATTAAATGTTTTAAGTGTTAACACTTTATTCCAATCAAGATGACTTCAGGTGTGCCATACTTTTGTCATAAGTAAGACTGTTAGCGCTCTAGTTGTTCTTAGGAACACTCTGGGACATTCTGTCATTGGGCTATAGTTGGGCTACATCTGGCTGATATTTGAGCTACATTTGTTTTTTTTTGTCTCTGGTGGCCATCTTTGGGCTACATTGGGCTACATTTGGGCTCTAACATATATATAGCCCAATGTAGCCCAATATATATTTTTTCAAAGTTAATTTTCGTAAAAACCACTGGAGCATATATCTTGAGACATAGCAAAGGCACATCGGGGTACCAGTCCCTACAATTTTGCCAAGTTTGGTGAAAATCCATTCAGCCGTTCGAGCTAAAAGTGCGACAGACCGCCCTATGGAAATTAACATGGGGAAAACACGTTTTGGGACCCCCCTTTTATCTCGGCCCCCGCTTGACGAATCCCCCCCAAACTTTCAGGGAAGGACCGGGGCGCCGCGAGGCAAAGTTGCTGAAAAAGTCAGGCAGATTCCTCAACCGGCGCCAAAGTTATTCCCAATAGAATGTTGCAATTTCCCTATGGAAATCAATCCTAACTATATATACCTACTGGCGACTGCCAGTAGGTTATATATATATATACATCAGAAAGCACCAAGTAGAGGGAAGGCCACAGGGGGCTTGAATAAGTTCTCTTTATTAAAATCGTCAACTTGCCAGCAGTCACTTCACCCGGATTCAGGCATCACATTCTCTGAGCCAGACACGTTTCAGGATACTTCCATCCTTTCCTCAGTGGCATGTTTGCTGGAATGAGCATCGAAGCGCATTTGTTCCGAGAATAAATGATCCATGACAACGCCACCCGTGAGTGCTTATCTTTCCTGATAAACAAGGACATTTTGAGCTATGATAGTAGCGGAACGCATCGTCCCAAGACAGCACCCGTTCTTGAGTGATTCGTGTTTGGTGTCTGGAGCGTTGATATATATATATATATATATATAAGCACGAAACGCATCAGGCGTGAATCGACAGGCATGCTGTGAACTAGATCCGCCCGCCCATCCGGCTTCTACCTCATGGAGGTTGCTGCAGCGGATGTCAGAGTGTGTCTCCAACAGGTGGGTGAAATGTCTCAGACAGCAGCACATAACTGAGGCACACACCACAAGACCCACAAACCAACGCAGACTCATTCGAGTCGCCCATTGGAGGGCTCATATTTTTAAGTGGGAGGTGTGGCCTCTATGCCAAAATGACTGTCGCGCCTCTGAAGAGTGCAATGAGCACGAAACGTGTCAGGCGTGAATCGACAGGCATTCTGTGAACTAGATCCGGCCGCTGATCCGGCTTTTACCTCATGAAGGTTGCTGCAGTGGATGTTAGAGTGCGTCTCCAACAGGTGGGAACCTTGGAGCGTTGATATATATGCGTGCTGCTCACTCCAAAACTCTGCACCCCCTCTCCCAGAGGCCACACGAGAATCAGGAACAAGGAGACAA
Organism: Lissotriton helveticus; assembly: GCF_964261635.1. Lineage (NCBI taxonomy): Eukaryota > Metazoa > Chordata > Amphibia > Caudata > Salamandridae > Lissotriton > Lissotriton helveticus. The sequence continues at coordinate 619,143,896 of NC_136070.1, read as the reverse complement.
CCACGATGTGCAGGTGAGCAGTAATGTCTTTATTTAAAAAGAGCGCCCTGCCAGCATGACGTGAAGTAACGTATAGTACGGAATAGTAGTTATATCCTACTTTACATTAAAATAAACTTAGAAATACATTGAAATCCAAGGTTATAGTAGCATTATACTTAGGTGAAAATGTCAGTTAAAACAAATCCTTTTAAGCTAACAAAACTACTGAAATTCAGCAGTTCTAGTTATCTCACTTAACTATAACTAGTGCCCTAAAGTAACTATAATTTGGGTCCCTGCCATGCACAGTGTTGTCATCAATTATGTCATTCCAGATGTTGCAGTGACGTTATCAATGCTGCCATAGAACATTTTTTGAGTGCTGTAATACGAGAGGTAATTAGCAGTGCATGGCAAGGGATGAATTTTTTTAATTTTGGACACAAGTTATAGTTAATCGAAATAACTTTAATGTGAGGGAAGAAAGGAGGTTGGAAGAGAGGATTTCCCTGATCAAGATGCTGATGATCCTGTGGTGTCTACCCTCAAGGTCGAACGCACCCTAGAATCAGAAAAAGGACACATAAACAGAAAATAAGACTACAAATGAAAGGGGAGGGGTAGAGACAAGTACACACATGGCTAGAGAAACTAAAAGAGGATTCGTATTGGCAGGCTGGGGGCTAAGCATTTAATGAGGAAGCAAGTGACATATGCTGATAGGATCAAAGAAGAGAAATCAGAGAGCCAAAACCGGAGATGAGGATGAATGCTGTAGTTGAAGTAAGGCTTGAGTCGGGGGTACATGCAGGTACACAGCGTCCCCCCACTCTTTTCACAGGGTGTACGCCGTTCCCCCTGCCAAGAAGTTGGGCCCCACAGAAATATGCTGAACATGTCCCGGTGTAATTTTCAGACCGGCGAAACGTGCAGCACGTGAGGTCATGAGGTCATTTGCATATTGTCATTCCCCCCACTACTTTTTATAGGACTTGTACCCTGAACAGAAGGTTTGCGAGAGAGATTGGCTCAGGGAGAATTAGTCTGGCAGAAGGAGCCAGAGAAAGAGGAGACAGAGAGAGAAGACTGAAATGAGCCTGAAAAGGACGCTTGGTTGGAGGAGTGGTGGAAGCGGCCGATGAGTACAAGTTGTCCTGCTACAGCCCCGGTTTTGGCTTACCCGGGTGAGTCTTCCAGTGCCGGAAGGAGGGTATAGTGGGAGGTGGGAGGAAAAGATTTGGTTGGTTATTTAATTAAAATTATTTTTTTTCTTCTCTTTTTTTTCACGAGATGGACATTCAGATACCATTCTGTTCTTTTCACGGGGTGTTATTGACTTCCTTTCTATAATGGAACGGAATAAAAAATATCCTCCCACTTCACAGATAAACCATAGGGACAGTACATTAAGTCCAGGCCTTGCGACCAACTTGGAGGACCAACTACACCAAACTTGCTGGAATAAAGGGTTCTAATTCCTTATACCACTGGGCACATTTTTTCCCTAAACACTGCGGCATCACTTGGGAACTCCCTGGGGGAGCGGAGGTGTGAGTGAAAAAGATGCTAGAAATGGGAAAACAGACAGGGTTAGAGAGGAAAACAAGAATGCTTGCCTAAGGAACCTATACTTACCTGGTTGACTTTAATTACTTTTTCAGTGGGAATGTCGGAGGCAAAACCACAACAGCACCTTAAAGGGGAAGAAAGAATACATCATTAAAAACCTGTTGCCGGCACAATAGCACTGAGAACTTGCTTGAAACGCCTTTATTTTTATTAAATCTATTTAAACAACAAGGGGACCCCAATTGGTATCAGCGAGGGACCTCGGGGAAGTTAATTATGTAGAAACAACAATGGTCCCTGGCAGGGAATTGGATGATCGGAAAATAAATATAGACTCAGTCAGTTCTATATTGATAAAGACATACCCAGCCGGGCAGTGGTCTTCCACGTTTTTATATTTTAAATGAGGACATACAAAACAGAATAACACCTTCAACAGTTCACGTGCGTGGGGCACAAGCCTGTACCCAAACCACGACCGTGCTCAGACAAAGACATACACAAAAGGGCTTTTACAAGGCAAATTCAACAATCTCTATAGGGTTCCAGTTTTCTGGGCAGAGAGATTACTTATAGGTACCATTACAATGTTACATTTTGTACATTTCCACAGGTATATGGTACACATTGGGTCGACGACGTTTCGGACCCCCTTGTTAAATAATGGGGTCCATCATCAGGACAAGAAAATAGTTGCCTTTTTAGTTATTAGCCTCTTTAGCCAGGGAGGCAGTTAGCAAGCTCAAATAAGGGCGGGCGGATAGAGTGCTGAAACAGGAATAGTGGAATAATCTATTCCGTGTTATTGGAATTTCCGAAATTTTTCGGAATTTCAAATAGAGTTCTGGAGGTGAAGGGGCGGGAAAGGATTTCTTGTGTCCACTTGTACCAGTAATTCAGAACGGTTCTGGAACTGGTTCCAGGTACTCATTGTCTGTCGACTGATCCGGCCCCCTGGTTTCAGGACCCCAGCGCGACTCGGCGCCGCCGATAATATTCGGCTCCAAAGGAACAAGCGGACAAAGACACTACTCGTCTGCCGCCACTGGACCCTCGAGGAAGTCTGATTAATATACACTGGCTGAAGCGGACTCGAGATAATTACTCTTTCCCGCCTTGGACCCTTAAGACTCCGTTCTGAATTACTGGTACAAGTGGACACAAGAAATCCTTTCCCGCCCCTTCACCTCCAGAACTCTATTTGAAATTCCGAAAAATTTCGGAAATTCCAATAACACGGAATAGATTATTCCACTATTCCTGTTTCAGCACTCTATCCGCCCGCCCTTATTTGAGCTTGCTAACTGCCTCCCTGGCTAAAGAGGCTAATAACTAAAAAGGCAACTATTTTCTTGTCCTGATGATGGACCCCATTATTTAACAAGGGGGTCCGAAACGTCGTCGACCCAATGTGTACCATATACCTGTGGAAATGTACAAAATGTAACATTGTAATGGTACCTATAAGTAATCTCTCTGCCCAGAAAACTGGAACCCTATAGAGATTGTTGAATTTGCCTTGTAAAAGCCCTTTTGTGTATGTCTTTGTCTGAGCACGGTCGTGGTTTGGGTACAGGCTTGTGCCCCACGCACGTGAACTGTTGAAGGTGTTATTCTGTTTTGTATGTCCTCATTTAAAATATAAAAACGTGGAAGACCACTGCCCGGCTGGGTATGTCTTTATCAATATAGAACTGACTGAGTCTATATTTATTTTCCAATCATCCAATTCCCTGCCAGGGACCATTGTTGTTTCTACATAATTTATTTTTATTAAAGGTATTTATAAACAGTCTGACGGAAGACCTTTTGGATTTTATTTTTGTAAAATGTGGCATCACAATAAAGCAATCATACGGATACACATGACTAGAAAGCCGCCAAATCATTACTCACACCCATCTCCCCACATATAACTGGTGAATTTCAGTGGTTTTGTTAGTTTAAAATAGTATTGTGTTCTATTAAACCATATGCTATTAATTTTCACAAGAAAACAAAGCAAACCAAAAACCCCAGCAGTGCACAACCACCTCAAGCCTGCATCAACATTCTGTGTGCAGTCACACAACTGTGCCCTGCAAACCATAATAACCCCACTATTTATCCAAGATCTTTTTACATTTATGAGGACACCCTCAAGCAGTGTATATTGGCTTCTCCAATTTCACACATCAATCCATGACTGCTTGCCACGCCACCACTGAGGGTGGGGTTGATGAGTTCCACAATCGAGCTATGTCCCTTTTAGCCACCAATGTCCTTAGACCCACTAGCAGGCGGTCACTCCTGGAATCCCCCATGTCTTTTATTAAACCAAGAAGAGCAATACCAGGAGTAAAGTCAATCGGGCAGTGCAGTATGTGTGCAAGTATTTGGAGGACAGTGGACCAATACCTCTCAATCACCGAACAAGACCAAGCCACGTGGAAGAGGTCTGCTACGTCCATGTTGCACTTAGAGCATGTAGATGTTTGCCGCCATCTCGCCCACCAGAGCTTCAATGGTTTCAAGTATGTGGCCTGAAAAAAGTTCAGTTGGATCATGTGGAACCTAGACGATATTGCTAATTCTCTAGGTGCCATTAGACTCTCCCTGTGAACCGGTGTTTGGGCGAGGGGTGGGAAAAGTCCTGCAAGACATACAAAAAATGTGGTAAGATCATAATCTCAAAAAGTGCCACCCTTCCCAGTAGGTTAAGTAACAGTCAGGCCCATCTATCTAGATCTTTCAGCATTTAATGGACCAATGGAGTTCAGTAAAGTGACTAAGTGAGCGTATGGAGCAGGGGGATATATATACGTAGGTAAAGGAAGCTCAATCTGCGGATCGGTACCGGAGAGTGCCAAGCAGTAACTATCAGGGGCCCGGTCAAGGGAACCAGAACTGATTTGGACCAGTTGACCAGAAGACCTGAGGCCTGCCCATATTGTGACAGCATATGGAGCAGTCTGGGACTAGATCCTCTGCGACGGAGATGAAGAGCAAGACGTCGTCTGCAGACAGAGAGATCCGATCTTCAATACCATCTCCCCATCGGAATCCCTGGACTTGGGCGTCACATCGCATTTAGGACGCCAGCTGCCCCATCGCCAAGGTGAAAAAGAGGGATGACAAAGGACGTCCTTGTCTGGTGCTGCACTGTATCGGAAAAGCCAGTGATGGTACCCCATTAGCCTGTACTTTTGCGATCGGGTCAGCGTCCAATGCCCACAAGTATGATATGAAGCGAGGCCCAAAAAACCGAAGGATCTCAGAGTATCCCACAGGAAGTCCCAGTCAAGGGAGAATAAGGCCTTTTCGAAAATAAGTAAACATGTGTTGGACCCTGCAAGGCACTGACAATAAGCCACTGCCGCCTGTACCCTACGGATGTAGTGGCATGTACTGAGTTGAGACATAACGCAACATTGTACTACCCAAATTGTATCCAGACACAACGGAGCTCTAGAAGGAATAAAACCCTATGTGGCGTACACTGCAATATGCGGAAAGGAAGCAATTCCTTTTTGCTATGTAAGCCTCACACACCCTATTGGTGTCATGCTTCTTCATCGGGTTCACCCTGACTCCTAAAGGTCAGGGTGGGCTCGACCCTATTTCAGGGAGCTCTTAGGAGATGTAGGCCAGGGGTAATTAAAGATAAAAATCCTACTTCGTTCCCCAGGTATCCCTTTTAATCTCAGGGACGTAGTGGATATTAAAAAAGTAATAAAGCACAGGTCTTTTTTGGTGTTATGGTCCCATGACCCTAGTAATCTGCCAACATGTTTCAGCCCAGAAAAACTGGCCTTATAGGTCCAGGGATTTCATCAGGACACAACAAGGATTCCCTCCCTGGCGTTCACTGAAAGTAACCCTATATATTGTTTTGAAGGAACAGAAAGCTGTAACCTCCGTTCAAATAAATTATAATGGGGAGTATACTTATCTCCCTTCTTTATGTGCGAAAACAATTCAGCCGAAATTGGGTGGAACAAGTGTTTCTCACGGATCACAGTAAGGGCAGCCTTGTAGTCACATGTCCATCAAAGTTCCTGCCCCATAAATAACATATTTGGTGTCCGTGTATCCCGGCATAAAGCCACATTGGTCTGGATGAATCAACTGGTGTATGACTTTAAGGAGCCTATTGACCAAGACTTTAGCATATATTTAGAGCTTACTGTTAATAACAGAAATCGAGAGCTAGGATGCACAGTCATCCGTGGGCATCATGCCTTCTGAAGAACCACAATAGTCACCAGATTGAGCCCATCCGGAAAGCGACCCTTAGCAATGACTTTACTGTACAAGGCAATAAAATGGGGAAGAAGGGGCTTGCAGAGTTTTTGGTAATATTCAACTAGGAAGCCACTTGGGCCCAGTGTTTTGCCGGTTTTCATATAAGAGAGGGCTGCATTATTTTCGTCGGGGTAATCGGTTCATCTAACTCAGCCCTCACTAACAGCAATAGGATGGCCAGCGGTAAGTCCCTTATCAATGGGGTAAGAAACTCCCTGAGGGCCCTCACGCAGTATGCATTGAGGGAGCAGTAATAGTCTGTAAATGCCAATGCCATGGCTCAGGTGTCCGCAACTTTTCCACGTGCAGGGTCCCCTATGCATGGTATCAGCCTGTCAAATGTATTATGCGAGGCTAACCAATAGAGTAGTTTACTAGACTTGTCACCCACCCATTAACTCTGCTTTGGGATGCAATCCAACAGGACTGGGCCTGGTCAAGGCAAAGATGCCTCAGGATTTCCCTGTCAATCCCTACCTGGCGGGATTCTGTTTCATCCACTGTAGGCTTCTAGTTCCGCCACCTGATAAAGTTTCCATCTATCTCAGGCCTCGAGGTGTGAGTGGGCAACATCCTGCATATAGGCCTTGCCTGCTGCCTCTAAAGTCCCAGGAGATTCTACACAGCCCATGTTAAGGGAAAGGTAGGTGTGCAGCTCATGGGAAAGGAGGTTGGTAATCCCAGGATTTGACAGGCACCAGGCATCCAGCAAACATGCCACTGAGGAAAGGATTGAAGTATCCTGAAACGTGTCTGGCTCAGAGAATGTGATGCCTGAATCCGGGTGAGGGGGCTGCTGGCAAGTTGCCGATTTTAATAAAGAGAACTTATTCAAGCTTCCTGTGGCCTTCCCTCTTCTTGGTGCTTCCTGATGGTTGTGTATATATATATATATATATATATATATATATATATATATATATATATATATATATATATATATATATATATATATATATATATAATGAATAAATATACAAGATGATGTTTACCCATGTACTGGTCAGATTAAAAGACAGCTGACTGCGGTGTGTCGGTATTACCAAGAAGGCAGACCGGCGAAGCGCATTTGTTCCGAGAATAAATGATCCATGACAACGCCACCCGTGAGTGCTTATCTTTCCTAATAAATGAGGAAATTTTGAGCTATGATAGTAGCGGAACGCATCGCCGCAGGACAGCACCCGTTCTTGAGTGATTCGTGTTTGATGTGTCTGGAGCGTTGATATATATATATATATATATATATATATATATATGTATATATGTATATATATATATATATATATATATATATATATATATATATATATATATATATATATATATATATGAAGAAGCAGCTCCTTGCAACACCGCTCAGCGCGTCGCGCCAGCAACGAAGAAGACGGACCAGCCAGGTACAGCAGATGGTAGTTTATTCACAGGTTACAGCTACGCGTTTCGGGCCATCTCGCCCTTGTTCACACTGTAATGCTACTATAAACAGTTGCTTTTTTATATGCTTGTGAAGTGAACACACCTCTAGTGATTACACCACAAATCACATGTTCATAGACATGAAAAAAATATTTACATTTTTTTCTTTCTTTCATTTTTTCTTTTTTTGAGTAAAGCGTAAATTGCATTTGATAACAGGATAAATCCTATTAAGCTTCAAAAATATGATATAAATATTTAAGAAACAAAAGTATATCTGTATAAATACATTGATAATACATTATATTGCACACGCTATTACATGAAGAAATTCAACATAGATATGTCAATAAAGTGATTAGTGCAAAATACAAAAGCAGCAATAGGATAAAGTGTATGCGAGACTATGTAAGAATTGTGCAAAAAGAAGCAAAAAGTGCATACTGCGAGATCAAGAAGTAATTCATTATCTGTAACTTGTAAGTACTCAGATCCCTGAGATAGTTACATTTAAAATGTACTAAAATAACCCTAAAAACAGTATAGACATGTGCGTGTATACATCCAGATGGTCCTGGCCAGATATATGCGGTGAACCATACACAAACATGAAAAAAGAGATCATCATATATATAAAATTGTGTTAAAAGTGTATATACAAAAGATTAGTAGAAAATATTAAGAATGAAGAAATAGTGTCAAAATATCTGAAAAAGAAGAAGAAAAATAAAATGTATAAGATATAGTTAAAAACTATGGATGTATGACGTTACAACGCAGGCTATTACAACGCCTGCCTTTACAACGCGGTTTTTACATCGCAATCCATTACAACGCATAGTGCTTTTGGGTGTTGGATAGTGAATAGTTTAATTTACTATTCCAACTCCAGTCCCCGTGGACACTAGGGAAGGTGTTGGATAGTAAATTAAACTTATTCCCTATCCTAGAGCGCCCCCCCAGCGCAATGCGTTGTAATGGTTTGCGTTGTAATGACCGCGTTGTAATGGTAGTGCGTTGTAAAAGTTTCGTTGTAAAGGTTGTTTACCAAAAACTATATCATCATATATATTTTTTTACTGCTCAGAATCAGAATTGTCATAAATAAGAAAGCTTCAACACAAAACACTAGATTATTTATGCATAACAACTAATGGTAGATATTGCACTCAATAATAGGGATCCTAACTACTGAGTGCAAAGCTGTTATAGTCAAAATAAAAGAATGTTGAGAAAGCACATATATTGTAAGTATATCAAGGGAACATAGATCAGAAAATTGCAGATTATATATCATTAGTTATATAAATATATATATATATATATGAGCACAAAACGCATCAGGCATGAATCGACAGGCATGCTGTGAACTAGATCCGCCCGCCGATCCGGCTTTTACCTCATGGAGGTTGCTGCAGCGGATGTCAGAGTGTGTCTCCAACAGGTGGGAACCTTGGAGCTTTGATTTATAAGCGGCCTCCCAGCCGCGGGAGATGCACCACCCGGTGGCTAACCAATAGAGTAGTTTACTAGAATTGTCACCCACACTTTAACTCTGCTTTGGGATGCAATCCAACAGGACTGGGCCTTGTCCAGTCAAAGATGCCTCAGGATTTCCCTGTCGATCCTTACCTGGCGGGATTCTGTTTCATGCACTGCAGGCTTCTAGTTCCGCCACCTGATAAAGTTTCCACCTATCTCGGGCCTGGAGGTGTGAGCGGGCAACATCCTGCATATAGGCCTTGCCTGCTGCCTCTAAAGTCCCAGGAGATTCTACACAGCCCATGTTAAGGGTAAGGTAGGTGTGCAGCTCATGGGAAAGGAGGTTGGTAATCCCAGGATTTGACAGGCACGAGGTATTCAGCCACCAAAGAGGACGGTCGGTGGGCAAAACCCCCCAATCTGGATAATACCAGGGAGTGGTCCGAAATTACTGGCAGAGAATACAGGCACCTGTGGTAAGAAGCAAGTCAGTGGAGGGCATAGGAAATAAGTCAATCTGGTTCCGTGTTTTGCCTGTTTCTGACATATGAGTGTATGCCATAGTGTCAGGGTCCATGCCAGACGTCACAGAGCTCAAGAATGGCCATCCAATCTGCCAGTCGTACTTTCATGGACCAGCCGGTGTCTGATGTTCCGGAGCAGCCTTTGGAGGCTAAATCGTCATATTGAAGTATCCATCTAGCACTGTAATGCCCCATGGGAGAGCTAGAAGTACAGCCTTAACCGCGTCAAGGGTGGGCCCAAGCAATTGGGGGGGATGTATGGGCACACCAGGTTGTATGCTTGGACTGTCATCACACCCTCAACCACCACATACCTCCCCAGGGGATCAGACATGCTGCTGGAGGCCACCACAGTGACACTCTTATGAATAAAGAGGGCCACCCACCAGGAGCCCCTGACGGTCCAGCATGATACACCTTATCATACCCGTAGCGGGCCAGGAACGGGCAGCTGGAGCCTAAAAGATGCGTCTCCTGTAGCATGAGGATGTCTGGTGTTGTGCGTCAACACTGCTGTTCGTTAAGCCATCTGTGTGAGCCCTCCTCCTGCGTGACTCCCTACAGTTGGTTTGGCTCTGGGAACAGGCTTCGGCTGCCTAGCCTCCTTCCCGATGCATCAGATCCTAGAATGGGGGACAGTGTCCGCACAGGGGTCGTTGTTCCATCCCCCACTTCCATGTTGCCTTTGGAGTATCAAAGAAGGGGGATTTGAAGCAGAAAGGACTTTGAACTGAGCCAAGAAGAAGAGCGTGCATGCAATGCTCAAAGAATACAGTTTCTGTTTGCCAGCTTCAAACTATTACCACTGCCGCTGGATGAGGTGACTATAGTCAGGGAAGATGAAAATCCTGGCAGATTGAAAGCGGGCTGTCTCCCTCTCCCTGACGGAACGAAGAATGTTATCTTGGTCCCGATAATTGAGGATTTTAGTGATCAGGGGACGAGGAGGTGAGCCAACAGGGAGTTTCACCGCCATTGATCTATGGACCCCCTCCAGGATGATAAGATGAAGCAGGGCGATGGGAGCCCCTCTGGAACCCAATACAGAAGCCATTGTTCCAAGAATTTCTCAGGGCCCGTCACCTCAACCCCCTCAGGAAACCCTACAGACCTCAGGTTGTTCCCTCTGGCTCGGTTTTCAGCATCTTTCCTACAATCTTCCAAGATGCTGGATACTGTTGTCAGGCGAGAAACCTCCACCATAAGAGTTGTGACACAGTCCTCCAGGTTGAATATGTGCCTCTCGGCACCTAATTCCCAGTCAGTCACATTATGAAAGTCTTGTTGCAGACGGGCAACGTCGACCCCAACTTTGCCAATCTTCTTTTCCAGAATTAGCCGGGTCCCCTGAATGGCCTGTAGTATCTCCGAAGAATCCGGGGGGCCAGACTTTGATATGCAGACACTGTCCCCACCGTCTGATTTGGCACCTAGGGGCCGCAAGCTTCTCGATTTTCATTTGTGTGTGAGTCGGGGGCTATCAATCACATATTGAGACCAGGAATCATGGAAGGGCTGCAGCAAACCATTCTGGGTGGGGGGGGGGCACAGTAGAGAAGGAGGCGATAGAACAGTGTAGTGAAGTAGTTGTCCCACAGAGTCTGTTACTCAAGGACCTGCCTGCGGACCCAGCAGCACGAGCAGTCAGGGTTAAGGCCGCAGCAGGGGTCCAACGAAGGCAAGCAAGGGGGCACACAGGTCAGCACCCACAATGCCTATGACGGTAGATCAAGAAAAGGCAACGGTGTCCTGGCCAAGACCCCCACACCATTTATACAGTTCCAGTGGGCAGCAGGTGCAGGAGTGGGGGTCTACAATGAAGAGGTCATACTGCAGGAGAGCAGGACTCAGTGAACCAGGCGGGCACCACTAGGGAGACTCGAGGTACCAACCAGCCAGCACAGGGAAGGCTAGTGACCCCTACAGAACGATCAGTTGGGCTTCCGGCTGTCCTCCCCGTAACACCGTCAAGGCCAAGCCCAAGCCCCCCAGCAGTGACCTGTGTAGTCAGAGCGGAGGAAGGCCACAGAGGAGACGATGGTGCTTCGTTGAGGCACGTCACCCCAACAGCACAATGATGAGCAGAAATAGAGACCCCTGCACATACCTTGTGGCCCCGTGGGACTCAGAGCACGGGGACTGGAATCCAGTACAGCTGGCCCAGCTGCAGGCCCCCATGTCAGCAGCAGCCTGTCGGAAGTGAGCGGAGTCAAGGGGGATCCTGGTGCTAAGTCAGAGGGTCCCAGCACTGCTCATCAGCATGTAAACAGCCAGACCCAGGAAACGCGAGCTGCAAATGCCTCAGCTGCACTGCCCAGGACAGTCTTGCTCCGTTTGCATGAAGGCCCCAAAAACACATCTAGATTACACAGGGCCTACCAAATAATGGCGGGGCTCTTTCCGCACCTCTGGTGATGCCAGCAGCCAGAATGTCATCCAATTAGTCTCTCCCAAAGAGCCGGGATCTCCTGGAGGGACGGCCACCATCTTTGCCGCCCAGGCCATGCCCCCCTAAAATGGTACGTTTTAACTGACATTTTCATCCATCTATAATGTCCCTTTAACATTTGTTTTTCAGAAGTTTTTTTCAGTGAATTTCTGAGGTTTTGAAAAGAATGTAAAGTAAGATATTATAACAATTCCTAACTATAACGTCACTTTAACCTTTGTTTTTTCTGTGAATGTCTATGTTTTTTTCAACATGAAGTAAGATGCCCATATCAGTGCGCAGACTGGGTTTGCGTGCAGGGCCTGGCCTCAGGACTGAGCCCGGAAGACTGCGGGCAGGAAATTAGATTTGTATTCTCTGCCCACACTCTCGCAAGCAGGAAACAATAGTCTCCTGAGATGGGGTCATCTGGACATTGCTCTCTTCAGGCTTTGGGGAATAGAGTACCCAGGGAACTCCTATGGCTCAGGGAAGGGGGTCTGAAGGACGCCTCCCTCCCCAAAATTTCTAAATTGATGGATGGAGTCCCCGGGGTCTCCTAAAGGATCAGGGACAGAGGCAGCACACCCCTCACCTAAATATATAAAAGAATCTGGGGTTGGGGTCCCCGGGAACTCCTAAGGGGGCCGGGGGAGTATGCACTTCCTCCCCAGAGAAGCATTTATCAATAGGCAGTCGGATAAGTAAAGGTGCACTGCTCCTGAGCCTAGCAGGTTCAACGTCCCACAGCAGTTGTTGTCTGAGCTGCCTCATTAGTGAGAAGCTGCAAAAATTATTTTGATATGAGAAGGACCTTTAGTTATCTGGTGTATGTCAGTTCTCTTGGTTCTCCATATAAATAGATCAGACATAGGGTCTAGTCCTTGTCAGATGTTGTAAGCTTATTCTCAACAATATATCTGATCTTTTCCATACCTAATGTATCTGAGAGTGGCTTATCAGATGATCCCTCAAAGTGCCGGTACCCTCTACAAGCCTCATGGAGCTCAGCCCTTTTTTCACTCTGCCAAAGTATCAAGTTATCCTGTCTGACAGCCACCCAAACAGTTGTGGGACCTCATTGTTTTAACACTGGGATAAACATCATCGTGGAGACCGTAGAGACCTAACTTTTTGGCCGATGCCCGGTGGAGCTACATGATAGCTATAGAGGAGATGGACTGTGGACTACCCCTTCGGCCGTTACCTACCCAGCCGGACATAGGGCAGACTTCACTTCGTCTCTCTGTTGTACTCTCCCTCCTACCCCTTTACTCCACCCACTTTCCCCTTTACGCTCCATTTATCCCTTCTCGTTGCTCTCTTATTGTTTTTCTCATTGAGACCTAGCCACTTGACTGATGCCCGGTGGAGCTACCTGATAGCTATAGAGGAGATGGGCTGTGGACTTCCCCCTCGGCCGTCACCTACCCAGCCGGACTTTGGGCAAACTCTCTTTCGTCTCTTCATCCATCCTTTCTCCCTCCTACACCTTTACCCACCCCCTTACCCTTCTAAGCTTCATTTACTCCGTCTTCCGACGCTCTTGAAATGTTTTCTCGTAACTTGTAACTGATGTAATTTTGTAACTTTTGGTTCCTTATGTAAAGCGCTCTGATACCTCCGGGTCTAGCCAGCGCTATATAAAACTCAAATAAATAAAATAGATTAAATAAATAAATCTCCCAATTCTAGGTCCTCCAGCTTCTCGTTGTAGAAGCCTATTAATAAATAAATATAACAAGTACAAGTTGCAGGTAAAGTTATGGAAGTACAAGTTGCAGGTAAAGTTATGGAACTCAGCAGCATGAGGGAAGCCTCCATAGGCGGCTGACCTAATATATGATGATTAACATGGGCTTCTATGTCTATTATACATCTTGTATAAAATGCACAGCCAATCAGGCATCACCCGGCATGGGGACTTTTAAAACATTGATCCAATCATAAATCGACAGCAGGCATTTAGTTATATTTGGAAATTGATTTATGAAATGTCCCACAAAATGCACAGGATATCTATTTTTTTAAGGATTGAGAACAGATACGGCGGTCTCTTACTGCTGGCTAGACCATCGATTTATGCCTACAGCTGTTCTTTTAATGATGTGCTCAAATTTTGCACTGTATTGTGTCTTTCAAAAAAACGATCTTGGGTTTTTTAAAACATTATTTTAATAATATCACCAACCTGCTGCTAGTTCTTGCCATTTTGCATATCCTTCCTTGTTTGTTCTGAGGCTTCCCCGGTCCGCCACGGCTTTGCCGATTGTTGCGGAGGGAAGACCTCAGTAAACGTTACTTCCGGGCGCTGCCTTCTGCCCAGGTCATCGTTCTGGTGGCCAGGCGCGCCTATTTAGTGGCGTGCTGGTCGGGGATCGCGGCGGTCTCTTACTGCTGGCTAGACCATCGATTTATGCCTGCAGCTGTTCTTTTAATCATTTTCTCAAATTTTGCACTGTATTGTGTCTGTTGCTCTGGCGATCTTTTAAAAAACGATCTTGGGTTTTTTAAAACATTATTTTAATATTATCACCAACCTGCTGCTAGTTCTTGCCATTTTGCACATCCTTCCTTGTTTGTTCTGAGGCTTCTCCGGTCCGCCACGGCTTTGCCGATTGTTGAGGAGGGAAGACCTCAGTAAACTTCACTTCCGGGCGCCTTCTTCCGCCCAGGTCAGCGTTCTAGTGGCCAGGCGCACCTACTTAGAGCCACGCTGGCCCGGACGCACAGCAGATGCGCGCCGAAGGCGCGCCTAAGACAAGCCCGTCTGCGCCCGTCCACGCCTGGACCGTATCCAGGGCCGGTCATGCTGCCTGTTCCGTCCTGGGTGCTGTGGGACGACGCACTTACAATCAAGCAGTTCTATTATCTTGGGATCCGGGGACCCATGCAGGTCAGAAACGTTGTGACTCCAGCTTTTACCGTGCCTGGTGGTGTCCTGGCTGCAGTTTTCACTTTGATATTAACCAGGCCAGGGTGTGCACCATAGTCGAGGAAAAGTCTGCCGTGCTGGCAGCCCTCATTAATGCCCGCTCGATGGTTAAACACTGTCAGGGGGTCCCCTGCTCGGCCCCGGCTGAGCTAACTGATTCTCCATCTCACCAACAGGCGGATTACTACGGGCCCTTTAAGGACAGCCTTTGTGTTCCTGAGGAAGGCCTCGCCCCTGGACCACCTGACTTTGTGGGCCTATCAGGATCTACCTCTCGTCATATGAGGGAAGACCCGGAAGACGCCGTGTCTCCGTCGTGGGAGGAGGACGTGAAGCGCCAGGAGAACAACGCGAGTCGGGAAGCAGAGACCAACGCGACGGGACCGGGAGTCGAGACCAAGGCGACGCAGCCCTTTGGGAGAGCTGACACCGGGAGCAGAGAAGGCGCCAGGACGACACCGGAGGAGAACCAGACGTCGGCAGCTGTAAAGCCAGGAGGCCAACGACACGCGACTCGCCCAGCCACGCGAAGGAGGACGCTGGCTTTTCCATGTGCATGCTCGTTTAGGTTCACTGCTGCGGTTTAAGAGGGGAGGGACCGGGTAGGAGACAGGAGAGAGCACCTGGGCACCTCGTTTCTTGTGCACGAGTCGCTGTTACTGTGGTGGTGGTTCTGGCTCTTCCCTCACCCCCCCCCTGTTTCCTGCAAACTCTATAGAAAATGACCAGCCCACTAAAAGCCTCGTTCTTTCCTTTTCTTTCATGCCCTGGAGAACCCAGACCTTGTCCCAAGGAACCGACCTGAGGACCTAAAGAAGGATCCTGGATCTTTTTGTTGTTTTGTCTGTCACCAATAATCTTTTGTTTGATGAGGACTACTCAATACAGAGAGAAAAAAAAGACGCCCCCCAGTATTGACTCCTTCCCTTCTTGTGACCCAAAGGTGACAAGTGGCGAGCAAGATAGGAGTTTATCCATCTGACAGTATAAGATGGAGACCTTATTGAATCAAATGAGTGAAGGACAGTCCAAACTGGAGTGGGCAATTGGGCGATCTAACGAGCAAGCAGACAGTGATAGAGCTACATTCACTGAGGCTATACAACAACAGGCTGATCACCTCACTAAACTTGCAGAAGGGCAAACGCAACTGCTGGCTGCTTTAGGACAAAGCCGAGCCGCACACCCTCCTGGAGCAGTAGTACCTCTCCAGAAGTATGTTGCAGGGGATGATCCTGTTTCTTTCTTTCTGAATTTTGAAAGGGCGGCCCGAGCTGGCACCTGGCCAGGGGAGAGATGGCCCTTTTACCTAGCACCTCTCCTAACCGGAGAAGCACAGGCCGCATACCAGTTGGCCAATAAGGATGGAACAGCCGCCTATGGACATGTGAAGCAAATAGTCCTAGACAGATTGGGGGTTGATGATGAGACTCACAGAATCCGGTTCCGACAAGAAAGAGGAACCCCAAATGACGCTCCTAAGACTCTTTTCTACAAGTTGAAAGACGCAGCAGACAGGTGGTTGAAACCACAAGAGGGTAACATGGATGACGTTATGAACAAAATCTACCTGGAACAGTTTCTTGAGGCATTGCCTTATGGCACCCAGAGGTGGCTCAGACAGCATGCAGGGCTGACTTTAGATCACGCCATTGAAATGGCTAACTCTTATGCTAGAGCTCAAACCAGGCCTGTATTCTGTGAACCTGAGAAACCTGTTCTCAACAAAAACCCCATAAAACCTGACAAAAAGCCATACAAAAATCAAAGCGAAGCTCCTCCTATGAAGCCTAGACCCTTGAAGGTAGAACCGCCTGTCTTTACGGGTCCACAATGTTATGAATGCGGTGAATGGGGACATATTGCAAGGTACTGCCGCAAAAAGAAAGAAAAAGAAGAAGAACCGATGGAGGTCGGGTATGCTCCTCGTGCCATCCTGTATGCCCAAGAGACAGGACCAGCATTTTATGTAAGTGTCCTAGTAGACAATAAGAAAACCCGTGCATTGTTGGACTCAGGGTGTCGCCATTCCGTGATAAAGAAAAGTGCACTGTCCGTCTCTTCTGTACTCTTGGACCGTACTGTCCGGATTAAGTGTGTACACGGGGATGTGCGTACTTACCCTCTAGCTCAGGTCACTTTAACAACAGAAAAGGGTACCCAAGTACAATGCGAGTTAGGGATTCTTCCAGAGCTACCCGAATCCCTTATTATAGGAACTGACAATAAGTGGTTCTCCACTCTGATGGCGGAAGTCCTAGGAAAGCAGTGTAAGAATGGGGTCCGGGAGGGACTCTTGGCTGAAGAACCTTGGTCCACTGATTCTAACTTCAGGGTGGCTCAGTTAAACGATGCTTCCTTGGCAACTGCCTGGCGGAATGCACAGGATAACAAAGGACAGAATCAACTTACCTACCCCTGTTTTGTGGAGCAAAACGACCTCTTATACAGAGTAGGACAGGCCCAGGCCACTCCCCAGCTAATAGTACCAACCATGTTTCGCGAACAAGTACTGTTTTACACCCATGCTCACCTTTTAGCAGGTCATTCTGGTGCAGAGAAGACTACTAATTCCATCATAGAGCATTTCTATTGGCCAGGGGTGTATGCTCAGGTTAAGAAATACTGTCAGGAATGCCAGATCTGTCAGAAAAGAAACCCTTACGTTCCTCCTAAAGTTCCTCTTGTCCCTCTTCCAATCATAGGGAAACCTTTTGAACGAATAGGTGTAGACATCATAGGGCCTTTACCAAAGTCACACAGAGGGTATCAATACGTCATGGTAGTTGTTGACTATGCGACGCGTTACCCTGAGGCATTTCCTTTGAAGGCAGCTACTACTAGTGCCATTTCTCAAAAACTGGTTGAATTGTTTGCCAGAATGGGATTCCCCAAGGATCTTATCACTGACCAGGGGACACCGTTCGTGTCTCGTCTCATGAAGCAAGTGTGTGCTCTATTAAACATAAAACATCTACGTACCTCGGTATATCACCCACAAACCGATGGTCTGGTCGAACGATACAACGGTTTGATAAAGACCACCTTAAAAAAACTGTTGTCCGGAGATGGCAAGCAGTGGGACCAACTGCTTCCGTTGGCCCTTTATGTACTAAGAAGCCAGTACCAAAGCAGTCTAGGAACCTCACCCTTCGAGTTACTGTTTGGAAGGAAACCCCGTACACTGTTAGAAATAACCAGAAACAGTTGGGAGAAGACAGGGTCACAAGACGCTGAAGAGCTGTTAGACTACTCCCAGCAGTTGAAGACTCGGTTACACAAGCTAAGGACTTTGTCCTATGAAACCCTAGAGAAAGCACAGGGAAAACAAAAGACCTTTTATGCTAAAGGCAAGAAATGGAGAGAGTTAAACCTGGGTGACTGGGCTCTACCTCTACCCACAAACTCCGAAAGGAGTGGCAAGGCCCATTTCAGGTAGTAAGGAAAATAGGTAGGACTACTTATGCCCTGAAACTGTCTCCTTCTCGAACTCAGATTTACCACATTAACATATCAAAGAAGTGGTTGGGTCCCCCGCCTAAAGCTCCTGTGTCAGTGTCCTTAGCTACACCTCCTACTCATACCATCGAGCACGCGGTTGTGAATCCCGACCTTCCCGAACTCAGGAAGAAAGAACTGAAGGATTTGTTGTTGAAACATCAGTCCATTTTTTCAGATCAGCCAGGTCGAACTACCTTGGCTGAGCACCACATTCTGACCACTCCGGGGGTGACTGTAAAACAGAAGTCCTATCGAGTCCCAGAAGCCCGACGGGCATTGATAAAAGAGGAGGTACAGAAAATGTTAGAGGCAGGGATCATAGTGCCTTCTAAGAGCAATTGGTCTTCTCCAGTGGTACTAGTACCAAAACCAGATGGAAGTAAGAGATTTTGTATCGACTTCAGAGCAGTGAACAAGGTCTCAAAACAAGATGGGTATCCCTTACCAAGAGTTGATGAAATGATAGAGCGCCTTGGTGAGGCTCAATATATAACAACCATTGACCTCACCAAAGGATACTGGCAGGTGCCCCTTTCCCCACAAGATCAGGAAAAGACAGCATTCACCACCCCAGACGGTCTATTTCATTTCACAGTCTTGCCCTTTGGCCTCCATGGGGCTCCTGCTACGTTCCAACATCTTATGGATACAGTGTTAGCCCCATACCGACACTTTTCAGCAGCCTACTTGGATGATATAGTCATTCATAGCCCAGATTGGCAGACCCATCTACAACACTTGGGACAGATCCTAGGGGCTTTGAAAAAGGCGGGTCTACACATAAACTCTAAAAAGTCACGCCTAGCCTTTTCCCAAGGTAAATACCTAGGGTACATATTGGGTAACGGTCAGTTGTACCCCCAACAAGAGAAGGTAAAAGCCATTCAATGCCAGGGGTTCCCCAATAACAGGCGGGATCTCCGAGCCTTTCTTGGCTTGGTTGGATATTACCGACGATTCATCCCTCACTTTGCCTCTCTCTCAGCTCCTTTGACAGATCTATTGAAGAAAACAGCTACTTCCATCCAGTTTAAACAACCCACCTCCCAAGCTCAGGCTGCTTTTCAGGCTCTAAAAGATGTTCTCTCCTCGTCCCCAGTCCTAATAACTCCCGACTTTAACAAGCCTTTCTATCTAGAGACCGATGCTTCAGGGGTTGGGCTGGGTGCTGTTCTATCTCAGCTAGATCAGGAAGGGAGGGAACGACCTATCCTGTACTTGAGCAGGAAACTTTTCCCTAGGGAGACAGCCTATCCCACGATAGAAAAGGAGTGCCTGGCTGTGAAGTGGAGTATCGAAAAGCTTCACTATTACCTGGATGGTCGACATTTTACGCTGTTTTCGGACCATGCACCTTTGCAATGGCTGCAGCGGAATAAGGGCTGAAATGATCGCATCCTCCGTTGGTTCTTGTCCTTACAACCCTATGATTTTGAGGTGTGTCACCGAAAGGGTTCTGCTCAAACGAATGCTGACTACTTGTCCCGTTATCCACTTTCCCCCGAACGGGAAAAGTCTAGGGAGGGGATGTGTCAGGGGGTCCCCTGCTCGGCCCCGGCTGAGCTAACTGATTCTCCGTCTTACCAACAGGCGGATTACTACGGGCCCTTTAAGGACAGCCTTTGTGTTCCTGAGGAAGGCCTCACCCCTGGACCACCTGACTTTGTGGGCCTATCAGGATCTACCTCTCGTCATATGAGGGAAGACCCGGAAGACGCCGTGTCTCCGTCGTGGGAGGAGGACGTGAAGCGCCAGGAGAACAACGCGAGTCGGGAAGCAGAGACCAACGCGACGGGACCGGGAGTCGAGACCAAGGCGACGCAGCCCTTCGGGAGAGCCGACACCGGGAGCAGAGAAGGCGCCAGGACGACACCGGAGGAGAACCAGACGTCGGCAGCTGTAAAGCCAGGAGGCCAACGACACCGCGACTCGCCCAGCCATGCGAAGGAGGACGCGTGGCTTTTCCAGGTGCGTGCTCGTTTAGGTTCACTGCTGCGGTTTAAGAGGGGAGGGAGCGGGTAGGAGACAGGAGAGAGCACCTGGGCACCTCGTTTCTTGTGCACGAGTCGCTGTTACTGTGGTGGTGGTTCTGGCTCTTCCCTCACCCCCCCCCCCTGTTTCCTGCAAACTCTATAGAAAGTGACCAGCCCACTAAAAGCCTTGTTCTTTCCTTTTCTTTCATGCGCTGGAGAATCCGGACCTCGTCCCAAGGAACCGACCTGAGGACCTAAAGAAGGATCCTGGATCTTTTTGTTGGTTTGTCTGTCAATTTCAAGAAGTCTTTATTCGATTAGTTCATCATAAAAGACATAAAATACAATATAAACATACATGTGAAATTAAACGAGTATTAAATCATTTATAACTAATCAGCTTCTTGTACAGATAAATAAACAATTTTATAATGGGACTTGAATACAGCCATAAATCAATTTAAGACAGATATATAAATCATTTAAAATTAATCAATTTCTTAAACAAATATACTAGGTTTTACATGGAAACTCTAATGCAACCGAAGGACAGGCGATTGACAAAAACTAGGCTGTCACCATTTGAGTACTTTTAATATACCTACTTCTAAGCACCCAGGCCCAGCCTAGAAATTTAGCAACCCCGACAACAATAAGGGAATCTAGATTAGTTCTTAACAATCTAGTGGCTTCCACAGCCATTCGGGTACCTAAATTTCTACAGACCGGTCCGAGCCATTTAGCTCTGGGGGCAGAATATAGCGGGCATACATACAAAAAGTGATTCAGGCTCTCCCCAGTACCATAACACTTGGGACAGAACCCCGTCCTTTCAGATCCCCACTTTTTAGTGAACTCCCCGATGGGGAGCGAACCGCATCTAAATTGAAAAAATAATTTGCGGTCCAGGGGTTTGGTTATAGTGTCCCAATAACCTTCAAGCTTAGGCGCATCTTTATATACAATAAACCGACCAGTAAGGCTGCTGGGGCTCGACTTCAGGTACATATTAAGAGTCACCCAATCCCAGTAGCATTTTTTAAGAGCCCTTTTAGAGGGAAAAGTGGCTGACTCAGGCGATGACCACAAGGAGCCAAGACCCAAAGCTAATAAAATAGCCTTAAGGTCTCTGAACCAACCAATATTCATGGCACCAGGACTATTTTTAACCTCCAAACATGCTGCAGCATAATAATGGAGTTCCGGTGTTGTCCACATACGACGCCAAAAAGATAAAGGACGTAGTCTTGCTTGGTCCACCACCGAATGGCACCCGAGATCATAAAGGAGAGGGGTTAAAGGGGTCGACTGTGGCAAACCTATACTTAACCTTAAAAATGTATTTTGGGCATGTATTAAAGGGTTCAAATTGCTGCCACCCCATAGTTCCGCACCGTAGAGGACCGCTGATAGTACCTTCCCACCATAGATCTTTATAAGTGGGGACATTGGCCTCGTAAATGACCCTTTATGCTCCTTAATCAGTGCCCCACCCAGCTGTTGATGTTTCAAAGCCATGAGTTCAATCTGATGGGACCAGCTCAACGTGTCGCTGAAGGTAACTCCCATGTAGGTGAAATGCTTAGTTTGTTCAAGGGGGATATCCCCCATGGAGACCCTGGCCTTTATTTGCTTGTACCCCCTCAAAACCATAAATTTGGTTTTGGACACGTTCACCTCCA
The DNA here is from genome assembly GCF_964261635.1 of Lissotriton helveticus. NCBI lineage: Eukaryota > Metazoa > Chordata > Amphibia > Caudata > Salamandridae > Lissotriton > Lissotriton helveticus. Next base: position 619,122,117 of record NC_136070.1, on the reverse strand, counting down.
GCTCATGTTCGCTGCAGAAACTCTCGAACCTTGTCAATGCCTTTTGCAGACCTTGTCTGGTACGAGAAAGCAAGAGAGTGTCGTCGGCGAACATGAGCAGGGGCATTCGCAAGCCCGCCAGGCTCGGAGCATCCGTGGAGAAGTTATCAAAGTATTTGGTAACCCCATTGATATATAGGGAAAACAAGGTAGGGGCCATAACACAGCCCTGCCTAACTCCTTTATCCACTGGAAAATTTTCCGTCACCTCTCCCGGTTTTCCCCAGCGTACATACGCAAAGGTCTGGGCATGGAGGTTCACTATAAGGCGAACCAATATAGGGGGCATACCCATATCCAATAAGGAGTTCCATAGACCTGCCCTCGGGACCAGGTCAAATGCTGACCTAAGATCCACGAAGGCCGCGTACAGGTTGCCTTTTCCCAAGTTAACAGTCTTCCAATGCAGAAGCATAAACCGGAATGCCTGATCCAGGGTGCTCACATGGGATCGAAACCCTGCTTGAAGAGGGGTGAGGATGTCATACTCCTCTATCCATGCCTGGATCCTAGTGAGCAGAAGACGGGTGATAATCTTCTGTACCGCGTCTATTAGGCTGATCGGCCGATAGTTAGATGGAACCGACCGATCGCCTTTCTTGAAGATCGGCAATATTTCGGCACCAGCCCAGGAATCGGGTACTCTGGCGTCCGCTGCCAATGCATTAACCAAACGCACCAGATATGGAACCCAAAGGTCATGGTCCTCCAAAAAAATATCCGCAGGGATACCGTCAGGACCAGGCGCTTTGCCCTTGGGGATAGCTCTCAGAACTGCTTCAACTTCCTTAGCCGTAAACACAAGAGTGTCAAAGGATAGAGGCCATCTAATGGAAACATACGCTGTGTTACAACATCTAAATTGTTCCACAAAATGGGACACCCATTTTTGTGGTTCAACAGAAGCTGGGCTTGGGCGATTGTCCTGTGAATTACCCCACCTAAGAAGGTGCCAGAACTGCTGAAGATTCCTACTCCCACAGGCCTCAGTTAGCGAAGTCCAACGCTCGTTGTCCCAATCAGCTTTGGCAAGGCGTTTAGCTTCATTGAAGGCTTTCCTACTTACTTTAATTAGGGCGGGGTTCTTTGATTTTAGAGCCTTGAACAAGTCTGCGTGAGATTTCTTGCAGGCTTCATTAAACCAATTTAGTGGTTTCTTACCCTTCCCTCTCCCTTTATTTGCAACATATTTAACAAAATAGGATTTTAGGGACAAAAATAAGCTGGCATGAATAGATGCAATATCTAAATTCTGTACACCACAGTTTGCAGTTTCTGCCAGGGTACTTGAGACTAAAGCTCTAATCTTTGCACGTGCTTCCACGTCAACCGAAACCTTTGGCCATCGTACCCTCCTCATATCATTTGAAAGTACAACCGCCTCCTGAACAGGGTTAAGGTGTCGAACATTCAGCCCGAGGAAACTAACGTCCTTTAGCTCTGCCACCAAGGGGTCATGGTCACTTTCTTGGCGCGGTTTTACAGACATATCCAGAACCTCCGGCCACATTGATATGTCAACTAAAATGTAGTCAATACGACTACTGTGTCTACCATTAAAAAAGGTATAGTTACCCATCCTATCCGAGCTAGTTCGACCATTGAGTGCACGAAGCCCCCAATTCAGACATAGACCTTTAATATATACCGCAGCTTGGGACCATTTGGTAATCGGGGGTAATTCAAGTTGTGGGATTCCCCAGATCTCGTCCTCTGCATTCGTTAACAGACCATCATCATAACTCAATGGTTCAAAACAGGTGTTAAGGTCACCCATAAGCACTACATGACCAGAGTTTACATTAGAACTTAAAAACTCATCTAAGCAAGCAAGGGTGTCTACGACTCTGCCACCCGTCATACCCCTAGCATAAACATTGATCAACAGTATATCCAACCCACGGGCTGTTCGGATGCTAACTATCAATAAGTCTAAACAATCAATAAAAATTTCATTGACAGTTACACCTGCAGCTTGACGAACCCAAGTTGTAAGGCCACCCATAGCCCGACCTCTTAGGCCTTTAGTCGCAGGTTTATAGAAATTCAAAAAACCGGGGAGATACACTGGAGAAATTGCCCAGGTTTCCTGAAAACACCAAATATCTCCTAGCAAGATAAACTCTACCCAATCAGGAATACATGTACGAGGTACTAACCCTGCAATATTCCAACTTCCCATAACAGTTCCCTTATTGTACATTTGTTCACATCGGTTAGTATTATCAGACACGTTGGAAGCAATAGACAGTGGGGAAGTTTCTTCATGCCCAAGTGCAGCAAGACTTGTACCCAACATCAACAACCCAGCAGACCCAACTTGAGGACATGGGGGATGATTTGCACCAACTCTGATAACATTCGTTGGTGGCAAAGGGGTCGGTGACAAATCCAGTGTGCCCGTCTCCAGTTGGTTACTCAAATTCCCCTTCGTAAGGTTACATGGATGGGCAACAGAACTTCCAGAGTTATTAGAAGGGTTAAGGGGAGCCGCCCCCCCTCCCAAGTAAACCTGATGAATTACATCGTCCCCTGACCACAATACTGGTCAATCGTTTGATGCTAACCCTGATAGGGGATCATAAAGGTTCCTCAGCGGTATATTCCAATGATCTTTTGGGTTACAACTAGTTAAATTTGGGTAAACTGGGTAGTAGTTAGGTGGTTGTTGGACCTGCGGAAATACGTGATTGAATGGAACTGTGGGGAACAGAGGATTATTAGTGACAAAGTTATTTGTTAACACTGATGGGCCGGGGGGTTGAAGTTTAATTTTAGCCCAACCCGGTGTTTGCGGGGGACAATTGTAAGTAGATTGGGTGTAGGAACGATACCGTTCCTCAGGATTAATTTGTGGTCCATGATATCTGGAAGTAAAATTGGACCATTTAAGGAGGCTTTTGGTATTTGAAACATGGGGTCGATCAGTTGGATTAATCAGGGTCTCAGGATAAAAGTAACTAAGATTCCTAGTAGAAACCCCTCCCTCATGTTTCCCTACAAACCAATCAGAGATGTAAGAAACTACTCTATTGTCCCTAAAGTTGATAATAACTATATCACCCTCTATATCCTTTGGGCGAACCCCCACCCATTGACATCTTCTGACCGAGACTATGTCCCCATTAAGATGTGCTGGAAGGGGTCTATTAGTTTTTAGCCAAAAGATGACTTTGTTTTTTAAGCTATCAATGTTTTCCCGATCCCCTTCCGAGACAGGTGGCACCCCCGTCATTACGATAACAAAGTTTATAGAGTCCGGCGGCAAATCCACATTATGCCTCTTAAATGGGCGTTTGTGGGGATTACCAATAGTGGGAGCCAGTGCACCCTCCCCTTTCTTTGTCTGTTTCACAGTTCCCTGTTGCGGGAGTTTACTAACAACTGCCCTAGGGTTCGCTTTGGCCGAGCTGGCTGATCTTGGAGGTTTGACAGCCACAGCCGACACTTTAGTTGGAATAGTGGCTGCATTAGTTGCACTATTTGGGGGTTTGCTGGTTTTAGTATTTGTAGTACCTGTCACGGGTTTAGCAGTATGGGTGTTAATGGGAGCACCCTTGCCCTTAACAGAGGTGGAAGGCTGTATTAACTCAGGGGACACCAATAGACAATCCAATTTTTCACTCACAACCCTAACCCGCTCTAACAAAGGTAACATATAGGACTTAAAGAGCTTCTCTATGAAGACACGAGACGCCTCACTGAGTCCTTCAAGAGCTAGGTCCGGAATAGGCAGGGTTTGTATTTCTGGTGTCAGTAACTCTGTATGATGAGGGATTAGTTGTTCTGGGATAACGGTTGGTGGGGGGGTTATTACAGTTCGGCGATTTTGGCCTTTCCTTTTTACCCCACCCTTTCTCCTTCTTTTCCTCGGTGGAGAACATACCACCCTCTTATCATCATCAGGCCCAATAACGGGATCGCCCACACCCTTCAATGATAAGTTCACACTGGTTTCAATACAGACCAGTGGTGGGTTGGGGAACGTGGAACAAGACCCCTGATCCCTGGGTTGGCTATCTAGAATATTTACATCCACAAAACTCGAGTGATCAATAGGAATACAGGCTAGCTGATCACCACAAGTTGCACTGTCACAAGGCGGCGAGATAGTAGGAAACCTAAATATGTTAGGGGTTTGATTTATATCTGTACCATCGTCCTCAATCGAGCTCAGCCCTCGGACATCCGTGGCCTGAGTAAGATTTGAGTCTGATGGAAAGGGCAATTGGCTTCTCTTCAATTGCTCAATTGAGCGTCGTCGTACCGCTCTTCTTTCGGCAAGGAGAAGATCCCTATCCACATCCTTGGTTGTTTTTTTAAAGAATTTGTCAAGGGGGCCAAGTGGAAAACTACCCACACCAGGAGGGGCTGAGTGACTCATATCAAACAGTGGAATAAACAGGAGTAGAGGGGGAATACAATAACTACCCCTTTATGATACTTTAAAACAAAGCTAGCAGCGGCAAGGCGGTGGGCAACTATACAAATAAATAATTAAAATGACATACGCTTTTGAATACAAATGACAATCCCGTGGCCCAGCCCGGCCTCCAGCGGCCCCGGACGGCCACAGACGGTCCCGCCCTTGTCCCGGGCTTCTCCCGCGCTGCGGGAGTACTGGAGGCTAATATGGAGTGTGCACACAATAGGTGGAAGGGGTAGGAGGGGTCGGGGAGAGCGGCCCAGGTGTTGCTGCTCAGGGCTGGCGGGCGCTCCTGGGAAATGCAGTCCCTGGTGAGCGCTCGCACTCGCTCGCAGCCCCGTGAAACACTTCCCTCGTCTTTCCCTTCAGCAGGCTGCAAACAACAACTCCAAACGCTGCGGGACCCGCAGAGCGGGTTCCGCGAGCAGTAGGTGAGATGGCAGGTCAGTCCCAAACAGATGAAATAAAAAACCAGCAATGCGTCCCACTCGCTGCCTCAAAGGGTGCTGATTATGAAGGCTCGGTGGAAGGGTAGGAGGGGTCGGGGAGAGCGGCCCAGGTGTTGCTGCTCAGGGCTGGCGGGCGCTCCTGGGAAATGCAGTCCCTGGTGAGCGCTCGCACTCGCTCGCAGCCCCGTGAAACACTTCCCTCGTCTTTCCCTTCAGCAGGCTGCAAACAACAACTCCAAACGCTGCGGGACCCGCGGAGCGGGTTCCGCGAGCAGTAGGTGAGATGGCAGGTCAGTCCCAAACAGATGAAATAAAAAACCAGCAATGCGTCCCACTCGCTGCCTCAAAGGGTGCTGATTATGAAGGCTCGGTGGAAGGGTAGGAGGGGTCGGGGAGAGCGGCCCAGGTGTTGCTGCTCAGGGCTGGCGGGCGCTCCTGGGAAATGCAGTCCCTGGTGAGCGCTCGCACTCGCTCGCAGCCCCGTGAAACACTTCCCTCGTCTTTCCCTTCAGCAGGCTGCAAACAACAACTCCAAACGCTGCGGGACCCGCGGAGCGGGTTCCGCGAGCAGTAGGTGAGATGGCAGGTCAGTCCCAAACAGATGAAATAAAAAACCAGCAATGCGTCCCACTCGCTGCCTCAAAGGGTGCTGATTATGAAGGCTCGGTGGAAGGGTAGCACCAAGAATCTTTTGTTTGATGTGGACTACTCAATAAAGAGAGAAAAAAAAGACGCCCCCCAGTGTTGGCTCCTTCCCTTCTTGTGACCCAAAGGTGACAAACACGCAGTTAATATTTTTGAGCTAATTATGGATAACAACCTCGATGTCCTGTTTATTATGGAAACCTGGCTCAGTGAGTCGTGCGAACAGGTTGTCGAGCTTGCTGTCCCCCGAGGGTACCATCTAGCTCGTGCGAATCGCAAGACTGGGAAAGGGGGGGGTCACTGCTATAATGTTTAGGGAATCCTGGGCCTTCACAAGCGAAACCTCTGCAGATATGCTGGAGGGCGAGGCTCTTGATTTTTCCTTCACCCTATCGCCTCATTTCACGCTAGGGGGCACACTGATTTATCGCCCCCCCGATCAGCCTGGGGCCTTCTAGAAGTCCCTGGGCGAGTCCATGGCCGAGCGTGCTCTGCGTTTTCCTAAATTTCCCCATCTAGGTTACTTTAATATTCACTTAGACATCCCGGAGGCCCCCGACTCAACGGCTCTGTTGGATCTTCTGGGCCTGACTCAGTTGACTCAGTGGGTCGCTAAGCCCACACACCTAAGGGGCCACCTGATTGACTTAGTGTGCTCCAACTTTGAATTACGTGTTAAAGAACCTCTGCCGGTAACCTGGTCTGATCATGCTTTGATCATTTTCTCTTGGGACATTGAGAAATCTTCCAGTCGACCATCTTCGTCACAAGGCCGTGCCGCCCGTAAGATTAATATTCCTGGGCTAATAGAGGCCCTGAGCCACTCACAGGTAGCTGCTCCTGTTGATCTGGAGGGTGCGGTTGACCAATTTAATATCTGGGTCAGCCGGGGAGTTGAATCCACATGCAAACCTCTGCCTAGCACAGTCCATCGATCACTGCCTTCTCAGCCCTGGTATTCCCTTCTGCTGAAGGATCTGAAACTGGGCTGTAAGAAGCTTGAACGCCAATGGAGGGTTGCGTACTGTCCATTGGCTAAATTCGAACTGCGCTCAGCTCAGAGAAGGTATTATACAGCGGTCAGAAAAGCCAAAAGTGAATACTATGCGGCTAGAATTTTGAAGGCCAATAACAACAGTAAGAGATTTTTACCATTGTTCAAAGCTTTATGACTCCTCTTGCGGAGCATAAGCACATCCCTGCTTCCCTGGGCTGGTGCGAGGAGCTTTCAGCATTCTTCATTAATAAAATCCAATTAATCCAAGAAAGCTTGACCTCATCAGCGACTCTTCAGAGTTCTCCCCTAGTGCCCACTTCCTGTACTCCTCCCAACTTGCTTCTTTCTCAGTTTGCTATGGTGGAGAAGTCAGATATTCTCACTATTCTCAAATCGCTTAAATCAGGCTCTCCCTCGGGTCCATGCCCGGCCAGAGTCCTGGCCGGTGTGGGCGACGCTGTATGTACGGAGGTCACGTCCATGGTTAACTGGTCCCTCCAGTCGGCGACGGTGCCAAAACAATGGAAACAAGCTAAGCTTCTTCCGCTCTTAAAAAAACCAACAGCGGATCCTTTGGCACTCGCCAACTAGCGCCCCATATCCTTACTACCAGCACTGGCCAAAGTCTGTGAGAAGGTGGCTTTTCGCCAGCTGGATGCTTTTGTGGAAACCTCCGGGGCTCTGCATCCGGCACAGTCAGGCTTCAGATCATCTTATAGCACAGAGACTGCACTAGTGGAGATGACGGAGGCAATCAGGGAATGCTTGGATGGGGGCGGCAGAGCGGCTCTGATCTGAATGGACCTCTCTGCTGCCTTCGACACGGTTCCTCACCAGCTCCTTCTCTCCCGCCTTTCTGCCATCGGCCTCTCTGGTACAGTGTGGGCCTGGCTGGAATCTTTTTTGAACACCCGCTCCCAACAGGTCTGGATGCCTCCTTTTTCATCCTCGACCAGGGAGGTCTTGACTGGAGTTCCTCAGGGCTCGACCCTGAGCCCTTTGCTTTTCAACATTTATTTGACTCCACTGATCTCCCTGGCCGAAGAGCTGGGCGCCAAAATTATGGCTTACGCCGATGATACCCAGCTTCTGTTTACCTGGAATGGCCCTGACCTATGCACGGAGGTGGCACAAAGATGCCTAGCTGCCGTGTTCACATGGCTTACACAGGCCAAACTCAAGTGTAACGAGGGGAAATCAGAAATTCTACTCTATGGCCAATTTCCTCCTTCCTTTACAGAAGCCTTGTGGCCCTCTGATTTCCCCCGTCCAATCTCTGAGGGAGGCCCGGATAAGAACTTGGGAATTTGGTTTGGGGAGGATCTCAGGTTCTCGGAACACATCAAGAGACTAACGGGTGTCTGCTTTGGAACTCTTAAATCCCTTAGCAGATTTTTCCCTTTGCTCCCCCAGCCTGCCAAGGAAATGGGGGCTCGGGCGCTTATCATATCCCGCTTGGACTATGCCAATGCGCTCTTTCTTGGCATCCCTGGATACTTGGTCAACAAACTCAATTAATCCAGAATGCGGCGGCCAGACTCCTATTTAACATCTCCAAGAGATCAAGTATTAGATCACACTTGTGTGACCTTCACTGGCTGCCTGTTGCCCAGAAGGTGCAGTTCAAAGCTCTCATTTTAGCCCATAGAGCTCTGCACGACTCTGGTCCCTCATATATCAGGAAAAGGGTGGCCTTCTACACGCCTCAGAGGCCTTTACGATTTGCTTCCAATCGGCTGATGGCCACCCCCCATTTTCGCCGCTCTAGGATGGGTGGCCAGTCACTTTCAATTAAAGTAGCCACTCTATGGAATTCTCTTCCTTCCATGCTGCGTCATACCCAGGATTTCCGTTGTTTTAAGAAACGTCTTAAAACCCATCTTTTTAATCAGGCTTATTACATTTTTTCTCTAGCCGCACGTCTGAGACCACATCGCGCCAGGATACTCAAGAGTAATTGTGCGCGCTACAAATCCCATATAACATAACATACATGAATGTCATCAGGGCCGGTTCTAGGATTTTTGGGGCCCTGGGCCAAAAGGGAATGTGTGAGGCCCCTCTATTTTGCATTAGTGACACCTTCTGGGCTCGGGAAGCTTCTTTGTGGAGACTCTTCCTGGGCCGCAGCTCCTCCTCTCAACCACCTACAAGCACCTCTTTTACAGCCCATTTTGGGCTGAAGGTGTGGGAATTGCTTGGGGGCTGAAAGTTAAACTTGTGGGGCGCTAATGTGCAGACAATGGGCGTCCCACAGTATCTCTGAATGGGCAGCCGGGCAGGAGGCCTAATTGCAGGACAAACCTGCAAAATGCATCACCTTGCAACTGGGGCACCATCCCTAAGAGGCCCAGGAAGGGCCCCCTCAACCTTCTTTCATGGGCCCAGTTGCAAAGAGATGCGTTTCATTCAAGAGTACAAGAGGGCTGCTGGTGTGTTAAACTGGTGCACGGCTCCATGCTGGCGGGCTGAGTGCGAGGCCCTGGGCAGCTGCCCACACTGCCCATGCCTAGCGCCGGTCCTGAATGTAATGGCGACTCCACTGCTGTTTTAGTGCTTCAAAACAAGGCCGCTCCATCTAAGCAAAGTCGCCCAAGCGGATATCATGTTGTCCAGCGACCTCCTATGTATAGAGGTATAAATACTGAAAATATCATGGAAGATATAACTTAACTCTAAACTATGTGATCTTGAAAGTTGACATCGTTGTAGTAATTTAAGTGACTGCCTTTAGGGAAGGAGCTGAAGGATTGAATCAGCTCAGCTTTGCCATTATCATTCTCCCTAAGGCTCTACTTGACTTTTAGTCTGAAGACATCAAAAAGGAATTTATTAAACTCATAGAATGAATCTGTGCCTTCCTAAGGATAAAGCCATGCAACAGCCATCTGTAATTAACATTAGTGACTTATAAAATAAACTGTTTTGCTTTGCAGAAGCCAAAAAAATCACTAGTCTTTGAAAATCACATTGTTTTCAGGTCGGACTGCACTAGGCATTAGATGGATGAGTGATGGAGGATGATACACTTTATTGGCAAGTTTAAAGCAGCTGGAGTCGAAGAGGCTCACCAGGAGCAGGCAAAAATCAAGATTACATTTAGATGCAAAAAAAATTGTCTCACTGAACATCTGCTTCGAAATAGCTTTTTAAAATTCTGAAACGGTCACAGAAGAGAAAGGAGGGGCAGGCGTGAAATGAAAATTGTAAATAACAATGACTGTATTGATATTGCACGGAAGGATCTACTTGGTTGCACAAGTGACTTGATGTCACTTAGTTTGATATGATGCATGCGTTTTGTCTTCTTACTAAATCTAGATTTAATGTATGCCAGGTCACAGGGTCTGAGGGAAAGCAGGGTGTGTATTCTTTTTAATATTTATCTTCAGGATGCTGCTTGCCCCTGAGTATTTTTTGTGCTATGAATGAATTCATATAGGAAAAAGCCACCTAGGAACATGTGGAGAATTGAGGGGGAGTGATCAGGAAGGATATGGGTGGAAGGTACAGAGGAGGGAAGAAGGAGATGGGAAGGTTAGAGGAGGAGGGCAGGGAGGGATAGAGGTTTCAGGTGTGGAGGGAAAAGAAAAAGAAAAATAAGATTTAGTCAAGTGAATACAACAATTAAGAATGGTTATGTCTACACATGCAATTGTATAATACTGCAAACTATGGGTGTAGCTCCACTGTGCTATGACTCTAAAAAATGCTGCTTGGAATGTTAAGGATTTCAATTCTGGGGGCAAACAATGATTTTTTATGAAAGTTTTAATAGTAACCCAAATATTATTTATCCCAGGAGAACCTTCTGGTAAACGTTGAATGAAATTGAAGTCCTGGAGCAATGGGCTTCAGGAAATTAATTCACTCTTCTAGATTGACTACTAGATATAGCGCTATTGCTAGCAAGAACGATAAATGTAGTTACGGTAAAGCTAATTTAGATCATTTTGTCCGATAGGCAACTGTATATTAGGATGTCAACGGGCTAATTTCAATTTGTGTAAAATAAAGGCCAAAATAACGATGATTCTAGATTGAACACTGAATTTATTATTGACTGGAATGTGCAACATATAAATCTTACTTTCTATCACAAAACCGGTATTGCCTGATAGTCTATTTCCTGGTAGCTACTGCTCTTACTGGTTTCATGCAATCAACAATTTGCCACAGTCAACTTTGATCCAGCTGCGGCCCATGCAGGTAAGAGTGGTGAGGCTGGGTGGGGGGGATTTCGACAGCCGACGACGAGGGAATATTAAATACATACCTAATTTTCCCTTTTCATCGCCTGTCGAAATCCCCCCATCCGGCTCCACCACTCTTACCTGCACAGGCCGTGGCTGCTTTGATCAAATCTATCACCTTGCCGTAACGCATTACCAACTTTTCCCAAACACACTAGAGTGAATATTTACACTGACTTCATCCATTTTCTCAAGACAGAGTTCTCTAAATGTATTACAATTTATATTAGATCCACAATACATGTTATTATATGGGATGCTCTCAACGTTTTTATAAAAGTCATTACACAATCATTTTTGACAGAGATAAGGAGAGGTGGTAAAGCCAGAGATCAAACGCACCTTAAGTTACCAACACTTGAGCAGGCCCATGTGGATTAGATTTGGAATCAAGTTAAAGACCAGCATGGAGTCCTGAGTAGACTCAATTTTGTTAGGAGATGACTAAGAGCTACCTAAACTGCTAAAACCATTCAGGATGTCTTCACTCAAAAGAAAATACAGGGAATGAGTAGGGCACTGTTGTAATGAAGAAGACCGAAATCAAAAGTTAGGTGTAGACATGGCAGACAGTATAGCAATCATTAAAGACCTTGCACCCAGAAAAAGCAGCAAGCACCAATTCTAAACCAGAAGAACTCTATAAGCGGTTGCTTCAGTAATTCCTGGCCTATTACTCTGTGTTCAAATGAGCCCATCTGTCACAGTTTTTCTCCGAAAACACAAACCTCAGCTTGACTGCAGTTTCCTTACTTAATGCAGCTTTGAAAATGTGTGCCAAAATTCTAACAATTTAATGAGCATTTTATTGAATGTCCTACATCTTTCATTCAGCATGGGGATATTCCTGGTAAAGATACCACTTCGCTCATACATTTAACTATGAATCAGATTGATTGTGACAGTATAGTTAATGACCCTATGGCCATGAATACTATTGATGCAGAGAAAGCCTTTGATCGAGTCTAGTGGCCATTTCTCTGTACGGTAATGCCGCATAAGGGCATTAATTGAACATGTATTGAATATATACAACTGTACAATCCACTAGTGACAGGATGGATGTATGATTCCACTTCATTTCCCATCACTAGAAACAGGGGCACTAAACAAGGATGTCCTGTTTCTATTTATTTGATCATTTTAAAACATGCTTTACTGGATTTCAACTATAAAGAAACATGTTATACAACAGAATACATGTCACAATAGTCAAGGTTCCAAGCTGTGCAGTGCAGGTGATCAGTTAGGCATGCTGTGACCTATGTATTATCACAGCTTGTAGTGAAATATATTTAACATTGCAGCTGTACTGGTAACAAAATCATTACAGTAGAAGAAGAAGTAACTGTTCCATAAGTGTAACACAGCTTGTCCTACCCTCCAACCACCATCCCTTCCAAGAGTGTCCTATATTTACATGCTATGCTGTTTCCATTTCTTTATACCAGTGGAGGCCCATCAATAGGGGCCTTCGAGCACTCTCCTCACACTGTGAGCCTGCATACGCCATAGGCATTTAATTGTTTTGGATGAGTGTAATTCCCCATTCCCCCATTGCCTTTCATTTGCCTTTGTCAGATGGGATAGAGTCAAGAGTATGGTGTTCTCACTTGGCGTATGGGTGAGTAGTGTGGGTGTGGCCCATCATAATTGGCAGTGATGATGGCGTGAAGTGAAGTGCGCCTGTCGTTCTCTTGGCACGGTCAGCCTGACATGCGCACTTCAGCCCTTCACAACCTGGACTGTGTTAGGGAGCAGGGAGAACAGAGACATTGTCTCTGATGGAGTAGTAGGTTCCCATGTCCAGCCAATACTGCTGCTGCATTGTTTCACTGAACAGCATTAGGGCAGCTTTGGGGTTGCTTAGGATGGGCTAGCTGTGGTGTAAGGAATCCCTGGTGGCCTGTGCACAATGACAGATGTATTTTGAAGCCACAAAGTGACTGGGCATGTTTCTCTGCCTCAGTTTGGCAGCCTCCCCCTCCCTTTGCTCACAGTACCATTAATACACTGTAAGTGAGGGTGGGGAAGTTAGAGGGAGCCCTGAGCAGTCTGTGTCCTCTCTTCCCCAGACCACTGGTCCATATTCTCACTGGTCCCTGCTACCAACTTGGCAGACATCTAGCAACTTCAGTGCCACGCCAAGAAATTAAGGGGCATATTATAAAGAAATGGCATTAAAATTATTGCCGCTTTAGCGGCAGGAAACTGCAGCTAAAGCGGCGACAATGGGCTTGATAATATGCCCTTGTGAATTCCCATAGATGGTGTGAACATGGGCTTCTATGGGAATTCTCAAGGGCATATTATCAAGCCCATTATCGCCTCTTTAGCAACAGCTTCCTGCCGCTAAAGCGGCGATAATTTAACGCCCTTCTTGATAATATGCCCCTAAGATCCCATGGCTGCGTTTACTTTAAAAACTGCACACACTAGCTACAGTACCCGCCGTTTTCCCACCCTAAACTATAGTATTGCTTTGAACTGCTTTTTATTTTACCCCCCACGGGAACTTGTTTTTCTTTATTTTTTATATCTTTACTGTAACTGTATTTTACTTGTGTAAAACTCTAATAAAGTCTAGCTTGAAATTAACAAACAAACTGGTGAGAACTGCTGTAGTTAAAATGATCATCAAATGCGTTATTTTGAAAAATTAATGTAACTGTTTACCAGGCGCTATCTGATCACAAATAACCATAAATTATAACTATTCACTGCTATTAAGTTTCAGAGAAGCAGAGCTGTGCCACACTTCTGTAAAATACTCTGCTCTCATTTCCACATTCTCCTTTAGTTCCTTTGTGTGCAGCACTCTTTGCCTGTATAGGTAAAAAAACACACTTGGCTATCCTTGGGTCAGAGTGAAAATTTAGAGCCTCTTTTTAGTTTGAGTCCTGTTGGCTAGTCCATTATACTTTAATTATTTTACAAGTAAGCTGTAGGGGTCTTGGACATATTCCTGCTACCTACCTCTGTAAAACTCTGCTCCACACAGACTGGTTCAGTTAGTTGAAATGTACTGCACATATTTTCAATGTGTGTGATAAACCTTTTGAACCAGAGAAAAACTACTTTTTTCTTTCAGACAGCATACGCATTAAAGGTAAATCCTTGCATATTTTTCATTACCCTATCATTTATATAAAATACGATTAACACTTAGATACACTTGAGCAGAAACATACACACACATACTACTAGATGCATGTACCCACCCAAATATACTATACATAAGGATCCCTGTGACAAGCTATAGGGAAAAATATGTTTATGTTATATATTAATATAAATTAATTTTATATATTTTTTAAATATAGAACAAAATAGGAAAAATGCTGCAACGCTATTAGCTTAATTTTGAAGTAATGGAAATATATTAAAATAAAATACAATTATATTTCAGAAGTTTAAATTAAAAAATACCTCCTAAAGAAAAAATAAATTTTATTCAGCATATAGTAATTATTAAAAGTGATTATTAGAATTTGAATTATTTTAAATTAATGTAGCTATATTTTGATACAAGTTATTTACATTCTTTTTATAATTAAAAATGTGTTTTAAATTATTTTATAATTAGATAATAAACATGTATTATTTATATATATTATTAACATTAAATTGTATTTATTTATATTTTTAACTATTGTGAATCATTTTTTTTAATGTTAAATTATTTCCTAAGGGCTTTTATTTTAATTCCCCACCTACTATTTTCTTTGGAGGTTGTTGCAGTGCCAGTGGTTGGCCATCTGGAGTACTGGACATATTAATGTTTTATTAGTAATAACTTACACTTCGATTTTAGGAGAGTGCACCAGGTAATTTCTAATTAATAGAGGCGTTTGCCAGGGCTGTGTACTGGCCCCATTCTTTTTTTCCATCTACACGAATGGGGTGGAGTCACCCCTGTCGAACTCAACACAGGATGTTTCCAAGAGTATTAATGTGCGCATCCCAATTCTGCTTTACACAGATGACGCAGTGATAATCGCCTGCACGGGCTGAGCCTTACAGCACTTATTAGAAACCTTGGTAAGTTATATGAGTGGCCTAGACCTAAAAACTAATGAGGCAAAGTCTTTTGTTTTAATTACCGGCCTTAAAGAAAGGGGGGTTCCAAATTTTTACATAGCAGGTCGGAAAATAGCCCATACTGATACCTTTACTTATCTTAGGATAACCTTTGATACACAACTAACTTAGACTAATATGATCATTAACAGGGGTCTATCGCTGGCAACGAGTATTATCGCCTTATATTCTTTCATAAAGGTCTATTCTGCTAAATCAATATCAGTTGCAACTTATGAGGCAGGGATTTGCAGATTCACTAATTCCCATAGTCTCCAGACTATTGAGGACACTTTTTGGAAAAAACTTGTCGGTCTCCCAGCAAGTTGCTCTAATTTTACCTTTCATGCAGAATTGGACGGTCCCTATATCAATGACATAATCAGGTTGGCACCAATGCTATTATGGCACTGGATATGGAGAAGAGAATACATGATCCTCACACAGAGGGTAATAGAAGACTGTCTTTCCCTCGAATATGCCCACAGGATCCTGTGGTTAACATACATCAAAAAGAGTTTCTCTTCCCTCGGTTTAGAGCAACTATTTACACCCCCAACAAATTGCACCACTGTTTCTAAAAAAGAAATGAAGACTCTAGATTCTTAAACAACGGGCAGCTGAGAGAGTCAAATCGAATTGTCTAAAAGTGTCTGTCAAATCTTATTTAGAGGGTCCAATTGATCAGGAAGGTGCAGCCCTATATTTACTCTCTGTGACAAATTCACGTCACAGATTTATATTAGTGAGGTTCGATTGAATTTTATCCCCTGTATCTTTTCCTATCCAGCAGGAATCTACTCTATCCTTGATCTCCCTCCCAGTCCGTGTGATGGCATTTCTTCTCAATCTAATCTACATATCTTGTTCTTTTGTAAATTTTATAAGGAACATAGCAATAGATTTATTCGGCCACTCATGCGTAAATACAACTTTACCCACTGCCGTCCAGGAATGTACCTTTTACAATCACTGCCCGATCATTTAGTATGTTATAACGTGGCCTCTTTTTTTTACTTCTCCAGACCAGACAGACAACCAGACAACTGTGTAACACCCCTATATGAATTGTGTGTTCTTATTTTGTTTTTAACTGATGTTGTTATATGCCTATCTCCTATTTATTGCTAATATTGGCACTATGAAGGCTGTATCTTTTAAACGTGTGTTTTTGTACTTTTATGATCTCATCATTTAAGAATTGAATAAAGTGAGTTGACTGACTAATCAAAAGTTTAAGTTACTTCCGTTTATCAGGCCATAAATATATGGAAATTCCATGACTATTATGTAAATGACAGTGCAAAGATCTTTTACTGCTGAACTCCATAAGCAGGGGTTTTATATGATTGCTTATTGTCTTTGCTCGAGGAAATTCTCTGACATCGGAGTTCCAGTATATGTTATGTGAAAGTGTCAAAATCTGCAATTTCACCCCCTGCAGAAAAATCTGTGTCCTTTTAGTTTTCTCTGTACCATGTGAAAGTGTATCTGGCTACAGCAAAGAAAGTGCTGCTAACATTGAAAGCAGCACAAAACAGCATTAGGTGCTCTTTTATTTTTGGTTGTAAACATCTGATTTGATGCAATTTCTACTAGAGGATTCAGTTGTGGCTGTTATATGTAGGCATGAGATAACTCTGTTCACTTTTTGTGGTCTGATTGAGGCGTGTTAAGCAGCCTATTCTGTCTCAAATCCTTAGGTGCCCACACTCTTCCTGAAAAGATGGGTGTAAAGCCCTTCAGGGTTCATCTTCAAATGTGGCAGAACAGTTTTTGCACCTGAGCGCCATTTGTTTGTCCAAAAACACGGAAAGACTGCGTTTTGGAGAAGGAAGATGAGCATTCATTGAGCACCATATTCTGATTTATTACACCTCTTTATAAATGTATTTTTTCGGTATTTATGTAGAACTTGTAAAATGTATTGTTATTACGGGTGGGATGGTTTTACTTGTTGTTTTTAAGTTTTGTTTGCTTCTTTGAAGGACATTGGAGCCGTTCTACTCAAGGCATCATAATACACGCATAGATTAATATGATTGGCCTTTTGTGCATATACAAATAAACTACTTTAAAAACATACATTTCATTGAATAAAGCAGTCGAAATGGTAGAACACGTATCATTTACCGAAACTCATTATTGTGCAAATGGTATAATTGATATTATTAATGACAACTTAGATCCTGTCATGTATGAAGTTCCCATGGACATTATTGATGAATTCATTAAAGACAGGACGGGTCGCATCTAGCATGGTTTTGCCCCTCTTTGCTCTGTTTTATTTGTTATACTGACATGTATCCCAGAATGCCGAAATTTAGTAAATACGTTATTCTTATCCAAAATATAATTGTATTTTAAAATATAAGTATTAGCAACCAAGTTGTGAACTTTTATCTTGCATGTATTTGTGTATTATTATATTCTAATAGATAATTCAAATATTTATCCAATTATTCGAATATTCATTCAGTAATGAACTATTCATAAACCTCTTAATTAAATGCAATTCAATTATAGCACACTGTTTACAATCTTATACATAATGTTGCTTTAATGCTGGAGGCAAATCTTCAGCTTCATATTTGTCCATCAGCCCTATATCAACAACGAATATATTTTGGATTTGGCAGTCATTACTCCTACAGTGGCTCACATTTAATTTTGCTTCAAGTGTTATCCTCAAATGGAACTATATTTTGCTTCACACAGCAGCCCTTTATTCCAAATATCACCCGACACGTTTTTCGCTCAAAATCTATTTGTCATGGCTCATGTTCCTCTGCATTATAATTTATTATCTGCAATGGATACTTTGTTTTTAATGTATACTTCCGGTGTCAAGAGCAATACATTATCCCATCAGAAATTAGTCAGAATCTTCTTTGTAACAGTCAATACCTATAAAGAAGCTACACCAGGCCTCAAGAGCCATATTGTGGGCTATCAGTAATGAAAAGTCAGTATAATTGATTGAGACAACTTGGACATTCCAAACTGTGCTTTGAATAGAATAGTCCAACACAATTCTCATTGGATAATGCATTGCTTGTCCCTGCGACTTGGACTTCGTAGTAACATTTGGGGATAATGCCAGTGTCCTGATTTAAAAAAATCTCATTTCACTTACTTCCTGACATGAAATGGTGTGCACTAACATCAGAGGTTCACATGATGCATGGAAGGTTTAATGTAAAGGTTCTCTATTTAGCATGTCAGCTGGCCTATCCCTTCGGCCTAAGAAAAGTTGTCTAGGGTGTTATCAGCGAGCTAAGAGTGAACTGTGTCATCTGCAATTGTTTATTTTTAGGTCGAGCCTAGTGTTGCAGTGCACATGCGCTGCTTGCTCTGCGAGGCATGCTGTAGTAGGGTATGTTGTGGAAGTGCTGTGGAAGCCTCGCCACTCTCCGCCCTTATTTGTCATTGTCTGGTGTCAATGTCCTTGGTAAACGCTGGCTCCCGATTCATTATGAGGCTTGTTAGCCCGGCCTCGGTAACGCCCTGTCTCCATTTGTTGCTGCCCATAAGGACTGGACCTTTTACTTCACTCCTAACATGGCATGCTTTATGTAGTGGGTGAGCACTATTTAATTTATTGACAATGGCGGCTGTCCTACTGCAGACACGACATGCTTTGGTGCCTTCTTTACTCCCCCCTCCCTCCCGTTGTTCGTGCCTTCTTCCCCCCTCCCGTTGTCCGTGCCTTGAAATAACCTCCCATCCCCGTCCCTTCGGTTGTTGTCATGCCTACCATGCCTTTGCACTCACGTTGTCCATGCTTACCCCCCTGTTGTCCGTGATCACTACCATTTGCAAAGCAATAGGTCTTGCGTAAAAGAGAGTCCTATTGCATTGCAAGTGCTTGTTCAACATTGAGTTCGTCCTGTGAACAATGTTTTCAGGGACAATGACTAGAGACCGCTGTACATGTAGTTGATGGTCTTGGTTGTTCCCAAAACAGGCCTGGGTCTCTACATTTTGAAGTGACCGACCACCTTGACATTCAAAGTGGCCACTGTTTGTCGATTAGGACCACCATCATAACCCTGTGATTGCTACTTAGCTTAAGCTTTGTGTGGGTGCTGTGGAACAGAGTGTATGCTTGGAATGAGTGTGTGGAAGGTAACATTTGGATGAGTAGGCAGGGGGTGTTATGGGTTAACAGGGCCGGACTGGCTACCGGGCATTTTAGCATTCTGCAGAGCTGGGGGCTGATGTCACTGCGGTGGGGGCTAATTTCATAGATGGAGACCTACGTGTGCTTCGAAATCAACAATGCAAAACGAATTTCGTTTTGCACATGCAGGTCCCCATCAACGAAATCAGCCCCCAGCTCTGCAGAATGCTAAAATGCCCGGTAGCCAGTCCGGCCCTGTGGGTTAACTCTGTTGCATTTTTGCTGCTGTACCTTGCTTAATCACTCTTAGACAATACTTAATTACCTGAAGTGCGAAAACATAGTTTTTTTGAGCAATCTCTACACCTAGAACTTCCACTCTGCCGCTCGGGATGAGTTTGCTACTTTGATGTGTCAATGTGCATCAGTGATATGACATGTACCTCTTCATCTTCTGATTCTTCAGCATGAAAAAATGCCTGGTACCTAGCTTGTATGTTCTGTATATCTTCAAGGTGCAGAATAGTCTATTTTGCCATTGCTCCTTCTAGGTCTATTGGCAAACCCTTGCAAAGTGGTTGAGCTCCCCACAAACTGTGCACTCATGCCCCTGACTTAGACACTCTCCTGCATGTGGTGTCTTTCCTTCATATTATCTACTGACAACTTCCTCTTTGGCAACCTCCCTTGGCTTTTTCTTTATGCTTTTTGGCATTGTTCTTCCGTTGTATATGGTGTATCAGATCCACTGGTTTATTCTTTACCTTCATGATTTGGTCACCTTCCATGTGCCTGCTCATTGCCCAATACAGGCAGCCTGACAAGCTCAATAATACTCTTCAGCAGCATGGATTGCTCACTCAAGGTAAGTTACTCCAATCTGTAGGAGATGCATCCTTTTTATTGATCTGACTTCCCACTTCTTCCTTTGGATCAGCAACCACGCCCTTTTCACCATGCATCCCTAGTTAGATTTGGTAGGTATATATTGATTCACCAAGGTCTTGATGCACTTGTGCAATAATTCCAGCAAGAAACTTTTACGGCTAGTGTTCAACTCAGGATTGGATTGTGTATTAGGAGTATATATCGTCTTAGTGAAGTCATCCTCAAATCCTTTTATAAAGTAATAAGAAGATCTGGGCCCCGTCCCATTAATACAACAAAGTTGCATTGACCACCTTGTGTTGTCATCTGTGATTCTTTCAACTTTGAAGTTGTGTTGAAATGACACCCACCGTTGCTTCCATCTTAGGCTGTTCATAGGCTGCGAAGGGTGGGAGCATATTGGCTGGAACTCATTGCCCCAATCTGGCACAACTGTTACAGTATTATCTGCACCTGGCATGGATGAGTGAGCAGGAGCCAGAGTATCTGCAAGACGATAGCCAGCTAGCAGTGTACATAGTACGCTTAGTATGGCCAAGCTCTTACTTACCGCTTATTGTTAGGTGGAGGATCGGGAGATCAAAAAAGGCTCTTTCCTTACGTAGTTGTGGTCGCAAAGTAAATCAATTTTACTCTGCATATGCATCTCCAAGTGTCAGAACCTAAAATGGTGTGAAAACAGTTATGGGCACTTGGTCACAAAGAAACTCGAGCCAGGAAAAGAATAGGTGGGCAAGAGGCAGCAGCTGGTCGGTCCTACAGCATTCCCGGAATTCCAAGATGGCCGTCGATCTTGAAAACGAGATCGCGGTCTAGTTGTTGCCCCCTTTTAGCGCACCGGTGTCCTGAGGTGATTAGAAGCGCGCGCTGAGTAAAAGCTGCGCACTTCACCAGAGATTCTCAGCAGTGTGCACCTGTATTTTGAAGCTCCGTTTTCAAGTGGAAAATAAACCTTAGTTTGCACGTCGGGTCCGCCCGGTACTTCGTCCGCAACTCCCGTCGGGAGTAGGACTTCCTTAGCAGATACTTACCGCGTCTGAAGTTGAAGACGTCCTGTTGCCGCATTTCTCGAGCCCATTGAACCAGGAGGAGTAAGGAGTATTCCTCAGAGAAGGAGCCCGAAATTCAGCAGTTCCTGAAAGGGAAAAAGAACACAGAGCTAAGTGACATAGTTTAAAAGTGGCAATTGGTTTAAATACTTAGTTCATTAGTTCTTGGACAAATACTTACCTTGACTAAGAATATTCGATACTGTGGGTACTAGTAGGAAGAAAGAGAAAAAGACATTAGTTACTCGATAAAACAGTGAAGAGACTCTGTACATAGACATTTGAAGGATAACAAGGAGAAATAAGAAAAAACTTAGGAAGGAAAATTACAAGATAGTGAATCAGTAAGAGAAGTGAGTAAGTCCTTCCTTCAATAGTAATATCCAGGGGGTAGGAGGAAAGAGCAGAGAGTAATATAAATGTTGTTTTGTAGGTTTTAGAATCTACTGACTCACGCAGATAAAAAACTGAGAAGAAGAATTAGCACAAGCAATAGAAAAGGAGCTCAGTTCTTGGACACAAGGGGTATGTAAGGTAGAATAGAAATAAGAGTAGAGATAGAATAGAGTAGGACAGGAGTTAAATATATTATGTTTTCTATTATAGGTTCTCATAGAAAAGGTAGTCTGCAGGTTGGACAGAAGCTAACCGAGAACAGAACACGAGAGAACCAGCTCCAGGACCAGTCTTTTCTTGTTTATTATTTTATCCATTTCCCCCCTTCCCCCTGGGAGGTGTTCTAGGGTCCGGGTTAATTGCCAGTTGTCCGGATCCCCGGGGTATCTTTCGGAGGGAGTCGGGAACCTAGCGTCTCTCTTCCTGTGCAAGTTTTAAGGTGAGCCCTGACACCAAGACCCTTGTTTGAAGAGCCCACAGCACTAAGTCATATCTTACATTGCTGATTGGTTATCTTTATTCGATTATTTGCATGTAATCATAAAAAGGAGAGTCTATATGACCAGACCTCAGTAAAACACACAAGATGATGGACAGAATGTTGCACAATGGCAAAACATTCACCCCCATTCACAGATCTGGGTTTAATTTGTTGTTATTTTGCTCACCAAGCCACCCCAGTTCAGACATGGCCATATGCAAATCAGTCTTGACCCTGTGCCTCATGGGAACAGTCCAGACTGAACTGCCAAGCCATATCTTTCCTGGACTGGAATCAAGCATCCTAGGACCGGTTTCTGGCTATCAGCCGTCTTCAGCCAGGAAAGCTTGACTCCAGTGGCGTAGTGAGCAGGGGCCCATGTCTGGGCATACCCTTCCCGCATAGAGTGAACAGCAAAACACACAAGATGATGGACGGAATGTTGCACAATGGCAAAACATTCACCCCCAGTCACAGATCTGGGTTTAATCCATCGATATTTTGCTCACCAGCCACCCCAGTTCAGATATGGCCATATGCAAATCAGTCTTGACCCTGTGCCTCATGGGAACAGTCCAGACCGAACTGCCTAGTCATATCTTCCCTGCACCGGAATCAAGCATCCTAGAACCGGTTTCTGGCTATCAGCCTTCTTCAGCCAGGATAGCTTGACTCCAGTGGCGTAGTGAGCATGGGACCCACGTCTGGGCATACCCTTCCCAAATAGGGTGAACAGCAAAACACACAAGATGATAGACGGAATGTTGCACAATGGCAAAACATTCACCCCCAGTCATAGATCTGGGTTTAATCCATTGTTATTTTGCTCACCAAGCCACCCCAGTTCAGACATGGCCATATGCAAATCAGTCTTGACCCTGTGCCTCATGGGAACAGTCCAGACCGAACTGCCAAGCCATATCTTCCCTGGACCGAAATCAAGCATCCTAGGACCGGTTTCTGGCTATCAGCCGTCTTCAGCCAGGATAGCTTGAATCCAGTGGCGTAGTGAGCACAGGACCCATGTCTGGGCATACCCTTCCCACATAGGGTGAACAGCAAAACACACAAGATGATGGACGGAATGTTGCACAATGGCAAAACATTCACCCCCAGTCACAGATCTGGGTTTATTCCACCGTTATTTTGCTCACCAAGCCACCCCAGTTCAGACATGGCCGTATGCAAATCAGTCTTGACCCTGTGCCTCATTTGCCATTGTGCAACATTCCGTCCATCATCTTGTGTGTTTTACTGTTCAACCAGACCCCAGTGCCAGCACTCTGACCCCTTAGAAGGTATATGTTGAATTGGCTACAATTAATTGGCATAAGCTGACTGACTTGTGAGTCCCTAGTAGATAGTACCAAGGGTACCCTAGTTATGTAAGGCAGAGCCCCCCTCCCCCGGTAGCAGCACTGGTTGTGCCAGTTCGACTTTGCCATTCAGGCGAATGGCAAAGCCCCCACTTCCCTTAAAAATATGTGTAAGTCTCCTTTAAGGAAGGCCTGTCAAGCCCCAAGGCAGTGAGCTGTGTAATATTAAGCAGGACATATACTTTTTATAGGTCCTAACAGCAAAACTTCCAAATTGTTTATGCTTTGGAAAAATAAGTAGCCCAATTGGCTGACACAGAGTGCGTGGCTGACCACTTAGTCTGTCTAACTTCTGAATTGGACTACTAAAAGGGGTACTTCAAATTAATCAAATTAATCATTGCAATAAACTCAACCCGATGCTCAAGTCGAATTTAATGTTACTATTAAGGAAAGGCAACTTTTAGAAAGTTGCCACTCTGCAGACCAGTTTGTCCAGTGGCCTCACATGATCACTGGTCACCAGACAGTATTCTGTCCTCTTGAGGAGTAGTGTGAACAACTTCCAGGTTTAGGCACAATAGTAGCCTGCCACACAGGGAGGTGTTATCCCGCCTTGAAGGAAGCACTCAGTGTGTTGGCTTAAAAGGCAAGCTTCAAAGTGGAAGCAGCCTTTGAGGGCAAATTGTGATCATACTTCTGAGGGGTGTCCCTTTGGTGAGGTAGACAGGCTGGCGGTGGGAACAGAGAGGGGAGACCGGTGCCCAAACCTATGTACCCATGGGCATGTAGCTCACAGATAGCCATACCCCTAAGATGGGCTACCAAGGTCCTACCATTCAAGGAAGTGTTCAGTCATCTTAGGAGGGGGCAGAATAGTACACCCTGGGATTGCTGGATGCCACAGATAGCCAGAGGTCATCACAGGGTGGAAGGGATCCTGGTAGCCTATTTGCTAGTGACTGCATCATCTGCCCAGGGCACATTCTAGGCATAAATATGGCATCCCTGGAAACCTGAACCTCAGATCACGCTGGAACTGGGGAAAGGACAGAATAGGGACTTCGTTGCTGACCACTCAACCTGGCAAAAGAGGCTGCACCGTCCACTGGATTGCACCTGTTGCACCTTGGACTAGCAAACAGAGAAGTGTGCCTGTGGTGTCTGGCTTGAGGAAAAGACACTCATGAGCCCCAGACCTAAGAAGGGACTCCAAGGGTTAGTGAGCTGACCCCCTGGAACCAGCACCAGGAACATTAAAGCTGGAGTAGCCCAACTCTGCAAGTTAGTAAGCCACTTCCAGAGAATCATCGCTGACTGTTGCTGTGTGCCCCAAGAGACTAATCTTTGACAGCCAAGAGTTACACAGAGTATGCCAGACCTGGGAGTGTCACCTGAGTCCCGATTGGTCACCCAACAGGAATACTAGCCTCCACTAAAGGATTCTGCTGGATTCGCTGTGGACGAACACCGGTAGCCCAGCTGCAGCTGGCCATCTACTGGCACAAAGAGGACTTTGAGGGACCTCATCTTCTGTGGCCTAAGTCCGGCCTTCTTACCTCTGTACTGAGGAAGGACACCCTGTCAACCACACATCAACCAGAGTATCCTTGAGCCTCCTCCATCTCCTGCATCCCCAGCATGAGGACCACTCCATTAAACGCCTATGGTGGTTGTGGTGTAAAGTTCACAACTGGACTAAAGAACGCTTTGGCGACCAGGTAACTGTTCAAATACTCCTTAGTGGCCCCCCTCACCTTCTCCATGTCGGATTTTGTTACCCTAGTTGGCTGGAGTTGCCGAATGCAACTCTTTTTAAACTTTTCAAACGTTTCCAAACTTTGCGGTTACCAATGCTTGTTTGAAGTTGTGACTAAAAGGACTGACATTTACATTTGCTTTAAAAATCTATATCTCCAGAACCCTGCAGGGTATTTTGCTCATCTTGGTCTCTAAAAATGAATAAACATGTAATCTATTTTTCTACATTGGTGTCAGATTTCTTTTGTGTTGTGTAACTTCATTATTTCGTTGTTTGGTGCTTCTAAATGCTTTCCACTAGTTTCTTTTAGTAAGTCTTGCTGCTTTATGCCATAGCTACCCGTGGTTGAGCTAAAGGTTTTTCAAATGAGCCTGACTAGACACAGGAAAGTTTTTGCAAGTGTATTACACGGTAAGGTCTCACAACCATACCATATAATACACCCAAATCCTCACATTGGTGCCTAGCGCTGGGATCCAGAACCTGTATTCAGCTGCACCAGACAATTACTAAGTTAGTAACCACTGCAAAATCTACCAAGTTGACAATGAAAAGAACGTTTTTAAAATGTTGCCAAGTTCTGTATATCCAAGGCATCGTTTTCCAGGAGTTTACTAGCTAGCAGTAAGAAGTCACAAAGTCGAAAATAAGTTTCTCAAAAGTTGGTTAAAGTTTCTGCTAAGTCTCCAAAGATGGAAAACATGGAAATCAACTTGGCAAGCCTGCCAACACCAAGGAAAAATGATTTGCGGGTGCTGTGGAGGGACAGGGAAATCAGCTCTGGGATAACTGCAGAGAAAGAGGACCTCAGAGCCTGGGCTGAAGCCAGGAGAGCCCAAGCCCAACTGGCAGTGGAGATCACCCCTAACAGTGAAGTTGAGGAGCATGGTCGAGATCTCTTTGACATGGAGTATGACCCTCACAGTCCGTTCAAGGCATGCCTCCACACTTAGAAGTGAAAAAGGCTCCACTTCAATGAAGGGTCCCACAGACCTAGCAGCCCAGCTCAGCCTCTTAGAGAGCCAAGAGAGGAAGCTGGCTCAAGAGGAAAGGAGACTGTCCCTAGACAAGTAAATGGTCAAGCTGGGGCTGAAGCCCCAAAGACATAGAGCCAGCCAAAAAGAAGCAGAGGTAAATGCAGGGGGTCTTTATGATCCCAGGTTGCCCAAGAGAATTGTTCCTAAATATGTAGAGGGGGACAATATAGACAAATGGCTGGCAATCTATGGGAGGGCTCTAAGGATGAAAAGGATGGGTACCCGGCATTGGGGGTACTTGTTGAGGGAACATCAGGGAGAGATAGGCTGCTGACACTGGAAGATAAAATGGCAACATCATACAATCACATGAAGGGGGCACTCATCAAGCTATTTGGTTTACCCCCAGAGGAGCACCGACAAAGGTTTAAGAACACACATAAGAGCTCTACTCAAACATGAATGGATGTGGTAGATGCCTCTGTAAAGTCACTGAAAAGTTGGATAAAGGGTAACAAGGTGAATACCTATAAGGGGCTCTACTGGGCCTGCCCATTTAGCTGGGCACACCCTGGATGGGGTATTCAGTAACGACTCCCGCCTCCAAACTGGTACCCCCTTTCCCCTATCATGGTCGGACCACTTTGTTGTTCCCTTTGACTTCTCCTTCTCTCCTCCTACCGGCCCTCTGTCTGATCACACCAAGTGGGTATTGAGAAGGAACTTTGGGGAGATTAACAACGACTCCCTTACTCCCTTTCTGACTACTCTCAAACCCCGATCCACCGGGGATGTTCACTCTGCGGCTCTTGACCTCTCTAATATCTTGACGGAGGCTGTCGACTCGCTTGCTCCTGCCCGGCAACACTATTCTGCCAGGAAACGACCTTTGGCCCCCTGGTACTCTGAATCCCTTAGGACTCTCAGACAAGATGTAGGAGGCAGGAAAGGCTATGGGGGACTCATTTGGACCCCATAGAGAAGGATAAACATAAAACCCTTCTCAAAGGCTATAAAGCTGTGGTGTTGACAGAAAGGCAGGCCCACTACTCCAAACTTACGTCCTCGCTCAAATCTCCCAGTGATTTGTTTAAGATAGTTGATAACCTTTCCCTCATCCAGACACCCGACCCCATAACAGCCTCCCAGGCTCTGTGTGACCAGATCTCCACATTCTTTCATGAGAAGATCCTGGAAATTTACACAGACCTGGAAATCCTTAATTCCAGTTCCCTACTCTCCACCCCTCCGACCCTTATTTCGGAAATTCAAGCTCCTGTCCCTTCCCATTCCCTCTCCCAGTTCCCCCCATTACTGCTACACATCTCAGCACGCTGCTGGACAAGCTAAAGCCCGGGTCACCGTTAGACCCCTGCCCCTTAAAAGTCCTTAAAGATTGCAGACAGACTATTCTGCCCCCTTTGATGGAGGTTATGAATCTGGCCATTTCAGAGGGGGTTTATCCCCTCTCCTGGAAACTGGCCACTATCAAGCCTCTATTGAAAAAATCTACTTTGGACCCTGGGATATTAAAGAACTTTCGTCCCATCTCCCTTCTCCCTGCCCCTGCTAAACTCTTAGAGGCTCATCTTAACCTTCATCTGAGTGCTTTCCTTGACAGTACCAACTCCCTTGATCCTTCACAGCATGGCTTCCGCAGGACTCACAGCACTGAGTCGGCGCTCACAGTGGTTGTCGATAGCATCCGGTCCAAGGTCGACACCAGTCAGACTACCTTACTGGTACTACTTGACCTCACGGCGGCTTTCGACACCCTGTCCCCTACCATTTTGGTTAGCCGACTCAGCGAGCTGGGAGTCAAGGGTCCTGCACTCAGCCTCCTAACATCCTACCTCGACCAACGGAAGCAAAGGGTTAAGCTAGGCGAGTACACGTCACCCATTAAGCCTGTGAAGTGTGGGGTTCCTCAGGGCTCCTCGTTGAGCCCGACGCTTTTTAACGTCTACATTGCCCCACTCGCCAGGCTTATAAGATCCTTTGGGCTAGCATTTCTTTCCTACGCCGACCACACGCAGATCATGGCCTCCATATCCCGATCTGTGAGCATAACTGCTCTCAATTTTAAAAACTGCATGGAGGTGGTCGCCGGATGGATGGTTAAGAACTTCCTCAAGTTGAATGGGGAAAAAACGGAGGTCCTCATCTTTGGGGGCAAAAGTGAGATCTGGTCTATGGACTGGTGGCCTTCTGTCCTTGGCGCCTGCCCTTCGCCATCCCTTTTTGCCCGCAATCTTGGGTTCATTCTGGATACTACTCTCTCGCTAGACAAGCAGGTCAGCAGGACTGTGTCCACCTGTTGCAATGCTCTGAGGATTTTAAGAAAAATAATTCATTATCTTTCCCCTGAGGCACGCAAACAGGTAGTAATGGCGCTCATTGCTTCCAGACTGGACTATTGCAATGCACTATATCTGGGCATTAGCAATGGTCTGGTCCAGCGCCTTCAGACGGTGCAGAATGCGGCCGCCCGGTTTGTTGTGGGTGCCCCCAAACGCTCCTCGGGCACGGCCATCAGAAAAAACCTGCACTGGCTCCCCATGCAGGCGAGGATTAATTTTAAGGCCTTTTGCCTTATACACCGTGCCCTTAATGAGTTCGGGCTGGAGGCTATTCACGCTCTGGTGGTCTATTATACCCCTGGCAGAGCACTCCGCTCTTCCAGTAAAAGCCTGCTGGCTGTTCCTCAAATATCTAAGGCCAGATGGGGTGGAAGGTCCTTTCGCTTCCTTGCACCCAGACTCTGGAATACACGGAATGGTGCGGTTCTGCTCAGCTGTTTCTGGGGGCAGCATGCACAGCCAGTCAGCCTGTCACGCTGGAGAAGCACACGGGGAAAGCGTCCCCGGCCTGCAGAACACCTTATTTGTTTTATTTTGTGTCTTCAAGGAGGTACGTTATAGTTTATTTATTTGCCGAGCTGTTACTCGCCATCACACACCTAGTTATGGTGCGCTCTCACCACCTCATCTCGCATAGGGCGCAGATCTACCTCTACACAGGCCACATTAGCTTGTTTCCGCATTTGGCCCAGCATAAGTCCGTCCAGCTCAGGGCCGTATTCTGCAGAGATCCGCAGCCATCATCCGCAGCCGCATAGCCCAGGCACTCTTCCAGCATACAGCCACCGGGTCCACACTTTAAGTGCATAGGGGTTTCTGTCCCTAGGAAAGTAGCTGTATTCCCGGCCATCCCGGGTCTGGTTGCTCAGTGGACTAATGCGCCCACTGCAGGGACCTGTGTTCGACCTCATGGTCACAGGTTCAAATCCCGGTAGATCCACTCAGCCTTTCATCGATATGGGGTTGGTAAAATGAGTACCATTGAGTTGGGTAACAATAAACATCCATTCTTCAGCGCCATGTTGCCTACGGGTGAATGTGTGCTTTACAAATACACTTGTTGTGTTATTTTATGTTTTGTAATGTTATCCCACTGGAGTGTATGCTGGGCAACAACCTTGAAAAGTCTGCCTGGGCAGAGGTGGAGATAAGGACTCATGCAGAAATGCTGGGTCCCCTGAGTGGGTATGTGTCTCCACTAGATCACAAAAGCCTTTAAGTGAAAGTCAAGGGTCACTAGAGCCTGGAAAATTGGCCCAGGGCTTTAGTTCCAAGAGGAAGAGCAGGACGTCTGGCAAGGCCACTTCCCAAAGTCCACAGGCCCAGGAACCTAATCCTATGGGGGAGGACCTGGTGTCTAGATAGGAGGCTACTTTCTTGGGAGATTTGTCTGACCTGGTGGAACTCCAAGGAGCAGGTGGACTCTCCAGAGAGGACGTGAGCCAGGGGTAAGAATGATCTTCCACTCTTGAGAGCCTGACACAACTGGCTGTCGAACAGGAGGAAGGAGATGTCACTGGAACCCATTATGTGTACTAGGAGGAGGGACTGCTGTACAGTGAGGCAACGGACCCCAAACCAGAGGCAACTAGAAGAGTCGTGGTCCCTCAACAGTACAGAGAGTCCCTCTAAACCTGGCCTATAACATCCCATTAGCTAAATGTCTGGGGCAGAGCAAGACCTGGAAAATGCTGGTCAACCACTTTTACTGGCCCCAAATGTCACAAAAGGTGAAGGAGATTTATCGCTCCTATCTCACCTGTCAATCCAGTTGCTAGGCAGGTGGCAAGCCAAAGGCTCCCCTTATACTACTGCCTTTGGTGAGGTATTCCTTTGAGAGGGCGAGGTTTGATATTATTGGTTCCCTAGACCCACCTACTGTCTATGGCAAGGTTCATCTTGGTGGTAGTGGACCATGCCGTCAGATACCCTGAAGCTATTCCCCTTAGGACAATTACTGCTCCTGCAGTAGCTAGAGCCCTGCTTGGCATCTTTACCAGGATTTGACTTCCTAAGGAGGGTGTTTCAGATTGGGGCACTAATTTCATGTCTAATTATCTGAAAGCCATGTGGGATGGTTGTGGAGTGACTTATACATTTGCCATCCCTTGCCATCCCCAAGGAAATGCTCTTCTGGAGGGATTCAATAGGACCCTGAATAGCATGATACCTAGTTTACCTGAGAAACTCAGAAGGATATGCGATGTTCTGCTACCATACATGCTGTTTGCATACAGGGAGGCCCCTCAGAAAGGAGTAGGTTTAAGTCAATTTGAACTACTCTTTGAACACCCTGTAAGAGATCCTTTGAGTTGGGTGAGGGTTAGAGCTCAAACAGGACATCTTGGACTATGTGCTAGGCCTTTGCTCCAGGATGGCTGAGTACATGATGAAGACAAAGAGAAACTTGGAGGCCAGACAGAAGTTTGTCAAGCACTTGTATGCCCAAAAGTCCTCAATGGTTGAATACCAACCTGGACAACTGGTGTGGGTCTTAGAGTTTGTGGCCCCTAGGGCCTCCAAGACAAGTGGACTGGGCCTTACCCTGTCTTAGAGAAGAAGTGTAAAGTCACATACCTGATGGACTCGGGAACCTCTAGACACCCTCATTGGATTATACATATGAATAGACTCAAGGTTCATCATGACCAAGCAGACATCACAATGCTCATGATGAGAAGAAGAGGAGGAGAGAGAACCTCTTCCTGACTTAGGAAACTACACTCACCAATCCTGGTGCGTCTCTCAGCATGAGACGCCTGTGCTTTCTCTAAACCCAGCTGTCTTAGACAGCTAAGTTAGAGAGGTTTAAAATGCGCATGTCTGGCTGGCCATCGCAAAGCGGCCGGCCAAAGGAACATGCGCATTTTAAACTTAAGCGCACAGCTCTCTGCTGTCATTCAGCAGCAATGGCCCACCCTGTCCTGACACTCAGTTCGGGACGGGTTGCTGAAAAATAAATTATTTTTCAGCTATGGGGCTTTTCTGTTGTTTTTTTTTGTAGGATGTTGCTCCTCGACACAAATGGATGAGCCACCCCTGCTTAACTCAGAGGCAATGTGTAAAGTATTTGTGCAACACTTCAAACAGTAATACAGTAACAAAACACCACAAAAAGAGCCTACAACAGATGTAGAAAAATAGAGCATTTTTTAAATAAATAAGACAAGATTAAATTGGAAAACATCCAATCAGTAGAACTGGAGATATTCAATTTGAAAGATTTTAGTAAAAATAGCTCCAAAAGGAGTAAATCACCAACTGTGGATATCTGGTAGCATCAGACTGGGACAAAGTCACAAGTTCAGGCTGACAGTGATGGAGTGCGGGCCGGATAGAGAGACCTAGTTAGGCATTCAGAACAAAATACATTCAATCCTGGTTTGCATAGTTTAATGAGGATCTACTACAAAGATGTGTTGCACAGCCAAAGCAATGCTTTGGTTCGGAGATGTAGCTAGGTTGAGATCATGTTGCTTTGCCATCGAAGATTTCATCAATGAGAGCTTGCAATGCAAAGTCTAGAGTTGGGGATGCGTCTCGGAGTCGGGATGATGCGTCAGTTGTCATTGAGGCTGTCGTCGATGAGGGATGGAAGGGCTTGTGCAGAGGATGCATTGCGCAGTAGTAGTTTTGATGCGGCGACGGCGATGCAATGTGATGCAGGTCTTTAAGGCAGTTCTGATCCATGCAGCGCGGTGATGTGTCAGTTATGCTCGGGGTTGCCCCATGCAGCAGGAGATGCAGCAGTTCTGCTGGGTCTACAGCGGCTGACACAGCACCTTAGGTCCACTTCCAAGGGTCCAGGATTCAGGTGGCACCACTTGGCAGGGTATACTCACAGATGGCAGAGTCCAGGTGCAAGATTGTTGGAGCCTTCTGTCCCTGAGGCTTACATCTGGAGGTCAGTCAAACAGCTCCCAGAGTCACTCTGGGGTTCTGGGTTAAAGAGATTTAGGTCCAGTCCTTCTCACCCAGGCAGGAGGGCAGCAGGCAGCAGGTCAGAACAGCAAAGCAGAAGTACAGCAAGGCAGTAGTCCATCAGAGGGAAGTCCAGCAGAGTGGCAGTCCTTCAGCAGCACAGCAGTCCTCTTTCCTGGCAGAGTATCCACAGGTCCAGATGTGACTGAACTGGTGGTGTCTAAGGTCCAGTATTTGTACCCAGTTGTGCCTTTGAGATGGGGGAGAAGCTTCTAGAGGTTTCCCTTTGAAGTCCCCAGGTACCCCTGTGAAGGGCCGGACACAGCCTATTCAAGTGTAAGTGAGGCTATGCCCACCTCCTCCCTCCCTCCCATCCTGCCAGTGATGACCCATTCAGGTACCCCTGTGCTCCCTATTGTGTGTGGCGGTCTAGGAGAAATACAGAAAGCTCACCTGTCAGCTGCACCCAGTCATGTGACCCAGGTGTAGGCTGCAGGCACCAAATAGCCAAGGCAAGAAAATGCCAACTTTCTAAAATTGGCTTTTCATTCTCAAAATTGTAATTTAAAATCTGACTTCACCATAATTTAATTTAGGATTTTAAATCCCAATTCCAGAAACAACAAACATGAACTGTATACCTGTTCCCATCTAGAAATTACACTTATAAAATGTAAAAGGGTAGCTCCAATGTCATCCTATGCGAGAGGTTGCCCTTGCAACAGTCAAAAATGAATGTACACGTTTTTCATTACATGCACATGTAAACTTAGAGGTACAGCTCCTACTTTTTAAATATATTGCACCACCCTGCCTCCTGGCCTGTGCAGGGCCTACCCTAGGGGTGACATATGTATTAAAAAGGAAGGTTTGGGCCTGCTAAAAGGTTTTCTTTGCCAGGTCAAAATGGCAGTTAAAACTGCTTACACAGGTTTCCATGGCAGGCCTGAGATATGTTTAAAGGGCAACTGAAGTGAGTGGCACTATTAGTGCTGCAGTCACATTATTAGTATTTAATTTACAGGCACTGGGTACATGTAGTAGGGACCTATAAGCTAAATTGAATAAGCCATGTTTAAGAGGGAGAGTACAAGTACTTTAGTACTGGTTAGCAGTGGTAAAGTGTGCAGAGTCCTAAGGCCAGCAAAAATGAGATGAGCAAAAAATGGAGAAATGCAAAATGCTTGGTGGAAGACCACCCTAAGGCTGATAGGTCTAGCACACGTCCCCTCACCTGAATGTGGGGAGAACTACCTAACCCCATGGGAGTGCTCATTACTAAGGTGCATGAACCTGGATAGAGCATCAGCATTGGTGTGGTCTGACACAGGACAGCATTCAAGCACAAAGTCCATTCCTTGTAGGGAGATGGACCACCTTAACAGTTTGGGATTATCACCTGTCCTCTGCATCTGAGGGGCCTGTGGTCTGTCTGAATCAGGAATTGAGTCACAAACAGGTATGGTCTCAGCTTCTTCAGTGCGCAGACACAGCAAATGCCTCCCTTTCAATTGGACTCCACCTCTTTTGAGTTGAAGTAACCTCCTCCTAATGAAGGCTACCAGTTGGCCTAGGCCCTCTTCATTTCCCTGTGTTAAGACAGCCCCATTGCCATGCTCTGAAGCATCTGTGTGCACTATGAACTTCTTAGAGAAGTCATGAACCTTGAGTACGGGTACTGTACACATGATTTTCTTGAGGGTGTCAAAGACTTTCTGACAGGCCTCCATCCAGATCACCTGTCTGGGCTGCTTCTCTGAAGTCAACTATGTCAAGGGTGGAACAATGGTGCCACATCCCTAACAACCCCTCTAGTATCCTGTAAGGGCCAGGAAGACCCTGGCCTCAGTCTGTATTATAGGGGGTTGCAATGCTGGGATAGTTTCAATCTTGGCCTGCAGGGGCTGCCCCTTGGCTTCGCCCACCATATGGCTCAGATACACCACAGAACTCTGCTCTATCTGGCACTTACTGGCCTCGATAGTCAGGCCCGCCTGCTGCAGGGCCTGAAGGACTTCCTGGAGGTGGTACAGGTGTCCTCCCAGCTGGAGCTGTAGACAGCTATGTTGTCCAGGTAGGCGGCACAGAATTCCTACTTCCCAGCTAGGAACCTGTTGACCAACCTCTGAAAGGTGGCAGGGGCATTCTTCAAACCAAAGGGCATCACTGTAAACTGGAAGTGGCCCTCTGGGGTTGAGAATGCAGACCTCTCTTTTGCCTCCTCAGTCAGAGTAATCTGTCAGTACTATGATGTCAGATAAAAAGTACTGTGAAACCTGGCAGAGCCCAGTGTGTGTATGAGCTCATCATCACGTGGGATGGGGTGTGCATCAGTCTTTGTGATTGACGTAAGGCCCCTATAGTTCTTAAAGAACCTACGTTCTGGAGTGGCGCTCTGTGGGGCAGCCTCAGGTATCAGCACTACGGGCTTGAAAAGGGATTGTTAGAGGGCTCAATCACCCATACTGCCAGTATCATGGAGATCTCCTCTTTGATACGGGCCCTCACTTTGTCAGACAGCCTGAACATTTTATTTTTAACAGGTGGACTGTCTCCAGTGTCCATGTTATGAACACACAGGTGTGTGAGTCCAGGGGTGAGGGAGGACAGAGAAGCAAAATGGGCCCAGGTATGCCCTTTATCATTCCCTTTTAGGTGTTGTTTAAGCTCTCCACAAGACCGTTGGTTTGAGGAGATAGGGTGTGGTGAACTTATCAGTTACTCTGCACTCATCCCACATGGACTTCATCTCTGCTGACATAAAGTTAGTGCCTCTGTTAGAAACTCCCTCTTTGTGGAACACCATGCAGGTAAACATACCCATCAGGGCCCTGGCCACTGCAGGTGCAGTCATCAACCTCAGAGGGATGGCTACTGGTTAGCGAATGGCATGGTCACCAAGAGCAGGAGGAAGCTGTTGTCTATAGCTGTCTTGGGGTGCAAGGGTCCAATACTGTTGATGCCAACCCTCTCAAAGGGAGTGTCAACAACAGGTAATGGAGGTAGGGGAGCCTTGAGCTTTTTCCCTGATTTCCCATTGGCGTGGCAGGTGAAACAGGACCTACAGAAGGCATCTGCAGCTATCTTAATCCGGGGCCAATAGAATTGGGCACCAAGCCTGGCAAAGGTCTTGTCTTACCCCAGATGTCTTGTCATGGGTATGCCATGAGTCAAATCCAGTAGGAAGGCCCTGTAACACTGGGAAAGCACCAGCACATGGGCTGCCCCAGGAACTGTAGGTTTGATATATAGGAGTTAGTTTTCCTAATAGATCAGGTGATCTCCAGAGGTGTCACCTGCTGCCTGGGCCTTATCTTGCCACCTCAAGCCCTCTAGAGTGGGACACCCTTTCTGCGCCTTACAGAATTCCTCCCTGGTGTGTCCACCCTCAAAGTTCCAATCAGCAAACTCAGGCAGGTCATCCAGGGTGGCCATGTCCTCCCTATTTGGATCAGGGGCATCCTCTTGAGGTGCCCCACCAACCTGGACCAGGGGAACTTCAGTGGAAGGTTTCCCATGCCCCAAGCTCCCACCCTTCTTGGCAGCTGCCTGAGCCATTGTTTCAGGCTCCAGGTGCCCTTGTCCACCTTGCACCATTGTCATGGACCTCAAGGCATACAGACCCATTCAGGAAATATCAAAATCTCCAAGTGTGGCCTGAGCTCTACCTCCATCCAGATAGTGTGCTCCAGTTTGTTGCCTAACATACAATCTACAGGCATTGCAGGGCTTACAGCTACTTGCAGCAAACACAAGACCCCTCCCATTCAAAGGGAACCTGAGCCACCAGTAAATGACTCTCTCGGTTGTCTGTCACTATGACTTGGTGGAATATGTTAGAGAGGACCTGCTCTGAGTACACCAGCTGACACCTTACAGTAGTAATGCTTACTCCTTTGTCCCACAGATCCTCCACCCGTTGCCCATTAATGTTGACCTATTGATTGTACTTAGAAGTACTGGCAGCCTTATGGGCTTTTGGCACCATCTCCTTATCCCCCAGGGAAACTAGCGTCACCTCTGTCTGCTCCTCTAAGCTATCTGGGACCATCTCCTTCCCCGAGCGATAAACTCTCCAACCCAGGTGTCTGCCCACCGATGGGGGACAGTGCCCTCTTGGGACATTTGGAGTCACCCTTGGAGTGCCTATACTTGTAGCACTCTGTGCATTGGGAGAACAACCTCCCTGTTTGCTTGCCAAAGAATTCCTTCTTCTTGGGTTCAGACTGGAACTGGTAGCAACTGCTCCCTTGGTAATCGTTTTGGGGGCATTTAGATAACTCCATACTTTTAAGTTTTTCTCCCCCCTCTTTCTTCTGGTGGACAGCTGACCATCCTTGTGGGAATCTCCTCCAGATACCTTTTCTGACACTCTGGTGCTGACCCAGAGGTCTGGCAATTCAGCTAGCTTCCTGGGGTCAGTTAGCTTATTCTCTAATAGATGCTGGTCTAACTTTGAAAAACAAATATGTGTTATCTCAAAATTTGAATGCACAACTCATTGTGATTATTACTTTTGCTGCCCCCTCCCAACCATTCAGTGTCTTGTTAGAGTAGTTCACGAAATCTACCCAGGACTGGTTGGGCTGCTTTTGGCTGTCCCTGAACCTTTTGTGGTACTTTTCAGGGGTCAGTCCAAACTTAACAATCAAGATGGCTTTCATGGTTTCCATGGGGGTGTACCTGGTTTGGTCCCCAACCTCGAAAATAAAAGTGTGTCCCGCCGCACTGTAGATATGTGTTTCCATAATCCTCCAGTGCTCTTCTGGGATCTTATGAACTCTCAAGGCTACCTCGTAAGCAAAAAAACATTAGTCAATATCATCTCCAACCTCTTAACTGGGCACGAGATCCTTGGGGATGCCAACTGTTTTTGCCTCCTTCAGACACTGCAGGTATACTGCCAGCAATGGTGCTGGATTCTGCCTGTTTTAGTTTCAGTTCCAGCTCCTGAAAACTCTTTTCATGAGCCAAACACTCCAAAGCCATTTTCTCCTCCATGCCAGTTTCTTCTCCATCCTGAGCTTGGCCACCTCCACCCTGAAATCTCTCTCATCCCACCTTTCCTCCCAACTACCCTGGAGACAAGCTGCAGTAAGATACTCTGCTCCCTGCTCTGGCAGGGATCTCCAAATCAGGGCGCAAGTCATCCCCCTCAGCAGGCTGCTGCCTTTCATGACTGATATCCAAACCCTCTCCTTGCCTGCCCATCTCATCATCTCCTTCAGCTGCTGTAGCCAGTGACTGTTGGACTTCTGCCCAGGACCTCAGCGCCTTTTGTAGTTCCAACTTCCTGGTAGTGTTCTTGGCTGGAAGTCTCCTTACAGAACTCCCTGAGCTGGGCAACAGCGTAGGACTCCAAGTTTGCAAGCTCAACCCCCATACTTATAGAGGTGAATTCAGGTACAACAGTCAGAGAGAACATTTATGAAAATCAAAAAGGTAAATTGAGGAGAGTTTAAACGTGAATTGGTCTAAGATTAGTCATGTGGGGTGGTAGTGTAACACAAGATTACCGTAAGGCATGGCACAAACAAAAGTCTAAATCCTCACCACTGAACACCAATGTAAGAATTTGGGTTGTTGGATAGGGGGATGAAACTCTTCTCAAGCAGCAACCACAATTCTTCTGAGGTTAAGTCAGAAGCAAACCTTAAATTATCCTGTGCTCAAGACTGGGATAACTTGGCTCAGAGGCAATGTGAAAAGTATTTGTGCAACACTTCAAACAGAAACACAGTGAAAACACACCACAAAAGAGCAATGCAACAGATTTAGAGAAATAGAGGATTTATAATAAATAAAAGAATCTTAAAACAACAAAAATCCAATCAGTAGAACGGGAGATATTCAATTGTAAAGATTGCAGTAAAAATAATGATGTAAAGCACCAACTGTGGCTATCTACTCGTGCCGGACAGGCAACAAAGTTACAAGTTGCAGCCGACCACGGTGGAGCGTGAACCGGCTACAGACTCAGTCAGTCCTGCTGAGCAAAGTACCTTAGTTCATGGTTTGTGGAACGTTTCAGGAAATCACACAAAAGATGTATGGCGCAGCCGAAGTGGTGTGTGGGTTCTGAGGCTGCGGTGCAAAGTCATTGTCAAAGATCCCTTCGTCGAGGGCTTTGTTGCGAAGTCCAGAGTTAGGGATGCGTCGTGCAGTTGGGGCAAAACGTCAGCTCAGAGGAGGGATAAGGCTGCATGAATAGTCCTGCATCATGGTTGAGGCTGCGATCAATGAGGGATCTGAGGACCTGCGCTGACAATGCATCGCTCCAATGCAGCAGTAGGCTGCAATGCGGGTCTTTGCCATGGTTCCGATCCACGTAGCAGCAGTGATACAGCGGTTCTGTTTGGGGTTGCACCATGAGCCAGAGATGCGTCAGTTTTACTGGGTCCTCAGAGGCTAGTTGAGCATATTAGGCCAACTTGCAAGGGTTCAGGACTTGGGTGGCACCACTTGGTAGGGTAAATTCACAGATGACAGCGTACAGGTGCAAGTGCAAGGTTTTTGGAACCTTCTGTCCCTTAGGCTCAGGTTTGGAGGCCAGCCAACTAGCCCTTGGAGTGGTATGTAACGTTTACAACGGAAATTTTACAACGCACTACCATTACAACGCAGGCATTACCACACATACCATTACAACGCATTGCGCTGGGGGGTCGCTCTAGGATAGGGAATAAGTTTAATGTTCTATCCAACACCTTCCCTAGTGTCCACGGGGACTGGAGTTGGAATAGAAAATTATACTTACCACTATCCAGCACCTCTAAGCGCTATGCGTTGTAATGGTATGCGTGGTAAAAACCGCGTTGTAAAGGTATGTATGGTAAAAGTATGCGTTGTAACGTCATACATCCCTTGGAGTCACTTTGGGGTTCTGGGTTCAAGAGATGTAGGTCCAGTCATTCTCACCGAGGCAGGAGGGCAGCAGGCAGCAGGTCAGCACAGCCAGGCAGTAGTCCAGCAGAGTGGCAGTCCTTCAGCAGCATAGCATTCCTTCTTCCTGTCATGGAATCCACAGGCCAAGAAGTGTACTGAAGTGATGGTGTCTGCGGTCCAGTATTTATATATAATTGTGCCTTTGAAGTGGGGGAGACGCTTCTAAAGGTTTCCGTTTGAAGTCCGCAGGTATCCTGGCTCCAGGCTAACTACAGGGGGTATGCAGCCCTCTGTGTGGAGAAAGGATACAGCCTATTCAAGAGAAAGTGGGGCTGTTCCATCCTGCCAGTGATGACCCATCCAGGCACACCGGAGCACCGTATTGTGTGTGGCTATTTAGGAGGAATACACAAAGCTACACCCAGTAATGTGACACTGGCACAGGCTGCAGGCAACAAATGGCTTAGGCAAGAACATGCTAACTGTGTGGGCCCAAGTACAAAATGGCTCCCAGCCTGCCACTGCAGTCTGGAAGAGCAGTTTAAAACTGATAGTTCAACATTGCCATTTACACCATTGGCAAAGTCCCCACTTCCCTTAACAATATGCGTTAGTCTTCCCTAAGGAAAGCCTATTGAGCCCCCAGGCAGGGAGCTGTGTACTATTATGTAGGACAAATACTTTTTATATGTCCTAACAGCAAAACATCCAAACTATAATGTTTCCTGTGGATAAGTTAGTAGCCACATTGTTTAACACAGATACTGGCTGAGCACTCACCCCGGCTAACTTCTGAATGGGGCTACTAAAATTGGTACTTCAAGGTATTACAATCATGGCATTAAACTCAACTTGATGTCCAAGTGGAATTTAATGTCAGCTTTAAGGAAAGGCAACATATAGAAAGCTGCTATTGTGTAGTTCAATGTCTCTGGTGGCCTCACATGGTCAGTAGCCCCCAGACAGCTTTCTGCATTCATGGGAGTAGTGTAAATGACTCCTAGACTTAAGAACAATGGTAGCATGGTACATAGGGATGTGGTACTTCTTCCTTGCAGGAAGCCACTCATGGTGTTTATCCAAAAAGCTTGCTTCAAAGGTGAAGTTGCTTTTGGTGGGGAGATGGCGATCACGCTCCTGAGGGGTGTCTTCTTTGTTCAGGTAGAAAGGTTGGCAACAGGAAGATAGAGGGGAGACCATCGTCCAAACTGATTTTCCCGTGGATGTGTAACCACACCTTTGGGGGGGTGCTACGAAGCTCCTAACATCCAAGTAAGGGTTCAGACATCTTGGGAGTGGGTGGACCAGTGCACCCTGGGATTTCTAGATGCCACACATAAGCGGAAGTAGTTTCAGGGAGGGAGAGATCCTGATAACCCATTTGCTAGTGACTGCATAATCCCCCCAGTGCACTTTCTAGGCATAAATATGGCACCCCTGATATGCTGACCTTCAGATCACACCAGAACTGGAGAAATGGCTGAAGATGGACTGCCCTGCTGACCCCTGGACATGGGCTTGCATCTGCAGCACCTTGGGCTAGCAAAAAGAAGACTATGCTTGTAGCTCCTGGCTTGAGGAAAAGATGCTCCTGAGTCCCAAGGTTCGACCAATGAATACCACTGGACCCACTGTGAATGGAGACCGGTAACCCAGCAGCACCTGGTCTTCTACTAGCTCAAAGAGGACTCTGAGGGACCCCGACGTATGTGGTCAAAGTCACCCCACCTGACCCGTGGACTGAGGGATAACCAAAAGGACACCCCCATAGACCGCACAGACCGAAAAGCACCCAGAACATCCTTGAGCATCCTCCACCTCCTGCATTTCCAACAGCAGGACAACTCAATTAAAGTCTATGTCGGTTGTGGTGTAAAGTACAGGACTGGGCTAGAGACTGCTTTGGTGACCAGGTAACTGTGCAACTACTCCTTAGGGGGAACAGCCATTACAACGTGGGTTTTACCACGCTTTGCTTTTACATCACATGTATTAGACCCTGCTTCCTGTGAACCAGGGCACTTAGGGGTAACTGCGCTCCAATCGCATAAACTGGAGTGTTCCATCACTGGTGTCCTGGGGCCTCAGTACTAGTGGACCCAAAACTGGATAACCAAGTACTCCTCTCCAGCACTTGACTCTCTCAGGGTAGCGAGACAGAGCAGTCCAAGGCTTACTCAAGGAGGTGAGGTGGGGTTAGACATTCAGAATACAGTGTAAACCGTACCACCAGCTGATAAACTCAATGTCCAGTCAGTGTTTTACTTTTTATAAAAGAAAAGTACTTTAACCCCTTCCATGCTCATGACAAGGTCAGCTCGTCATGCAGTGCACTGGAGCTGTGCTAATGACGAGTTGACCTTGTCATGAACAATGCATATCTGGAGAGTTCAGCACCCAGCGGGAATTGCCTTAGCACCAATGTGGTTAATACAAATGAGATAATTATACTACACATAAAACTAGGATAAACAGTGAAAACCATAAGTTTCTACAACCCTCTGGGACAGAGTTCTGACCCCAAACAGTATTATAGCGCCTAGACGCCAAGCACTATAAAAACACAGTTAACATGAAAACACACAGTAAGCATTGCATATTACAGATCATGTTACACAGGGCTGCTCACATTCACTAGAGCCTTGATACCAATCTTGGGATTGAAAGGATATAGTTTCAGCATTTGATGTGAAGTCAAGTGTTCTTGATCAGCCCCATAACCCCCCACCCAAAGCAACAGAAGTGCCCTCCCGTCGTGAGTGAGGACACCGCTCTAGTGGTGTCAGGGATCTGATCACAGGTGCCTGATGTCTTGGCACAGTCTACTGGAGTCCCACTAGTCCAGTAGCCACTGGCTAGCTGTAGGAGGGTAGTGGCTGGACAGAGTGCCAGTTCACCCTGAAACCCTCAGAGATCAAAAAAAGAAAGGTGGGGGCCTGCTTCACTGGTCTCTATTCCCAGTTACTGCTTGTACAGGCTCCCACAGCGCAAGGGAGGAGCTTAAAGGGGATTTGGTCTCACCTTCCAAGACTAGAATCAAGCTTCCTCCTCTCTGGCTGTTCTTCATGTGCTGCAAGCTTCTTTTCCACACCTTGGGTGATGTGCTGTAAGCTTCCTTTCCACACCTTGGATAATGTGCTGTAAGCTTCCTTTCCACACCTTGGGTGATGTGCTGTAAGCTTCCTTTCCACACCTTGGGTGATGTGCCGCAAGCTTCCTTTCCACAGCTTGGGCAGCTGTCTGTAGTTTCCTTTTTCTAAAGCGCACGCTCCGCTCCCCCAAGCCTCACAGGAACAGCTGGCCCAGACGCAGTGAACAGTTTCTTTTTTCCTGCCTTCACACTGCGGGTCGCACCTGGCTATCTTCAGACGGCCTGGTGTGGCCGCCTCTTCCGTCACAGACCAGTCTTGAACACCAGCTGACCACTCAGGCCAGACTTTTATCACCTCTGATTGATGGCTCATCCAATCAGAGGGTCTGCTACTTTTGCATCCTGAATACACCTCCAATCACAAACCATTCACCGCATGTTCGTTGCATGGGTAAAGCATGTACCAGGTCCCTTCCTGGTATCAGGCTGTGCAACTCCCTAGAGAGAAATTTTAATTAACTCCAGCCCAGGAGGCCCTGACCAGTGGGGGAGGGTCCTCTCCACAAAGTTAGTGCAGCTAAACCCAGATAAGAGCTGAGTGTCTACCCCAGCCCACCAGGCCTTTCCAAGGAAATAGGGAGGGGCACGGGGGAGCTGGGATGTCCAGCAGGACAGCTCGCATTTCTCACACTGGCTCAAATCACCATTCTTCCCCTGTACACCCACGGGCTCTCAAACATACATCAGCCAGACAAAGGCAACAGGCCCACAGGCTTGGCAAACTACACAGACTTGGTCAGGAGGGTGCCTAGGGACTCACCCTCCTGTCTATAGATTTATTGCTGCCACCACTGTCAGTGTACCACAGCCTTAATAGAGAGGGCAGTGGCCACTCTCTGAAAAATAGGGGTGCACTAGGCATGCCCTCTTGATCTCAGAGCCAAGCTCTAGGGTCTCAATCCATGTAAACAGGGAGACCCTCAGTGGACATGTATGATTGTCATGCTCACTGAGGTAGGGATCTAGAAACTATACAGTAGCTTTTGAGCGACTTGCCTGGAGATTAGCATAAGGCAGGGGAAGCACTCTCTCCAGAGACATGCAGGAGACTTCCCGTCCCAACAGCATGTGTTACAACGCATGCGATGTTACAACAAATGGTAAAACCACGCATACCATTACATCTCATGCGCTATTACAATGCATGTGATGTAATGTGGAATGGCGGTGGCGGTGGCGGCTATCTAAGTCGTTGTGAGGAAACTTAGGTTGTTTCTTCACAATGATGTGAACCAAGCAGGAAGGAGGAAGCAGAATCCGATGGCGACGCTGGAGAGGAGAGAGGTAAGGGGGTTTGTGCAAGGGGTGGGGGTTACTTTTGTAGGGTTTAGGGTAGAGCTAAAGTAGTGTGGTAATGTTTGTGTTGTGTGTGTTTTTATAAAAATGTTTTAGTGTGTTGTAGTGTAGAGTTGTCATGTTTGTTTAGTGTAGTGTATTAGGGAGGGAAGTGTAATAGTGTTTATGTAGTGTAGTGATTTAAGTTTTAGGGTAGTGTAGTGTTGTAGTGTTTGTTTGGTGTAGTGTATTAGGGTTTAGGGTAGTTTAGTAGTGTTTATGTAGTGTAGTGATTTAGGTTTTAGGGTAGTGTAGTGTTGTAGTGTTTGTTTGGTGTAGTGTATTAGGGTTTAGGGTAGTTTAGTAGTGTTTATGTAGTGTAGTGATTTAGGTTTTAG
This sequence comes from Lissotriton helveticus, assembly GCF_964261635.1. Taxonomy (NCBI): domain Eukaryota; kingdom Metazoa; phylum Chordata; class Amphibia; order Caudata; family Salamandridae; genus Lissotriton; species Lissotriton helveticus. The sequence goes on along the minus strand of NC_136070.1, from coordinate 619,078,246 downwards.
GGTAGTGTAGTGTTGTCGTGTTTGTTTAGTGTGGTGTATTAGGGTTTAGGGTAGTGTAGTAGTGTTTGGGTTTTAGGGTAGTGTAGTAGTGTTTGTGTAGTGATTTAGGTTTTAGGGTAGTGTAGTAGTGTTTGTGTAGTGTACTGTTTTAGGGTTTAGGGTAGTGTAGTGTTTTAGGGTTTAGGGTAGTGTAGTGTTTTAGGGTTTAGGGTAGCGTTGTGTTTTAGGGTTTAGGGTAGTGTAGTGTAGTAGTGTTTATGTAGTGTAGTGATTTAAGTTTTAGGGTAGTGTAGTAGTGTTTGATTAGTGATTTATGTTTAGGGTAGGTGTAGGGGTAGTGTTGTAGTGTGGTAGTGTTTTTGGGTTAGGGGTAGTGTGTTGTGTAGGTGTAGGGGTAGGGGTTTTACTTACCTTGCAAACTTTTACTGTGAGTAGTGTTTATGTAGTGTAGTGATTTAGGTTTTAGGGTAGTGTATTGTTGTAGTGTTTGTTTAGTGTAGTGTATTAGGGTTTATGGTAGTATAGTAGTGTTTATGTAGTGTAGTGATTTAGGTTTTAGGGTAGTGTAGTGTTGTAGTGTTTGTTTAGTGTAGTGTATTAGGGTTTAGGGTAGTGTAGTAGTGTTTATGTAGAGTAGTGATTTATGATTTAGGGTAGGGTAGTGTAGTAGTGTTTGTTTAGTGTAGTGTATTAGAGTTTAGGGTTTTGTAGTAGTGTTTAGTAGTGTAGTGATTTAGGTTTTAGGGTAGTGTAGTGTGGTAGTGTTTGTTTAGTGTGGTGTATTAGGGTTTAGGGTAGTGTAGTAGTGTTTATGTAGTGTAGTGATTTAGGTTTTAGGGTAGTGTAGTGCTGTAGTGTTTGTTTAGTGGAGTGTATTAGGGTTTAGGGTAGTGTAGTAGTGTTTATGTAGTGTAGCGATTTAGGTTTTAGGGTAGTGTAGTAGTGTTTATGTGGTGATTTAGGTTTTATGGTAGTGTAGTAGTGTTTGTGCAGTGTAGTGTTTTAGGGTTTAGGGTAGTGTAGTGTTTTAGGGTTTAGGGTAGCGTTGTGTTTTAGGGTTTAGGGTAGTGTAGTGTAGTAGTGTTTATGTAGTGTAGTGATTTAGGTCTTAGGGTAGTGTAGTAGTGTTTGTGTAATGATTTAGGTTTAGGGTAGGTGTAGGGGTAGGGGTAGTGTTGTAGTGTGGTAGTGTTTTTGGGTTAGGGGTAGTGTAGGGGTGGGAATAGTGTGTTGTGTAGGTGTAGAGATTTTACTTACCTTGCAAACTTTTACTGCGAGTATGGCTTTACCACGAATGCCTTTGCGTTGTATTGGCATGCGTGGTATAGGCATACTTGTTGTAAAAGTATGCGATGTAATGGTATGCGATGTCATTGACATCGCGTAGTAATACCCGCGTTGTAATGGCACACGTGGTGTTAGTATGCGATGTGTTGACATACATCCCTCCTTAGAGACTTACCTGACCTTCTCCCTGTCGGAGCTTTCATAGCGCCAATAGAGTTCTGCAGCACCAGAAACACCTCCATGTAGCTGCTTTTCACTGGATAACTCTCGAGGTGAGAGAGGTGAGAGAGGTGCCTCTTCTTTCCATCTTCCATGCCTTTTTTCCTACCGTGCATGTGAACGCACTGAATCTTCTCATCGTGTTAGCCGTTTTAGACTTTGTCCACGTTCAGCGACAGATTTTCTTTCTGGATGTGTGGTATGGCCGCTTCTGGGTTAAATACTTTATGAACAATTTCCTCACTCTGGATGCACTTTTAAAATGGTATTTGACTCAATGTCAATGTATTCTCTTTTGCATGAACTTTCTGGGCCGCTCATACTTCTCAGGTATACATAAGCCATCTGTGTCTTCCTATTTCTTTAAATGTTACCAATCTTCATGGCGGTGACTGTGTGAGCTGCCTACTCTTACCACAATGACTTTGATAATTGTTTTCTTTATTTTTGTCTCTATTATTTAGATCTCGCCTACACAGCGCGCAAGCACTACATAGGAGGGCCTTTAGCCGTCGCTCTGCTCATTTTCAAGCACACACTTGTGCTTGTGGTGGCATCCACCTTGCGGGAGCGAGCAGGGGTGAGCCACAAGCATGAGTGCAGTGCTTGAAAATGAGCAGACTGCGCGCGCACCACTTCCGAACTCACCTCCTGCTCCCCTCTCTCTCACGTGTATTCCTTGTTACACTAGCCGGCTTCCTTTTTCATCAAACAGGCACTTTTTGGGTGTATAAAATTCTCTGCGGAGACACTTTAAGAAATAGTACCCTATTGTGCGTGACGCCCACATATCAGCCGACTGCTAAATGTTTTGGTACCAGGAGTTTTGGCGCTTCGTTTTCCGGTATGTTTTGCTTTACCACAGGAATATTGGTGCTCACATAATCACATACACCTTTCATGCTTGCACAGATCTGTTGGAAGGCAATACAGGAGAGGTAATTAGGGATTTAAAGAAGAGCATTGAGTTCTGGGGAACGCTCCCCCTATTGATAGTGGGCAAGGTAGCACTGCTCAAAATGATAGCACTCCTGCAGCTTCTCTATTTTTTGTGGTGTTGCCAATATGGATGCCCTGAGCTATGTTTTGGGAAATAGACTCCATCTCAGTGGCTTTCTTTTGGGGGGCAGGCTGTCATCTTGTGGCACTACATACCTTACAGAGGCCAGGGACTGACGGAGGTCTAGCAGCATCAGACTTTGGGGCAAAAGTACAAGGAAATGTTGGAGCACGGAGTTGCAGCGAATTTGGCAGCGCCCAGCTCCAACATTTCCAAAGTGCAGGGATCTGCTGTATTTACAGCAATACGGCACACTCCTGTGATTTCACTAACACTGGTTCTAAAATTGGCTGCCTAGTGCCAACGCTGGCACCCTTGCACCAGAGTGCAAGGATGTCTGAGTTGCAGGGAATGATTGTTTATGTGCAGGAAGGTGCATCTTCTTGTACATAAACAAACAATAATGGCAATAAGCTACTTCTATGTATGCTGCATTCATAGAAGTTGCGAATCGTCATTATTAAATGATTGTTTATGTGCAGGAAGGTGTCCCTTCCTGCATATAAACAATCATTCCCTGCAACTCAGACTCTGTATCCCAGAGCACTGCCTCCTTAGTTGGTTTCCACATACAGCTAAGTATAAATCCACAAACAGATTCCAAGACCTGACATTCCTTTTGGGAAAACAGGCAATAGCTCAAAACTGGGAGGGTCCAAGAGGTCCCTGGGTGGAGAGCTGGCATAAGGATCTTGAAAGGTGGGTACCAGGAGGAGAAAAATAGTGGTAAGGAAGAGGTCGTGACCCTGCCTGACGAACACCAGAGGGCTCATGGCCAGGGGGCAGGCACCCCAAACTAGACGCGGATTTGGAGGTGCTGTTAGCACAAGCTTGGAAGCTGGTGGCAAGCTGGGGGCACGAGGGGGTGAGCCAGCAGGTAATCTCCAAGCTGGGAGGCGGGCCTGCATAGAGGCCCAAGCTCATGAAGGCCTCCTACCCACTAGACACAGAGGAGCATAGAACCCCAGTCGCGGGGCCAAGTCAGGGAGGCTGGCAGCCAGAACAGTTGTCTCCCCAGACAAGTCAAGGAAGGTGGCGGGCAACATGAGGAAGCCGTACAATACTAGGGAGTAGAGGGAGCAGTGGAACAGCAGTTCCCTCAAGTAATGGGTCCAGCAGTGTTGAAGGCAGCGAGGAGGCAGGCAATGAGGAGGATCAGAGGGTGCAAGGAGCCTGCGCAATGTCACCTGAAAGGCAAAGACAGGCGGATGAGGCAGACAACAGAAGAGCAAATGGTGAGGTAGAAAGAGGGGGTACCTGGGCTCAGGCAGACAATGCAGCATGGCCAGGGGGGGGGAAGAAGTACTGCAAATTATGGGACACAGGTTGGGGGTCTGGAACTCTGCAACACAAAGCCCAGGGGGGCAACTGGGTGGTCCTAGCCAGCTTCTAGCCAGTCCCATAGGGATCCTTCACAAGGTGGAATGGATTCACATGGGCAGGTGACCAATGGCTCACAAGTGCAGGATCCAGCACCATATATGGGCCCACCCATTGGCACACCTTGGTGGCCATGGGCAGGGTCAGGTATCCCCTTGCCTCTAGGTTTCCCGGCATACTACTGGCCGGGTATGAAACCATGGCAGGGTTATGGCGCTGGGAAACAGAGAGGAAGGTTCAAGTAGCAAGGCTAGGGTGGCAGGGTGTGGGCTGGGTAGCACCTAGCCAACAGGATCAGCCGCAGAACAGTACAGGGGCAAACAACATGTCTGGGCCAACAGGCATAGTGACAGTATCACAAAAGGATAGCGCCAGAGGAAGCCATGAAAAGGAACAGGGGAGCACCTTGAGCAAGGAGGCAATTCAGGCAAGTAGCACCCTAGCTGAGGCCAGGTAGACTAATCCCTCCAAGGCCTGGACCGGAGGGACATTACAGGAGTTGGGTGGAGGCAAACCTGCCAGTGAGTATATATGGTCTGCCCAGGGATCTGCCCATCACAGCCCGGGAGATTTGCTTAGCCAATCTCATTCCCCTAGCGGTTAAGGAGAGGATTTGGCGCAAGGAGTCCATTGATATCTTCTCAATCATGGAGGTGCGCCAGGCTGGTCTAGATCTAACCACACAGGATTAAAAAGATGAGGATAGGTGGAGACCAAGGGTGGAGTGATCAATTGAAAACTGGCTAAGAGCTTTCAGAACTTTAGGGAGTATTTTTGTAGAAATATTCCTGCAGAGCGCTGTAGCGCTGCTCCTACATGGTGCCCAGCAAAAGTATCAAGGCAATGCATGGCTCCATTACGATGAGGGATCTAGGGAATAAATGCAAACCTGGCCCGGGATTGAGTGAGACCATCAAGATGTGGAGAGCTTTACTAATTATATGGCGGCATCGAGGGAGGGTGTAAGCACACGGCACCACCCCTTTCACAGCACGCACAATAAAGAGAGAAAGGACAAGCCCAACAAGGGAGAAAGGCAAAAGGGAACACTGGGGACAGTAAGAGCTGGCCTACAGTTTGCTGGAAATATGATAAGGGCAAGTGTAAATGGGGGCAGGCTTGCAAATTTAAGACACGCCTGTGACAACTGTGGTGGGACTCACCCAACAATCAATTGCAGAAAGGCCAAGGGGTCAGGGGAGAGCAAGGAAAACAACAACAAACAGGTTGGGCAGGGGGCCTGGGGAGTAGCCACCTGGGCCCCTTCGGTCTCCCTCCTCGCCCTCATTAAGATTGAGGTATTATTCTGACTGCTGAACAGGTATCCCGATCTTAAGGGGGGCAGCTACTAGCAAAGGGCTTAGTGGCTGGGTTTCACATCCCCTATCAGAGCCCCCTGGTCAGCAGCCTTTGCCGCAATCTGAAGTCAGTAACGGAGAACCAGGAGGTAGCTAGGGGTGCCATTAGGGGTGCCATTAGCAAAGAAGACCCCAACCACGCGGTTGGCTTTTTTGGGAATTGGGAATTGAGCTGGATACGGTGGAAGGGGTGTATAGGCTTCCAAAGAGTGAGGTGGAGGAGCTGCAGAAAACAATAACACTGCTCCTCACAAAGAAGAAAGGCCACACTGGGAGAGATTAAACAGCTATTGAGCAAACTAAACGTTGCCAACCGGGTGGTCCTGGCAGGACAGCCTTTTGCAGGGCACCTGGCATGACTAACCAAGGGGTTGTCAAAAAAGCATCCCAGGGTGCGGCTCCCTCAGGGAGTGATGGAGGACCTAGGGCAATGGGCCGCCTTCTTAGCTAGCTTTACTGCGACACTGATGTGGCATGAGCCATGGTTGACAGCCAAGCAACTAGAGCTATTCACTGATGCCGCTGGGAGTGCTGGCTTCGGGGCCATAGTGGGCACTGCTTGGACAGCGACCCAGTGGCCAGAGTCTTGGTACACAGCCAGGAACATTACATAACTCGAGCTCTTCCCCATCATCGTTGCATTTACAATTTGGAGGGACAAGCTCACCAACAAGCAAATCATGCTGTGGGTGGACAACCATGCGGTAGTGCAGGCCTTAAATCTGTGGACTACAAAATGCCCAGCCATAGTGGGGCTGTTAAGACAGTTGGTTGTCTGTCAGCTGAGAGCCAATATAGTGATCAGAGCTAGGCATGTGCTGGGTTATGATAATTCAATAGCTGACGCCTTGTCTCATTTTCAATGGCAGAGATCAGAGAGCTGGCATCACACGCTGATCAGTGTTTGATGCCTGTGCCCAATCAGATGTAGGGTTAGTGGACCTGACCTAAAGATTCTGGTGCACTGGCACACAAGACAGCACAAAAATATCTTAAGTGCTTGGAGATCTTCCAACAGGTTACCGGCACAGACAGGCATAGTTCAGTGACAGCTAGGGATGTGGCTGAAATTGTCGACTGGGCATTTAAGGGGGGGGAGAAGTATGGCTTGGGCACAGGCCCACCTCAGTGCAATATCACATTATGCAAAGCGAACTCATCCTACTGCAGGATAACAATGAAAGGGTGGGATTGGTTGCAACCCAGGCGCAGAGATCACAGATGACCCAATGAATTATCAAGGCTTACATAAAAATGCTGGCAGTGCTCCTTGACATTTGTGGGCAGAAGCACAAGGTGGTGTTGTTCAGAGCAGCATTCACCCTAGCTTTCTTTGGGGCCTGCAGGGTGAGTGAGCTGGTAGCCCCCTTCAGATACAGTTTAGGGACAGTTTGCTTGCAGGGGGAAGATGTGCGCATGGGCGAAGGGGTATATGACAGTGTACTTGTGTCGGTCTAAGACAGATCAGGAGGGAAAAGGGAAGACCTTGCATCTAGACTGCCTTGATGACCGTGCATGCTGCCCGATGTGTCTCATGAACAAATACATAACACTCGGGGTATGCGACGGGCAACAGCTCTTCACACACCAGGATGGTTGTTACCCGAGTCATTTCCAATTGATAGCAGTGGTGAGAATGGCAGTAAGCAAGGCGGGCTTGCCACCCAAGGAGTTTGGTTCACATTCTTTGCACATAGGAGCTGCAATCATGGGGGCGGGTAGTGGGCTAAGTGAAGATCGCATCAAGCGGATAGGTCACTGGGTTTCAGGGGCCCTTTGAAGGCTACATATAACCCACCCTCAGCTAAGATTTTGTGTCTTTCACGGCAGGGCCCTCCATTGGCGGGCGCAGAGTTTGGATCCTGGGCCATCCTTCATCGCAAGGTTGCAACAGTGGGTGGACGCGCACAAAGACTACAAGGGAATTTGGTTGTGAAACACGTCAGTGACATGACTGTGGTGGCCGGGCAACCAATGGGCACAATTGCTACCCACCATCCCGGAAGCCCTATCTCACAAAGAAAGGGCGGATGCAGTTCTAGGGCACTTTGGGGGGGTAATGACCTAGCAACCCTGGGGAGAAAATATATCGTAGGGACCATGACATCAGGATTGATGGCAGTCGCAAGGCTAAATCGCCCTGCAGACATCATATGGTCTGAAGCAATAGCGCAGCATGAATGGAGAGGAGCAGCCACGCAGCACTAGAAAGGTCTAGAAGGAAACTAAACATCAAAATGGCGAAAGTATGCAGGGGGAATAGCTGGGGTTTCATGAGGCATCAGGCCATTAATCTCTGGACACCAGGGCATTAAGAGGTAGACGGGGTTCATCTGACTGGGATGGGGATGGACACGTTTCTACTTAACCTAGTGGGGGCACTGGAGTAATTAGGCTTTTCATAAATGAAATGGGGGAATGAGCAGGACCTGTCAAAGGTTGTGGAACCACAGACAGCTGGGCAGGAACAGCACAAATTAGACAGACAAGAAAGCACACAAGCCTAGGATGATGAGCTGCGCTAAACAATGTCCTTGGGATTCCTTATAGCAGGGGCTATGACTCAGACTGTGATTGTCCAAACGGGTGACGTAATGGTGCATGAGTATGGCTGGGATCAAAGGGTGGTCACTTGCACATCTGGGAGGGGTTATGGCGTGGACCAGGAAGGCAAAGCGGGACCCATGAGGAGTCCACGACGAACACCTCCTGAGGGCTGGACCAACAAGAGTTTAGAAGCAGTAGACCCATGAAAAAGGTGTCTTAAGCCCATGAAAATGGGGTTAGGTAATCAGGCGGCATGTTTTGAATCCTCCAATCCGAGCGAAGTGCTCGGGTGAATCAGGGTTTAAAAAAGGGGGCAAGGGCAGCCCCGGGCATAGGTAGACCTCTCCATGTTGGTTGACCCAACCACCTACATCAAATTGCAGGCGTCTCAGCTCAAAGTTGGGAGCAGGCAAGGAAGACAAGGAAACAGCACAAATTAGACAGACAAGAAAGCACACTACTTTACAAAATGGGTGGCTGGGTGTCAATTGCTCAGAGTTGTGAGATAATCAAAATTCAAAATGTAGGTAGCTCCAAGATATGGTAACGGCCACCCACCATATACCAGAAGGTATAGAAACTCTACACCGTTTAGACAAGAAAAAAGAGATATATCCTGAGCATATTTCACAATCAGTCAAAGTTCGTAATCAGTCAACACCGAGAGGTCTTCTTAATCTTCTTTTATTTCTTTAAAACTTCTCCAAGTACAGTCCTAGCCGCCAACACGTGTTTCGTCTCTTTGTGGTGTGAGCCACAGACTTCCTCAGGGCTAATATTACACAGTGTTCCTAGATGACCAGCAAAGTTCAAGTTAAATAGCAGCTATAATGAATATATCAAATGTCCAAAGATTTAACTGTGGTCCTGTTCTACCAGACAAGATATATAGTCTCTCCAGTTTTCTTTATGTAGCAAGAAAAACCAACAGGTACCTGTAAGAGACAGCGTTGTGAGTTACGAGGTATGAGAATCAGCGTCTAGCCCATTCTCATACCTTCTTTCTCTGACTGCAAAGTGAGAGGAGTTTGGAAACAGCAGCCCCCATGCTAAAAACACATAAGCAGTGGAAGACAAAGCCTGACATTTGAGTTCTGTCTTTGAAGAGCATCAAATATGACAAGATAAATACAGAATTTAAAGGCATCTTTATTTTTGCTTAGAATTTTGCGACCCACCAAAAACCGGGACCCACAGTTTGGGAAACACTGCGAGACTAAAGTATAGGAAAGGGGAAAACAAACTATGAATGTATTTTATCAAATTCCCTCAAGCCCTCACTTCCTCCAGTGTACATCTTTTTCCCAAGGCTTTGGGTTAAACTATCCACCATCTCATAGTTGACCTCTGTTTGGCTGTGACCTCTGGTAATGGGCACCTTTTAGTCAAGTAGTTCCTTTTCCATATGGAAGTTTCCTTTTAGAAGCACAGAGCACCTTCACTTATATTAAACAGAATATTCAACAGAAAGCTTTCAACTCTGTCTAGGGTTTTTTAATAGAATAAGCAGAGACATGTAAAAGCTGCTGTTTTTGAAAAGGAGGGGCATTGGTGGCTGTCAGCCATTGCGCGGCAGTGAGCGCGCGAGCCTGTTTTCTCATTAGTATTCCAGACAGGACATCAGGTTTTCATCCGGATGTCCTTCGGACACTTTGGGATTCTCTTTCGCTCGTGCAGCAGCTGCTGAAACCCAGCCCTAGTTAATTCCCTTTCCTGTGTGTCATTGCCGCCCCCCGTCCTCGCAGAGCAGCGTCCGGGAGATCTCAGCCCCTGTCAAGAGCACCAGCTCGCGGGCCCGGTGAAGGGCGCCTTCATTCCCACACACAACCAGTCTGTCATCCGGCTGAAACAGCCCCGCCTTGCTGCGGACTATCTCTCTGCAGGCTCATCTAATCTCATGATTAAATCCTATTGGTAAACATCTGCAGGACAACAAAGTGAAACACTGAAAAAGGGATAAAAACCGCGAGGCAGAATGGAGGAAATCAACCGCATTGTCAGCCTCACAATAAATTGCTAGAATGCGATTTTTTTCCAACCCATATCGAGTTTTCTTTCCTCGCACTCTCTAGAATTGAGGACATTGTTATGTTTTAAAAGACACTCCACCCAGAGCGCGTGGCCGTCGATTCCCCAAAACGCCAAGGGTAGCGGAAGTGACATCACATGACCCAGACCCCAAATGATGGCACAGGAGGTGATGTCACAACGCCTTTGACCTGATGACACCATAGAGAGTGTCATGTGACTTTTGAACCCTCGTGACTTTTTGGCACTGATGAGAATCCATAGCCAGGCTGGCATTTCCTTCCCACAATCCCACAGCATGCTCTTTCTGGCTTGTTTGAGGCAGTCATTCATACATCTATATACATCAGTGCATGTTAGGACTTGTAGTCCTGATGTAGCTAAATTAATCTAATTGAACAATCACATCTGAAAACGAGGATCTGTAAATGGAAAAGTCTAATAGTATTAAAGTTGTGTCTTCATTATGTGTCATAAACCTGCAGGGGAAGAAGTGCATTTGTGGCCTAGGCTGACTAAGTGGAGGAGGTAACACCCAACTGTAAACAATAATCTACTCGCTGTATTTATGTTTGCATGTGTTTCTTATTTAGCGTTTCTGTATCATGCCCATAGCTGGCTATCACAGGAGCACTAATCACTGCAAAGAGTGGGTTGAGAGTGTGTACAAGTATAAGGCAGTATATATATAAATATATATATAAATATATATATATATATATATATATATATATATATATATATATATATATATATATATATATATATATATATATATATATATATATATATATATATATATATTACAGCTTCAAAGAACACCAGGGCGCCGCACTCCCAGGCGGGTGCTTCCGTTGCGAGGGTGCACTCGCAAATCAGGTACTGCTCCACCTCCCTAAAGCGTGTCTCCCGCAGAAGAAGGAAAGCACTCACGGAGGTATATTTAATTATTTATTCGAACTCCAGCAAACTGACGCGTTTCGGTCGGAACCTTTGTCAAAGTTTACCGAACCGACAGAGGCGTTCACTATAAATACATTGGGGTCAAAAAATAATAATAAACAACGGACTTGTCATTAGGGAAATGGGAGAAGGAAAGGGAATAAAGGGAAACGTGAGCGCCATCTTGAAGTTGAAAACCATAATCCAACATAGTACTGGCGCTTTCAAAATTACATATGCATGTAAACATTAATCATATAATCAGACAGCAAAAGATAAATAATTCTCCACTGTATTGCACGGCCCTTCTCAACCCTTATCATAATTTATACAAAGATGCGAAATGTTAAATGAAAATTCACATTGTAATCTCCCAATTTCCTTTAAATTCATTGGTGTCTAAATACACAAGATGCAATTAAGCCCTGGATGGGCTCATAAACTAATTCAGCTAATGAACCTCGGAGGACCCTAACTCCTTACACTAACCCAAACACAAAAGCAAAAACAAAACCAAAACAAAACGATACCATACAAGAGCAACAGGTCTCAATCCTCTCAACAAACTCGAAGTCTATACCATATGTAGCTAGAGGAGAGTTCCTAGAGAGCTCCTGCCTTCAAAATTAGAAAAAATTAGAAAAAAGAAGAAGAAGAAGAAGAATATAAAGTATAAATCAAGCCAAATAAAATAGAGAAAGTGAATGATCAAATACAATTTCATATATCCATGAGTATACATAATACATATGCGAATATGCCCACGTGTTTATAAGAAGAAGAAGAGAAACAAGAAAGGAGAAAGAAGAACAAGAAGAGATTATATACAGAGTAGATGCCGATCACTACACTTCATCTAGACACCCATATCACAATTTGCCAGACATGCAAACGAAATCACACATCCCCCTCAGATGTTTCTACATGATTGCCAAATAAAGAAAGTATATAGTTTCGCGTCAATATACTACCTGCGAGGATCATGGACTATACAATTATGGATGGGGAGATGGTAGTCACTCACCCAAATGGGATGATAGTTCTTCATGCATATTCATACCCATTGGTATTTTTGTTTGCATGTCAATTATGTATCTGGATTCGAGTCTACGGAGACGGACAAGCCTGTCCCCCCCTCTCGGATTCAAAGGTACGTGGTCAAGACCAAAGAAACTTAACAGATCCCTGTTTCGTTTATGTACTTGGTCGAAGTGGCGTGCCACCGGGTATGCCTCATCAAAATTGGTTATCGCACGCATGTGCTCCAAGACTCGCAACTTCAGGGGATTGACCGTGCTGCCAATGTATCGTAGCACACAGGGGCATTCTAGGCAGTAGACACAGTAAGGGGTGGAACAAGTTATAAATTTGTTGATCTTGCGTTGTATCCCAGTGTTAGGGATAATGTAAGATCGCACTCTCCTGCTGAATTTGCACGCCTTACATTTCCCACAAGGGGAAAAACCACAGATTTCACCAAAGGCGTTGGTCTTGGGAGATTCTAGCATATGACTCTGTACCAGATCGTTCTTGATGGAACGGGCTTTCCGATACGTGATCTGGGGGTTGGCTGGTAAATCATCCTTGAGAAGATGATCCGTCTGAAGGATGTGCCAACTTTTCTTGATGGTTTTGTTCAAAAAAGCTGCATCCTGGGAATAAGTAGTGATAAGCCTAAATTTGCCCCCACTCTTTTTAGATGTTTTTTTGTTCTTGCTTTTTAACAGATCTTCTCTATGTGTCGAGTTTGCTCTTTTATAGGCATCATTGAGGATTTCCTCCCCATACCCTCTCGACTTGAAACGGTCTATACACTGTTTGGCTGCCATTTGAAATTCCTCATTGTCAGTGCAGTTACGCCTTATCCTCAATAACTCCCCATAGGGGATACTCTTCACAAGGCTTGCAGGGTGACTGCTGGTGGCTCTAAGGACACTATTCCCCGCTGTGGGTTTACGGAAAAGTTTGCTTTTCAGTGTGTCTCCTTCTACATAGATGGTTACATCGAGGTAATTCACGGTGGTTTGACTCACCTCCCCTGAGAATTCTAAATTCACACTGTTCTCATTTAGTACCCCCATATACTGTTTAGCACTCTCAGTTGTACCGTTCCAGACAATAAATAAATCGTCTATGAAACGATACCAACTGACGAGGTTGCGGGTCCATGATGCATTCTCTGCCCCCCAGGCCACCTGCTCCTCCCACCAGCCCACGAACAAGTTCGCGTAGCTGGGGGCGAAGCAGGTTCACATCGCAGTCCCTGATAACTGCCGGTACAATCCTGTTTGAAAAAGGAAAATATTATTAGTGAGGCAAAATTGAATAAATTCCAACAGCATTTGACTGTGCCTCATAAATTTCAAAGGTCTCTGGTCTAGATAGTACTTTATGGCCAGCAATCTATCACCATGATCAATAGCAGTGTAAAGGCTGGTGATGTCCAACACCATCAGGGTATAGCCTTCCTTCCATTTGATTTTACTCAGTTTCTCCAGAAAATCTGTGGTGTCACGAATATGTGACTTCAACGTCAGGACAAAAGGTAACAAAAAATAATCCACAAACATAGATAAATGCTCAGTGATACTCCCCTGTGACGCAACAATAGGTCTCCCAGGGGGTGCAGCAGGATTCTTATGCACCTTGGGGAGGTGATAAAATGTTGGAGTGACAGGGTTAAGACGTCTCAAAAACATGAATTCTTCCATTTCGAGGAGGCCTTCGTTGTGCCATTTGGTAATCAGCACATGATAGTCCTCGACACTTTTACGATATTCTCTCTCAGTGATCCTCTGGTATGTGGATTTGCATCCCAATTGTCTGGCTGCCTCTTTGTTGTAATTCTCTTTCGTTTGCAGCACAATGTTCCCGCCCTTGTCTGCAGGTTTGTACACTATGTTCTTGTCTTTGCATAGTGATTTAAGTGCCAAATTCTGTGCGTTGGAGAAATTACCTTCTCGGTCCGATTTAACAAAACGCTTTTTCTTGCGTAATGTTTTCAAATCCTTTATAACGGCATCCGAGAACACATCGATGGCGTCATATACCATTTGCGGATTGAAGGTGGATACGGGTTTGAATGGAGTAGTATCTCCTTCTTGTGCCACACCTGTGACAGACACTTGCTGTGACACCCTCAGGTCAGTGTGGGTCTCCATCTCATTCCCCTCACCAAGGTCCTCCATAACCATCAACGCACCCAGGTCTCTGATCGCAAGACTGTCGGTCTCCAAAGGTCTCCTCGCTTTCCTCTTTTGTGTTGTGGATTGAACTTTAGTCTTAAAGTACTTATGAAGTTTCAGCTTACGGGTAAACTTATAGAGGTCGATCCTCGTTTGTGCAAATTCAAGGTGTCTCTGAGGGCAAAAGTTTAAACCTAACTGCAAGACTGATTCCTCCGTCTCAGTCAAAATTTTACTCGTTAGGTTCAGAATAGTTTGGTTCTCATCTTTCATCCCTACCGCTTGTTGAATCCCCTCCTGCTCCGTGTTACAGGTGGTGAGGTGGATCTTCTTGCGCCCCCTCTGCCCCTGCCTCGTTTTCCTCCTGCTCCCTTTTCCGGGGGTTTGCCTGCCCCCCCGCTTCTCCAAGATTGGCGGATTAACTTGAACTCCTCGCGAAAAGGAGTACGCACACGTCCTGATCGCAGTCTTCCCGCAATATCATCATCTGAGGAATTCTCCGCCGCAGAGGATTCTGAGGTCACTGGTACTTCGGGTTGCGCTGCAGGGGCAGTAGATGATTTCTTGAGTAGCTCTTTACGGGGTGCGTCGTACTTTTTTGCAAACGTGAGCACCCTACCCTGAGCATAATCCTCCTCATCTCTGTCAAACTTGCTTTCTTTCCGCAGCTTAATTTTTTCTTCATATGCCTTCAGTCGTATTTTCATCTGCTCCTTAAGTTCTGTTACCTTAGTTTGATCTTCTTCCTTTGATAATTCGTTCTCTATGGCTTTGATGTCTTCTAGCGCCTTGTCTCTATCGCTCCAGGCGAATTTTACAAGTAATCTCAAGCTCCCCTTACAGGCTTCCGCCGTGTGTTCCGCCCATGCATCAAGAAGCAATGGGTCCGGGGACTCATATGCGGGCACCGTATAAATCCTAAGGCCTCTCGGGACCCTGTTCACATCAATATAGCTTTGCAGCGACGTGCCCTCCCACCACTTCCTTATTTCGCACTCGCACAGCCGCTCGAGCGTCTTACATTTGGTGGTTACACTGTCACTGCTCGGACTGCCACTCGCATCTGGTGTAGACTTGCGCTTATCCTTGTTGCCTTTGCCTTTAAACATGTTGCTAGCCGCCTCATGTCGCTCCGACTCACAAAACATCTTTCGAGCTGTGTCGGACTGAGATGCATATGTCCCCTTCTCCTCGCCTTGCGAACAACGTACAAGACTCAATCAGTGCGCAAGACCGCCAGCCGGCGTCTTACCGGGATTCAGAAGCGGTGTCAGAAACTCGTGTCTATGTTCCACAGAAACCGCTACTCCCTATGCACACTTTCCGTTGTCCACGGTGCCGCGCAAACATCCATTACAGCTTCAAAGAACACCAGGGCGCCGCACTCCCAGGCGGGTGCTTCAGTTGCGAGGGTGCACTCGCAAATCAGGTACTGCTCCACCTCCCTAAAGCGTGTCTCCCGCAGAAGAAGGAAAGCACTCACGGAGGTATATTTAATTATTTATTCGAACTCCAGCAAACTGACGCGTTTCGGTCGGAACCTTTGTCAAAGTTTACCGAACCGACAGAGGCGTTCACTATAAATACATCCGGGTCAAAAAATAATAATAAACAACGGACTTGTCATTAGGGAAATGGGAGAAGGAAAGGGAATAAAGGGAAACGTGAGCGCCATCTTGAAGTTGAAAACCATAATCCAACATAGTACTGGCGCTTTCAAAATTACATATGCATGTAAACATTAATCATATAATCAGACAGCAAAAGATAAATAATTCTCCACTGTATTGCACGGCCCTTCTCAACCCTTATCATAATTTATACAAAGATGCGCAATGTTAAATGAAAATTCACATTGTAATCTCCCAATTTCCTTTAAATTCATTGGTGTCTAAATACACAAGATGCAATTAAGCCCTGGATGGGCTCATAAACTAATTCGGCTAATGAACCTCGGAGGACCCTAACTCCTTACACTAACCCAAACACAAAAGCAAAAACAAAAACAAAACAAAACGATACCATACAAGAGCAACAGGTCTCAATCCTCTCAACAAACTCGAAGTCTATACCATATGTAGCTAGAGGAGAGTTCCTAGAGAGCTCCTGCATTCAAAATTAGAAAAAATTAGAAAAAAGAAGAAGAAGAAGAATATAAAGTATAAATCAAGCCAAATAAAATAGAGAAAGTGAATGATCAAATATATATATATATATTTGCACTTTTATATGGCGCCAACTCAACCCGAAGGTCTTGCAGAGATTTACATGAGCACTAGTTACATAACACAAGATCACATTCTTTTTTTTTGTTTTGTTTTGCAAGTCTGCTGCCTGGAGGAGCTTGAGCCTGCTGGTGACTTATTAACGTATATAACACCCCTACAAAACATATACCATCTGTTTTAAAACGTTGCAAACTAAAATCTATTTAATATAATGTCCTTACATGGGGCTGCCTTTCCTTGAGAAAAATAGCCTTAGGATCCGATTGGATCGAAATGCTTGTTAAATATCATGTCACAGTTGTTTCTAGAACGAACATGTAAGTTAGGGGAAATGGGTAAGTGATCTTCCATCAGCACTTGGGGGTTGTGGCAGCTGTTTAAAGGACATTTCACCAGAGCTTCTCGCTGCACAACAGGAGAACATTTATTCCTCCATGTATTTCCCTGTTGCTTGATTCACTAGTTCTATGACCCCACTCAAACTGTCCTAAATTAGGCAACGAAATATCACTCATCAGCATATTAAAAGGTTGGAAATGCCACATACTTTCCTTGAAAACCTGTCAACTATGCATTCTATCATGTGCTGATTACAGCAAATCAGCCGCACCCGGCGTTCAGCAAAATAAAATGATTTTCAATTGCACCCTTCATTACAAAAAAAGATATTCACGTTAAAATGTAGGAGACATGCGTCATCAGTAGTTGTGTGTAAGAGCTATCTAAGCATTGAATAAATGAATAAATGAGGATTTTCTAGGGAGCACAGCTACTTTAGCGGAGGTGTACCGGCACTAGCGGAGAGCTCGCGTGTGGGTCGTGTGGGCCAGCTATCCCTGCCTGAAGAGCCAGGTCTTTAAAGCTCTCCGGTATTCTGTTTCTGATTCCAGCAGGCGCAGATGGAGTTGGAGGGAGTTCCATAGTTAGAAGACTGCACCACGAAAGATCTGATGCCCAGTGGGACTGTCAGGAGTCACAGATTGTTGGATCTCAAGACTTGTTTTTGATGGTACAGCTGCAGCCTTTTTTCTCGAGGTACCTAGATCCTTAGCTTCTAATGGCCCTAAATGCATGGATCAATGACTTGAATTCTATCCTCCTGATTATGGGGAGCCAATGAAGTTGCTTAAAGTTCAGAGAGATGGGGTGGCACAAAGGTACCCTCCTGATTAGCCTTGCTGCAGAGTTTTGTATAATTTGTAGCTTGTGCAGTAAGTATGCAGGTAGCCCCAAGTATAGGCTGTTCGCATAGTCGGAGTGAGAAGTGACTAATGCATGGACCACTGACTTTTGATGTTCCTCTGGCAGAAAGCGTAAGAATTTCTTTATTGCCCTCATCTTCAAAAAATATGTCGTATCTGGGTGGAGAAAGAGAGCTCCTTGTCCAGCCTGATTCCAAGATTCCTGGTTGATTCTGAGGGAGGTGGGTTCGATTCTGACCGCCACCACAGAATGGGTGGGGGAGGGGATGCTTGGCTAAAAAACAGGACTTCAGGTTTCTCTGCATTTCATACCGAGATGTCTTTTAGGCATGCCTTAAAATTGTGAAATGCCTCCACTGAGTGTTCTTTAAAGGAGAACACCAATTGCGTGTCGTCCGCGTAAGACACCACTTTCATGCCCCAGGATTCGATCAGAGTAGCCAATGGGGCGAGGTAGATGTTAAAGAGCAACAGGCTCAGTGCTGAGCCCTGTGGCACCCCTCACCTCAGAGGTTTCTGTGCTGAGAGAAAATGGCGAAGAAACACAGTTTGGGAGCTTCTCCTAAAAAGATCGGAGCCATGATAGTGCTGTACCACACACTCCGGCTAGATTGAGTCTACTGAGCAAGATTGGGTGTGAAACCGTATCAAATGCTGCTGATAGATCCAACAGCACCAGCATGACCAAGGTGCCTAAATCCATGGACTCTCGAATGGATTCAGAGACTTCTAATAGAGCTGTCTTGGTGCTGTGGCAAGCTCTCAAGCCCAATTGGGTAGCATGAAGGAGACTGTTTGTTTCTATGAAGGTTGAAAGTTGTTTATGCACCATCCTCGCCAAGATTTTTGCATGGGCAGGTAGCAATGAAATCGGTCTGAAGTTCTTTACAAAAGCACCATCTTGATGTTTTTTCCCTGTTACAAGATGGGAATATAGACATTTTGGCAATTACGGAAACCTGGTTAGGGGACATGTCGGCCCCAGATATTGTCGCAGCATCTTCTGGCAAAACAGACCAGGGGATACTAGGTGGGGGGGTTGGTGTTCCTTTTTAAAAAAGAGCCTTATGGTCACTAAAATAATGGCAGAAAAATGCGATAATGCAGATATTTTGGGGGTAAAGTTTTTCTTTAAATCATCCTGCATCGCACTTATGGTAGTTTATCGGCCCCCGAGGACCACCCCTAGCTTTAATGAGCTTTTTCTGGAACTCATTACTGATCTTTGTTCCAGATATAAATGTCTTTTAGTAGTGGGGAATTCTAACTACCATTGGGACAAGACACAGAGAGAGTCAGCAGCGGGTCTATTTGAGACCGCCATGCTCTCAATAGACCTTCAGCAATTGGTCAACAGTCCTACCCACGTAAAGGTCCACACCCTCAACCTCAAATCAAATCAAAAGTGAGCTTTATTCGATTGTTGACAGGCAATCATAAAAGCACATAAAGCATTTAAATACTACAACATTACATGTGTGTTACAAAAACAAATTCATTACATTAAAAAATGTTTAGCATTCCATGGGGAATAAGTCATTATTAAATTGTCAGTTCACCTCAAGTTAAAAAGTAATAACAATACTATACATGAAACAGGTTCATATTAAAACCACTAGAACACATTTTTATGCTTCCACTGTAATTTAAAAGAACATTTAGATAAGGATTTGTTTCCTTAAACTAAAAACCTTTTTCTGGAAAAAAAACATCCTATAAACGCTGTGTACATTATCTAGATATTGCAATGCCAAAAGGGCGGGACGACACTGACGGAAACCCGAGAATTTTCAGCACAGGGAGCAGACACAATGTCCTCATGGAAGAATAAAATTTACAAGAAAGGATAACATGGAGCAAAGTTTGTTTAGAAATGTTATCACAAGGGCACAGCTGGAGGTTTTGAGACCAGTCGTTTACGGTAGGAAAAGTGACTAGCCTACGGAAAACTCCCAGCCGAAATCGGATTAGAAGGAACCTATCGTATGCCCCAGGACATAAGTAACATAGGGTTGAATGTTAAAAGTAATTAAAATCGTCTGATTGTGTGGGACAGTGGGCTTTACTATCTCAGATGTCAATCTGATATTATCCAACATAGATAAGGCCATTTTTTTGAGATCCTTTCTAGTTATGTCCCCAATGGAGCTAGGATTAGTAAAATACTCTGGGTGGCCAAGATCTTGTAGAAAGTTACGTACTTAATTTAACCATGGGATCCTCGGAGCCCCGTCCAAACTCAGGACATCCAGGAGTATATCTCTGTTTAATTTTGCCTCTTCTTTTGTCCAGTGTCTGTGCCATAACAGCACAGGCTCAAGTTTAATCAAATCAGAAATAAAAGTAAGGCCCAGCTCCGCATGACATATGTATGTTGAGGTACTATTTGGAACGGATAAAATATATTTAAAAAAATAATTTATGAATGGGAAGCAGGTCAACTGGCGCCCATACCCCAGTCCCGTAAACAGCTGCAGAGAAACATTTTGCTTTATAAATCTTGATAAGTTTCTTCGGAGGCCTCTTGCCTAGTTTTTTAGTAAAGGAACTAATAGCAGATGTACTACATAATAATACTAGTTTTTTTGCTGCCCCAGCCTGTGTCCATAAATCATTGTTGGCAAAAAGGATGCCCAAAAAGAAAATGTTTTGGTAGGCCTTATCTTTTGTCCAGATACAAACATGTTTTTGGATTTTATGTTGCCAGAACCGCAACGCATTATAAAAGTTTTGAAGAGTTAACTCTTAGCCCTAAATCATTCATGAAATTGGTAAAATTATTTAGTACCTTCTGAAGTCCTACTTGAGTGCGGGATATAAGCACTGCATCGTCTGCATACAAGAGGGCTGGAATCGGGCGTCTCGAAACTTGGGGAAGGTCATGATTATCGTTTGAAAGGGCCTCCCCAAGTCCGTTTGAGTACAAGTTAAAAAGAAACGAAGCAAGAACCCACCCTTGTCTAACACCACTTCTTATATGTATGGGCGCTGATCGTTCACCCTGTAGACCACAGCTCACTCGCGCATTAGCGTTGCAGTAAAAATGTTTAGGAAAATAAATAATCTGTTTGTCAACCCGCATTGCTTCTAAAATTGACCAAAGTTTTTTGTGGATCACGCAATCAAATGCGGCTGTAAGGTCAACAAATGCTAAAAATAAGTACCCCTTTTTTGCCCTTGTGTATTTACCTACCAGGAGAGACAGATTCAATCCCTGCTCTACGGTTCCTACACCAGCTCGGAAAGCATATTGCAGGTCTGACAGGACGGAATTTTCTTCCGCCCAGTCCTGGAGACGCTCCAGTATTATTCTACCTGCAATTTTCGTTATGGAGTCTAATAAGGAAATTGGCCTATAGCAGGCCGGATCTTGTCTGTCCCCCTTTTTAAAAACTGGCACAATTGTTGATTCTACCCAGGTAGGTGGAAAAGCTGCACTACAGCTAGCGTTTAAAACTAGCTTTAAAAGCGGGCCCACAGAAGAATATTAGATTTGAACAGGTCTACAGGGACCCCATCGGGGCCAGACGCTTTACCAACCTTACTTGCAGTGAGAGCCCGCTCTACCTCCTCTAACCTGAATAACAGGGCGGGGTGTTGAATAAGAGAGCTAGAGTTGTGGTCATCCAATGCACAACTATTTGACCTGTCTAAATTACCCTCGCCCTGATATACTTTTGCAAATTGGGATATCCATTGGTCTTCTGCTATTGCTATTTCAAGCGAAGGACCAGCTTCTGAAGACAAGAAAGGGGCCCTGATAATTTTCCAGAAAGCCGCACTATCATTAGCCAGGGAGGCAGATTGCAAAGCGTCCCACGCCTCCTGCTTTAGTGTGGCTTTTCTGTCCCTGTTTGCGAGTTTGTAGGCTTCTCTAGCCATCCTTACGTTACTTATATTTCTCGGATTTTTATGTAACTCAGATTTTAAATAAGAGTAAGCTTTAGTGCATCTTGTGTCAAACCAGCCCTTCTGCCGTCCTTTACCGCTGTTCTGTCTAGTAAGCGACTCATTAATCATGCTTGTTATTACCTTATATGAGACTAGAATTTTTTCTGGGGTGGCGGACTCACTTAAACATGTTTCAATAGCTGGGTTACATTTCCCCACCACAGTTTTAACCAGTTTAGCTTGATCCACTAAAGACCAGTGCAAAGAGTAACCATTGGTATTTCCTATGGCTATATTTTCTAGCTGTTGATTTTTCTTGTTATTTCTCAAAATTGTGGTGGACGGAAGAAAAAAAGCTAGGCATAGAGGAAGATGATTGCTGTGGGGCTCATCGGAGACATAGAAAGAGTGCAGCATGTGTGCATGACTGTTAGTTACTAAAACAAAATCAATAATGGACCGAAGACCCCGGCCATTAAATGTCCAGGGCATAGGAGCAGGAGCAGGGCATACTTCATTTACAAAACCCTGATCAACGGAAAAAACAATCTCGTTCAATTGTTCTCCCAGGCCTGAGTGCCGAAAGTGGGACGTGCCTGCCCCAACCTCATTTATGGCATCACATAATTTGTCCCCGGCATTCACACATAGTGTACAATTAAAGTCTCCATCAAATACAAACATAATATCTTCCCCCTTCCTGCGACCAACATTTCTCAACACCTTTAGTGTCGACCTTATCTGGACCTCACAGCTTCGGGCACAGATAACAGATATCAGCCCTGGTACCTGGTCCGATCACTCGCTGCTTAGATGTTGGGTCCCGAGCGTGAGCCAATTATCGCAGCCCCACTTTTGTGGAGGAAGATAAGAATTTGGAAAAATATTGAGGCAGATCATTTATTAGCTATCCTGCACTCAATTTCACCCCTTTGTATGGAAATAGCCAATCTGGACCATGATAGTGAAGCCTTACTGACTCATTTACAGCAGGCTGTTGATATAATGGCACCTAATGGAAAGTTAAAATCAGAGATAAAGGAAAGGGGGCTCCATGGTTCAATGAACCACTAAGGAAAAAAAAACTTCTCCATCAAACTGAGAGGCGGTGGTGACAAAGCTACGAGCCAGTAGAGCTAAATGCCTACAAAGCCCTTCTCTCCACATACAAATTAGCTATTTTAGCTAGGAAAGCAGAGTATTATGAGGGAAGGTTTGTCCTGGCAGAGAATAAACAGAAAGAGACTTTCCCCATTTTGAAGGAACTGAGTCAAAAAGCTGAGAAGAAATCCACAATCGCATCTTTAGACTGTGATGTTTTTCAGGAGTTTTTCCTCCAGAAAGTTAAGGACATAATCTGGGAAATTGCTAGAACCCCTACTGACCCCAGTTCCCTCCACCAGACCAATTTCCCTCCGTGCCTCAGCAGTCAGCTGTCTAATTTCCCTAAAATTGATTCAGCCACCTTAGTATCATTAGCAAATCATACCAAATCAGGCTCTCGAGTAGATCCTTGTCCTCCGAGGATTTTCCAAATGGCCCTGCCAGGGCTGGAGAAACAGGTCTTGGAACTTCTAAATAATTCTCTGGATTTGAGCTATTTACCAATAAATCTTAAAGAAGCCAGGGTCACCCCCCTGTTGAAAAACCTGGTGCGGATATCCTGACAGTAAAGAACTATAGACCCCGGGGCGTGGCCTGGCGTGATGTGCAATGGCCACGTAGCGAGTGAGCTCCGGAGTCAGTGAGATCACTTATACATCCTGATTGTCTATCCTGATTTCCGGAGTGCGATTCCTGCTGCGGAGGGGTGGCGGGGCCGGGATCGGCCACCTCCCGGGGTCTCGCGCTCGCGCTCGCCAGACCAGAGCCGTCTGCGTGTGTGTGGGCGGCTGGGCCCAGACGCCGGGGGCTGAAGTAAGACGGAGGGCCGGCGAGGTGCAACTTCCGGTCCGCCCTCGGAGCAGAGCTGCGGCCGCGGACATCTCCGCCTCCGTGACAAATACAGACCTTGCCCCGGTGGAGTAGAGACACAGCATCCCTTATCACCAGGGGGCCAAGCAAAAAGGAAGACGGTGATGAGTGGCGGACGGGACCGGGTTGATTCCCGGAGGTGTAGGAGAAACCTGCTGAGCTCAGGGGGCGGCCGTGAGCCCCCTGCCGCCCCCCCCTTTTGTCCCTTCTTTCGAGACTTTGGCCTTCTTCCTCTTTTCTCCCCCCTGCACCCATGCTGACAGTGGCAGTGATTTGACGGCCAGGCGAACCCCCCCACCTGCCTTACCGGGGACTGCTGGAACTTAGGCATGTAGCAGTAGCAGCGGCAATAAGGTGCATAGCGGAGCTGAGGGGCCCCTTCTATTCCACGGCTCGTCTGGTCTGGCGGCAACTCTGTTGGAGTGAAGCCCCCCCGCCCTCCTCTTTTCTCTTGCAGACTCGCAGATAGGCACTGATTGTGATTGGGACTGGCCTTTGTGGGGCCTTGGAGCGGTCGAGAAGCGTGGTCCAAAGGCCGTGAGGGGGTGACGATTGCGAGACTTACTGAGTTGCTGCTTGCCCAGCGGTGGTACGACCAGGAATCTCATAGTAATCACGGAAGGGGGCGCCTGTTGGCACCTGTTGGAGTGTAGAGACTGCCCCTACGGTGGTGTGTGACTGCAACTGTTTGTCTGGTGGACTTCTTCGTGGCCTAATTCAGAGTCCTGCCGTGTGGTGGTACTGCCTGCGTTCTGGTGCTTCGTGGAGGGTGGGGCGGGCCAGGTGCCTACTGTTGTGGCAGACCCCCACTGAACGCAACAAATGGAGCGAGTGAAAAACACTGGGTCTAAGGGCCCCAAACCTGTTCAATCCAATAAACTGGATCAGTACACAGTAACTAAAGACTCACAGAAAGGCCGGCTCTCAGCATCCTAGGACCGGTTTCTGTCTATCAGCCGTCTTCAGCCAGGATAGCTTGACTCCAGTGGTGTGGAGAGCATGGGACTCACGTCTGGGGTGAATATATGACCTTGTTCTGCATTCTGCCCATCAATTGTTGTTTTCGAATACCGGGGGCCCTGATCCCCGGCCGACAGAGGCAGCGATGGCAGGGCGGACAATCCTAAAATGGCGGACAGTTGAGTCTTGGTTTGCTGCACTGTGTGGGGTTTTCCAGGGGTGGTGGTGCTTGAGGGGGGAGTGAGATTTTCGTATGACTCGATTGGAGGGGTGCGAGGGGGCATAAATTGTTTAACTGATGTCACTCCAAACTCTTCATTATGTGGACTGGGCGCTGACAGGAGCTCATGGACTTTGACCCCTTTAGTTTACTTTATTGTTCTTTCATTTGAATGTTTAGGGCGACAGGCACTCTGCAGTTTTCAATGGGCAGTTCTAAGCCTAATGGGCAGGGCAGCGGGTGGGGGGGTTTTGGGGAGGGTTGTTTATTCTGTTGGTTGGATGGTTTGCTCGTCACATCAGCATGCAATACTTGATTGATAGTCAATGCACAGAGGATTGTCACTTCTTCCCTGATGATGGGGGGTAGGGAGGTCAAGATTCTCAGTTCGAATGTGAATGGGTTGGGGGACAAAATCAAACGTAGTGTGGTCCTTCAGTATCTCTAGAGAAAAGCACCCGATATTGCTCTGTTACAGGAGACACATCTAGTGGGCAACACATGTAGAGCACTACATAGGATGGGGTATCAGTTAGTGGCACACTCGGGGTTCACCTCTGGTTCCAGGGGGCTCAGCATATTAATTCGGAGGTCATTCCCCTTAGCGATGGGACTGGTGGAAACGTGGAGACTCTACCATCCGGATAAGAAACAGTACACATTCCACTCGGGGGCCCATAAGAGTCTCTCCCGACTAGATTACTGTTTACTTCCAGCCGCGCAGGCGTCCTATATAACTGAATCTGTACATTTAGCCAGGGGGATCTCCGATCACTCACCGGTATGGGTCCGTATGACTCTCATCCGAGGCTCTGCTGGGAGGGTGGCACCTATTAACCCATGGTATCTGCGTGATCCCAAACTCCGCAAGGTACTTATCAATTCGATCAATGGCTTCTTGGCTGAAAACGAGGGGTCGGTGTCCTCGTCGCTGTCACTCTGGGAGGCCTTTAAGACTGTCATCAGGGGTCACGCGCTGTCACTGATAGCGGGATCGAAGAGAGAAAGGAATAGGGAGGTGGTTGAACTAGAAACTGAGATTAGGTCGCTGGAGGAGGAATTGGAATGGGGAGTAACACAGGCCAAACTGCATACCCTGAGTCTTAAACAATATGACTATAAAATACTGGTGACCGACAGGGCCAGGACACTCGGTAGGGAACAGCAAGGTAAACTCTATGATTTGGGGGATAAGGCTGGGAAGCTCCTTGCTTGGTTGGACAAAAAGGACTGGGCCACTCGTCTTGTTCCGGAGCTACTTGATGAAGGGGGAAATTCTATCACAAATCCGTAGGACATTGTTGACAGATTTGCCGCTCACTTTCAAGCAGTGTATACCTCAGCCTCTGTTCGGTCAGAAGATGACTCTCATCTTTTACTCCGAGACATACAGCTCCCGTGTCTCTCTTCTGAAGACCGGGACTTCATGCATAGTTCCTTTACAGTTGATGAGATTGCCCAGGCTATTCACTTTTGGCCAAACTCCTGTCGAACAGGCTTGTGAAGGTAATTTGTGGCTTGGTTCACCCAGATCAATCGGGCTTTATGCCCCACAGGAATACGGCATTGAATTTGCGTAGGCTGCATGGAGTGCTAGCTAGAGCCCACACTCTTCGGGAGCCAGCCGTGATTGTATCGCTGGAGGCGACCATGGCCTTTGACACCGTTGAATGGTCCTATCTTTGGGCGGCCTTGGCTAAATTCGGTTTCGGTCCCGAATTTATCAGGTGGGTGCGCCTACTGTATGCCGAGCCACTTGCACAAATAGTTGTGAACAACAGAGTGTCAGCGCCATTCGTACTTGCTCGGGGCACCCGACAGGGTTGCCCCCTGTCCCCCCTCCATTTTCTTTGGCCCTTGAGCCACTTACTGCCTGGTTACGATGGGAACCCTCTCTCCGCGGACTGAAGTGGTCTCCGGAATGGGAGGATCGAATATCTCTGTATGCGGATGATATACTGCTTTATCTCACCTCTCCTAGAAAATCCCTTAATGTGGTCTGCGATGACCTGGCATCATTTGGGAGGAATTCAGGACTTTCTATTAACTGGGGTAAATCCTTGGTATTTGTGCTGAAAGGTGAACCCCTGGTCCCACCTCGGCATTGTCCTATACAAATCAATACAGTAGGGTTCCGGTATCTGGGGATTTACGTTTCCCTTGATCCAGTGGCTAGGTATGACCATAACCTTTGTCCCACCTTGCAGAGGCTTCGTAGTGACACTGCATATTGGAAGAGGCTCCCCTTGTCTTTGTTGGGGCGGACAGCCCTATTTAAGATGATGGCGCTGCCCCGCTTCCTCTACGTTCTTCAGAACACCCTTGATGTGGTGCCGGCAGGTTATTTCCGTTAGATCAAAGAGCTACAGCGTGGCCTGCTGTGGGATGGCAGACCACGTATTGCATTGGCTAAACTCACGCTTCCTTGTTACGATGGGGGCATCGCTCTCCCGGATATCAAACAATACTACTGGGCTTCTCAGCTGGCGGCTATCAATCATTGCACATATGACTCAGTCACAGATCTGGGGTATGCCATGGATCGGTGGCTTCTTCCCGGGGGAGGTACTACAGGGCACTGTACTCGAGGCCGACGAAGTTGGGTTTGACGGACCCACCAAACATGCTGTTCAGATCTGGCATGATGTCACTAACTCCCTGGGTTGGAAAGGGACAATTACTAGGGTCACCCTGCTCTTCGACTCGGAGAAACTAGGCTAACTTTGGAGGACGAAGGGGTCTGAGATATTTGGGGCAAAGGGAAAATCAAAACATTTGAGGAACTGCAAGCGGAATATGATTTGACGGGTACTGAATACTTCCGCTATGCTCAAATCCAACATTCACTCAGGGCGGCACTGCCTAGAGACTCGGACCCCCTGAGGCTTCGCCTCTTGAGGACAGAATCCTTGATGGCCACCTCCCCGACAAAACAATTTCCCTTATATACAAGAAGTTGATTAATCATAGGGCTGATCCCCTTGCGGAGTTGAGGGCCAGATGGGTTCAAGACGGTATAGAACTCGATGATGAAGACTGGCAGTCGGCTGTGTCCTCCCCAAAGGAGGTGGCTATCCCAGCTCGGCTGCGGCTCGTTCAACTTAAGGTATTACACAGGGTCTACATCACGGGCCCCCGGCTGGTACACATGGGACTGTCGACCTCGGGACTATGCAGACGGCAGTGTGGTCAGACTGGCACGTTCTTACACATTATCTGGGAATGTGAGTATATTACAGCATACTGGCGCAGCATACATGGCATCATACACAGGGTATTGGGGATTGCCCTAATGCCAGAGGCAAGGAGGTGCCTCCTTAACATATGGGAGCCCACAGACTTGAACTCCGCATAGATGTAGGGGGCTACACTGGGTTTTATGCTAGCGAAAAGGAATATTGCCCAGTAATGGGACGCTGAGCAGCCACCCACGTTGGAACTATGGGAAAACAATTTAGACTGGTGCAGGTTCAGGGAAATAACTGTGTACCTTCGCACGGGGGCACCCTCGCAAATGGTTGTTGATATGGGGACCCTGGAATCAGTATAGAGGAGAGATTTGTGCACCACCCAGGACTGCCGTACTAGATGAAACCCCCTTCCCCGTGAATTTCTTCATCATGTATATATTTGAACTTCCTGTGGCCCCTCTGTGTTATTTGTGCTATGACAATACCTCTGTAATGTGATTTTTGCTGATGCATATTCAATAAAAAGAATTGTTAAAAAAAAAAAAAGAACTATAGACCCATCTCTCAGCTCCCCTTTCTAGCTAAAATATTGGAGCAGCACGTATTAAAGATACTTTCGAGGTATCTGAAGGACCATCAGCTACTCTAAGCTAGACAGGCGGACTTTAGAGCTCATCATAGCACAGAGCTAGTGATGTTGTCAATTCTGGATGAGCTCAGTTAGGGCTGATAATAAACATCCGAGTGCCCTGATTTTATTAGATCTGTCAGCAGCATTAAGTTGGACATTGACGATCTTTTCAATCACTTTGGCAGCGAAGGGGAGGAGAGAGATGGGTCACTAGTTTTTTAGGTCCGTTGGATCTGCTGAGGGTTTCTTGAGGATGGGCTCAGCTTCTGCGCATTTCCAGTGGTTGGGAATGTGCAGGTTCTGAGGGAGGCGTTGATGGTGTGTCATAGTTCCGGTACGATGGCAGTGGCAGCTCTGTGTAAGATGTACGGAAGGCAGGGGTCAGTGGGGCCCCCTGACTGAATGCCTTTCATGGTCAATGCGGTGTCTTTGATGCTGGTTGGGGTTCAGGAGGAGATGGTTGGCTGACTTTCGATGCTTGGGGGGTGGAGTGGGTTCGGTGTTCTGTGCCTGTTTGTCGAAGTTTTCATACAGGGATCTTATTTTCAGGTAGAAGTAAGTGCAGAGTTTGTTGCAGAGGTTCTGGGAGGATTTGACGTTTGTGGCTTCGCTGGGCAGCTTAGTGAATTCCTGGATGATGTTGAAGAGTTCCTTGGAGTTGCTGGTGTTGGCGTGGATTTTGTTGTGGATGAAGGTTCCCTTTGTGGATCTGATGAGTTGGTGGTATTTTGTCATGGTGTTCTTGTAAGCGGAGTGGACTTCCAAAGTCTTGCTGTTACTCTAGTTCTTCACGAGATGTCTGCAGGTGCGTCTGGCTTCTTGGACGTCAGTGGTGAACCAGGAGGCCTTTCTGAGTCGCTGTCTGTTGGGGGTTGAGGCGGGGGGCGAGCTCATCTGCGCACGTGGTGATCCATCTGTGAAGTTCTATGGCTGCGGAGTTGGCGTCAGTTGCGGTGGGGGGGCTTTGTGATCGAGGGTGGAGTTGAGGTTCTCCTCAGTGATCTTGCTCCAGTTCCTTCGCGGTGGTCAGGGTGCCGGTTTGGGGGCAGTGGGTTTTTTAAATGTGGAAGTGAATGCAGTAGTGGTCTGTCCAGATGAGTTGCGTGATGTGGATGAAGTGGACATTGTTGCCTCCTGCGAAGACTGGGTCAAGTGTGTGTCCTGCCTTGTGGGTAGGGCTCGTGACTAGTTGTTGAAGTACGAGGTTGGCGAGGTTGTCCAGGAGGGAAGCGGAGTTGGAGTCGCTGGGGTTATCAAGGCGAAAGTTGAGGTCTCCGATGATTATGTAGTCCATGGAGGTGATGGCGTGGGGTGCGATGAGGTCAGTGATGGTAGCAGTGAATGCAAATTGAGGTCCGGGAGGCCTGTAGGCAAGGATGCCTCGTAGGGTACTTCTGGGGCTGGTCTGGATCTGGAAATGGGGGTGTTCGGTGGTGGACGGGAAGTTGCTCATGCTGGAGAGTCGGAGGGAGCTCTTGTGTGCAATGGTGAGTTCTCCTCCTGGGCGGTTGGGGCGTCCTTCTTCTGGATCTTATATCCGTCGGGTATGGCAGTGGCTATGTCGGGGCGGAGGTGGGGTTGATTGACGTTTCCATGAAGAAGGCGACAACTGGCGAGAGGGTGTGAAGGAGGTCCCAGATCTCTACTGCATGTCTGTGCAGGGAGCGCACATTGAGGAGGATGCATCTCAGAGCTTCGGGGCTGCTAACGGCGTTTGGTGTGGGGCATTGGGCGTGGCGGTGTGAAGGGTGGTAAATGTTCGTTAGCAGTGTCGGCATGGGTGGTGGCCGGCATAGGCAGCTGGCAGTTGTTGTTCCTTCCGAGGTTGAGTGCGAGGAGGGCAGCAGAGTCATAGCGGTGGGTGGTCGGAGAACCAGGGTCCATGGTGTTGGTCGCGGTTGGGTCGCGGACAGGCGCAGATGGGCTTGAATTGGCGCGCCAGCGGCGCAGCCACCATTACATAGGGAAGGGGGAAGGAAGCGCAGCTAGAGGCAGGAGCAGGAACCGGCAGGGGCGAGGGGCAGCAGCAGCTGTCCACTTGTCACAAAGGCTGGCTCAGCTGTCAAAGTTGCAGCCGTCACTTTCATTTCTATTTTTTATATTTTTAGAATTATGGTGTCCATCCAGGAGAAAAATGACTGCGACTGATGGAGTTGTAACTGCTCAAGAAAAAATACAAACAGCCAGTATACAGGAGAGAAAACGGAGAGGCATAGTGAAGACTATGCTTGTGGACAGCGTGCGCACAGAACTGGAGGCTTGACAGGCAAGAAAAATTAGGGAGAGAGATTCACACATTGGTGACAGAGTTAAGTACATTACATAGGGTTACATTAGTTTATAAAGTGGAGTTTGGAGGAGCAGAACTTCAAGCAATAGTGTCTGGTGCGGGCTAGATTAGAAGATAATAATTTAATTACAATTCGCCCAGAAGTTACTTCATGGCACTGCCTAGGAAAGACATCTTTTGACAGAGATTTCGAGAGAAAAGCCTGTATCAGCATACTTTAAAGGAGCAAATTCAATATCACAACTGAAGCAGCAAGGAAGTATGTATGTGGTAAGTCTATAGCTCAGAGGTGGCTAGCAACTGGGAAAATTGGTGTGCGCAGCATGCTGTAAAACTCCCCAATATGCTGCCTTTCTCCTTTCCCCTCTCCTGACGACGATGAGCAGGAAGAGAGACCAATTACTTCCTGCTCCAGAATTGGTTGGAGCAGAATAACCCATTGCTCATTTTGAGGCTGGGCGCCTGTGCCTGCAATCCCTCTGCTGTTTTACAGCAGTGGGGTTGCAGGCTTTGAAGTGCGCATGACAGATTGACTGGCTGTAGACAACCGGCCAATCTGTCATGCACACTGAGCAGTCATCCTACAATACGCAGGAATCTGTTTGCCGGCCTCCACCATCACGCTTACACTAGCGTGGATGGCTGCACACAGAATAATAAAATGGTAATGACCATATTATTATTTTGTGTGTACCTGCTGCATGGAGGGTGATGCTCCTCCACCATAACAGAGGAACTGCTACTACTATAGCTCAAACCTAACCAAAAGACGGGAACGGGGTAAAGGATTAAAGGCAAGCTGAATATTTACAGGTGATAGGAGAGGTAGTGATTTGTAGACTGTTAATGCATTGTGATTTAGTGTTCTTTAAAGAGCTGCTGCTTTAAAGCTTAACTGAATGGAAGCATTGTTGGAGTGGGCCTGATAGGTATAGGGATGTTGTTCTATATCCTGTGCCTGCTGTTTTTTTTATTTTTTTTTACACTTCTTAGTCTGCAATCTGATGGTGTTCTGGTTCAGGTGTGCAGAGAACCACCACACATGGTGAGCAGGGCCGGACTGGGAACCAAAACCAGCCCTGGCAAAGTGCTCGGCCGGCCCCCCCGCCCCCCTGGCGGGAGGGGGGGGCGAGCGCTTTGCCAGGGCCGCTTTTCAGCCGAATTTGTTACAGGCCGATTTTGCAGCTATGCTGCAAAAACGGCTCTGCAACAAAAACGGCCCCCAGGGCCCAAAACCGGCCCCCACCCTTGCGGCCGACCGGGGGATTGCCAGGTGCCCACAACGGCCAGTCCGGGCCTGATGGTGAGCACGTCTGCAAGGTATGAGGGGTGCTGGCAGTGATGACTTTGTAAATGATGTAGTTGGTGTAGGCCGTCAAGGGGAGCCAATAAAGATCCCGCAGGAAGAGGGTGAAGCCATCATATTCTTCAAGCCCTAGATGAGACATGCTGAGAAGAAATTATGTAATTCATGAGAGACCCTCAGCGGAACTACACCGACAGTTGCCTTTTTGCAACTTCAATCCATTAAATAAATTAAAAGGCCTGTTTTGTTCAGCACTGCACCCTGATGTCCCAATAATGAGGCGTTGCAAGCCTCTCTTAATACACATCAATTCTGACCTGCAACCGGTATCACTATTTACAGCCGAGATATCCATAGACATCTCACAATGTACCTCTGCTGTCACTTACAGAGCATGGACATATATCCTAAGATTGAGATATTAACATGATTTACATTATGCATCTCTATCCTGACCTGTACCATGCACAACACAGAATCACTCGCAGTGCTCTCCCAATTTTC
The DNA here is from genome assembly GCF_964261635.1 of Lissotriton helveticus. Lineage (NCBI taxonomy): Eukaryota > Metazoa > Chordata > Amphibia > Caudata > Salamandridae > Lissotriton > Lissotriton helveticus. Next base: position 619,045,843 of record NC_136070.1, on the reverse strand, counting down.
CTCTCTCCTCCCCTGCACCACGCACCACTCTATAACCAATAAGACATTGATAGAGGTCTCCCAAAACAACTCTGCTTTGACTTGTGCTCTAACCTCACTACTAGGACATGCAGGGCTCTCTTAAAAGCCAACTGGTAGTACACCTCTCAGTAGGAGTAGAGCAAATTCCTCTTCCTGGTACTATAGCTGCAGAGTTAAAAGTACTTGCAGCTATATCCCAACTTGCAAATTTCCAAATGCAGATCTTGGAAGGGCCAACTAAGCTTTTTTCCTTTTAGGGAGTCTATGAAATGAGCCTAATTTTCTTTAGTAATTACACTTGTAACCTAGTGTTGACAGGTAGTGCCTGGATGAATTACCGGTAGCTGTCATTACTCCTGGTCCAATTCTTCCTTGCCTCAGTCATTAATCACGTGTGACCGACTGATGATTAATGTGTTTGATGAAGGACATCGAGGGAATTAACTTTAATTATGCTATGCAAATGATGGCCATTTCACGTGCGTACTCCAAGCACTTGGGATAAATGAATCCATTCACCGCAGTCCATGGACCGAGGTCTCTGATTGTTGTAACAAAAGAGTTTGAGAAAACCCGGTTATGGTCTATACGCAGGGTCGGACTGGCTTATAGGGCAACCAGGCAATGCTCGAAGGGCTGGTCTGACAGGTCAGTGTATGGGCCGTTTTTGTGGGTGTTTGTGGGCTAGTTTTAAGGTCTGGTGGGCCGGTTTCTTTCTCTGATATTACTACAAACATTGCCTGCAGCAAGCACAAATGCATGCAGTCTCCCACACCATGCAAAACAGCTATGCAACTTGATTGTATATGTTTAAAAACAGCCCTGATTTGGAATTGGTGACACATTGTTAATTGGGGACCTTTTTAATTTGGTACCCAGGCCTATTTTCTGATATTACCCGACCCGACCCGAGCTGTTTGTATGCAATGAAAACGGTATAACCTGCAGGTAACACAGTCCAGTCCCAGATAGTTAAGGGAAATCAATGTCTGATGCAGTTACGTGTGTTGATTTTCTTATATGTGTGTATACTTCTGTTACAACCTTCTGTGCTATTAATGTAATCCAGGTAATTAATGCACCTTCTCCGCAGATATTTGCGTGTGCAGGTAAATTAAAAATAATTGTTATTTTATGTTAAGTATTTTTGCAAATGATAATTTACATCTAGGAAACAGAGAGTGCTCTACAGTATTTGTATGTAACCAGAAGTATGTCATACTTGAAGTGCTGTACATAAAAAAGTATAGTGTGGAGAGGTCCCTGGCTGAAAACAGTTTACAAAAAATAGAACGCATTGAGGTGGTGGATGTAGTTGTAAGTTGGCACAGTAGTACATTGCAGGGTCAGCAGTCTCAAATGTTATAGTGTTCGGTGGTCATGAAAAATCCCCCACATTCTAAAAAAAGTGGGTAATCCAGAGGAAAGTCTAAGAATTTTCAAGCCATTCATCTCTAAATCATTTTTCTTTGATGTTATTTATGCTGGTGATGAACACATATAGGTATTATGTACCTTAATATATAACATTATACATAGAGTTTATCTATCTTACTACTTCTAAAGTGGCTGATCCTTATGTCAACTTCATCGTGGAATCCAGTACTCCTGCTGCCATATTGGTGGAAGAAATCATTGCTGTAAAGATCATTGATAGAGATTTGTTGATACTCAAAGACATTATTACACTTCAAACGTGGCGAAAACATACTCAACCTCTTCATGAAGCCCTTGAATACCAGTCATTCTAAAATGTGCTGGAAGAACTTTCAGTTACCCTAGAAGGCATTAACTTACATGGGTTGAGACAACAAGTTATTGAACTGGCCAATGAGGGGCAGCATGGAGTTGTTGCTACTAAATGAGTTCTACTGGAACGAGTGTGGTTCCCTCGTCATGATTAATTAATTGAAAAAGAGTTAAAGGCAAATCATTTGTGCAACTGCTTGTCATTCAAGGCCACCCTGCATCCGTTAAACATATCTGATCTTCCAAAGCATGCATGGGAGAAGATTGCAAGTGATATCTTTGGACCCTTTGACAATGGACGTCATCTACTAGGAATTGTTGATGAATATTCCCTTTTTCCCCTTGTGGAAGATCTGTCATCAACTACTCATGACAGAGTAATTGAGAGACTAGGAAGTATTTTTGCATTTTGCAACATAGGGTGTTCCTTCGATTTTGAAATCTGACAATGGCCGCCTTTCAGTAGTCGAGAATGTAAAGATTTCCTCACTCATCTAAATGTCAAGCATCAGAAAAGCACAACTCTCTGGCCACAGGCAAATGCACTGCTTGGTAAAAACATGAACTCAAATCAGTTCTTCAGCCTACACTTCATGCACACAGGCCAACTCCCCATTCCACCAGGGGGTGAAAGCTCTGCCTCCTTAATGTTTGGGAGAGCCATAGGCACCAAAATGCCACAATGGACCACTGAGAGATTTATTGACATTGATAAACCTTGCAATACTGACTCGTCTCACAAACGCAAAATAAAGAAGTATGTGGATAGACGCCGCTATGCTCGAAGTACCGTGTTCAAAAGAGGAGACCAAGTTATTGTTAGGCAGAAATGGAAATGCAGCTCTGATGCTCCTTTTGATGCTAACCACTGAGGCTTGTGATTAATAAAGGACACATGGTGACTGCTTACCGTCCTGGAAAGTCCATTACATGAGAGTCTTTGCATTTCAAACATCTGCCTCAACCTGTCAGCTCAGATGTCAGAAGTGAGACTTGTCCACCTTAGAATCCGAAGAGCGCAACAACTGTAGCAGTGTCTTTGTTACCAGTGCCAGTCATGGACACTTCTCCTGTATATCCGCATCCTCACATGAACAGATCTGGGTGACTGATTTGACCACCAAAATGACTTATTGAAGAGCTGTGATGTATATATGTCTTATTTGTGCTTTTTATTTGACAAAGGGAGAGATGTAGTATCTTGTGAGTTAGAGATGACGGGACCCTTTTAGTTCCTGACGGACTAGAATGTTCAGTTAACAGTGATGTGCTGATGAATAAAGACATGTAATACCAAGCTCTGTGTGTGATGTAATCATGTATATGTACACCGGCTGGGGAGAATGCTACAATTAGTACAACCCTTGCTCTCAAGTTTGCATATAGATCTTTAATAAGTTGCAGATATCTACTCCCTATTCTCATTTAAAACATAACTGCACATAAATTGCCATAAAACTCATCCAAATGCCTTCTCAGTGTTAAGCATTATCATCCCCACTGTAGAGTTTCTAGCAAATGCCTTATAAAACATGTTTATCGCATCGTTTATATGCCTAGTTGTCTCGCGACCCGTGATGCTGTACGGAAGAAACTAATTGTGTAATGCCTTTAGTAAGCCTTAAAGCCAAGACTTTATAGTACATTTTGGTGCCGGCATTAATTAATAAAATGGGCCTATAAAAGCTGCCTTCATCAGGGGTTTATTTTTTTGGGGAAGAATACAATATTGATATTAGTGCTAGACAGGGTTATTTTTTTTCCTTATCATTTTGTTTTTAATCTGCACCATAACTGGTGCATAAATAGAAAAATAGGTTTTACGAATTTCCAGGGGGAATCACATCTTCCCTAGCTGCTCTCCTGAGAGTCAAATAATAAATGACAGATATCATTTCTTCAAGAGTAATTTCCTGATCCAGTATATCCCCCTCTATCAGTTAAGTTAGCCATCCTGATTTATTTATTTTCATTAGATCTGTATTTGTGTCTTTGGTATATAAATTCAAATATAATTTGAAAAAGTGTGTTAGTATATTTTGTGGTTCCCAAATTGGAGGTCTGGCCCATCTTTAATGCAAGTTATGACAGAGACACTTCATTTTTCTCTATTTTTAAATGCAACTGACGGTCCATTTGTCTCACCATGTTTCATTTATTGGTCATTTTGCAATATAAGAAGAGGGAACTTTATCTCTAAGATGCCAGCCTATCATAGAGCAGCAGTGAATTAGCCACATGTAAATCTCTTTCTTATTCTGCAACAATCACTTTATGGCTATTGCATTTAGAATTTCTAACTTCTTCATGTTTTCAAAATCCTTCTTAATAAATGTCTGGACTGGTATTGAATAGTTACGATACATACACAGGTTTTGAGTGTATCTCATACCACCCCCCATGATGCTGTAGTCTGTCTGTTATCAAGAAATTCAGTAGTATCATTGAATTATAAATGAATACCATTCCTTCTCCACTAATAATGTTAAATGTGGCAATCAGGCGTTAGCCAATTGTACATGTTTTAAGGGTCATAGCACATACACTAGGTGCTGAATGGCAGCACCCCAGTGTTCAGAGTCCATACATCAGTAATAAAATCTAGCAAAAAGTAGCTGTTGATCACACAAAAAGAACATTATCTTACGCCATCATAGTTGGATGGCATCACGCATCCCACCTATTCCATTATGTCACAATGTGCTATACCGTTAATGTGTGCCAATCTTTGACAACCCACCTGAAAGATCCCCCATGAAAACAACAAAAAAGAAACTTAAATTTCTTTTTAAATAACAGTTTGAATTAGTAAAAACACTACATGTTCAGCAACCCATCAACATCAGTGATACACTTATTCAACACCACTACCTATCTTGTGGAAACCAGCTGCAGACCCATTAGATACTCAAAATTATCATCCTTCGTCGCGCTTCCAGTCTCTGTTAAAATATTGGAATTTGTGAATGGCATCCCCTTGGCTTACTTGGAGCCAATGGTTTATTATATGCAGGGCAATCCGGTTTTAGATCAGCCCACAGTGCAGAAGTTACTGGGTATGGTGGTGGATGAGGTATGTGTGGACTTTAGATTAGGGTTATTGTGCTACGCTCATCCTTTTAGATTTGTCCGCAGACTTCAACACTATGTCAGATGATATACTGAAACAGAGAATTGGTAAAACTGATATTGGAGTCAAGGTAGGGATATGGATTACACATATCTTCAGGTTAGGACTGGATAAAACGACCGCCTTATTCTCGGAGGCAGCCCACAACAAGGGATAACACTAAAAACACTGGGGATATGGGGTAAATTGTGTTTATCGAGGAACAAGTGTCCCTAATTAGAAATGAATAGAAATATATTAGTGTAACAAAGTTTTAATATCAAACATAGTTACAAAAAATGACATACAATCAGACATACTACAGTTTGAAAAATCTTTTAGAAATTGTCAGTTAGAAAAACATGCTCGTTGCTCAAAAACGCGACACACACACATCGCATTAGTGCATCACGATCACATTAAGTAACTATTAGGGTTTGTAAATCAAAAGTTAATGGGGTTTGAATCTCTCAGAAATATGGGATCATCATCAGGAATAAAGAGAGACTAAGGGTGTACTGGAGGAAATGAAAAAATAGGAATAAAGCCAATCAGTAAAGATAAAACTGGATGACACACAAAAACACACGTGAAATGCAACTACATGCAAAGCTATAGTCACGAGTAGACATAATAAGGCTGAAGGGAAAGGAAACAATATGATTGAGAAGAGTAGTGACACAAACAATGTTATACTGTGTTTTCCTTTGATTGGGTGACAGACTTGTCTATTAGGGGAAATACAACATCTTTTCATGGAGCAGTTCAAAAGTCATTGGGGATATGCCCTAAGTAATAGTTTGGTGGACTGCACTCCAGCTTTCTTAAAACACATTCATATTTATTTTTACAAATTGTGCTTAATCCTGAGAAATTGACAACAAGGAAATGAGTCTCACATTGATCTTGGATGGTAGCTAAAATAAAAGAACAGATTGTGCCTTTCTGTTGGATTACGAAATAAGGCAGTGCAAAGATGATTGTTACCAGACTTGACTATGAGATCAAGGATCAGTATCTCAAAATTATCACAAAGCATTGTAAATTTCAAGCCCTTACATTGATGGTTAAGCCATCCCAAAAAATTCCCCAAGAGAGTATGTGTACTTTGCTTAATCAAAAAGACATTGTAGACATATCTCGTTCCATATGGTAATGTTGTCTGAATGGATTGGAAGATGATAACATTGTGGTGGAATCTGTATAGTCCATAAAAAGGATTGCAAAGTTGGGAGTAAAAATGACTCCCATCAATGTACCTTTAATTTATAAATAAAACTGATTAGCTAACTGAATTACATTTTTGGTGAGGGTTAACCCTAGAAGGGAGAATATGAAAGGGGTAGGGACATGATAGAGTTGTGATCTGGTGTCAAGAAGATTTTGAATAACCAATATTTAATCTAGTTGGGTAATATTGGTGTACAGCAACTCAGTATCAAGGGTTACCAAAAGTGAGCATGATGAGTAAAAAGATTCCTATTCAATAATGTTTTAAAAGTATATATTGTCCCTTATAAAGCATTTAATTGACGGGACCAAGGCTTTTGTGAAGAAATCAACATATTAACCAATGGGCTGTAATATAGAGCTGTATCCAGAAACTATAGACCTGCCTGGTAGTGTATCAGCATGTTATGGATTTTCAGTAATGTTTATAGAACAGGAGTTTGGGGATTTTTTACATTCAAGCAAAGGAATGAATTTGGGCTTAATATTCAGCTTCCATGGTCTTGGTGGTCAAATGTAAAATGTAATCTTTAGTTTCCCTTGTGGGATTTCTGTTGAGTTTACGATTAGTGTTCAGTGTTGAATAGATGACGATTCATTTCTTGGTTATACTCGCCTATGTCTTATAAGACTATGTCACCCTGTCTGCTGATTTGATGACTGGAGAGGTTGTACCCTTAAGTGTTCTTTCTTTGTGAGAACTATTGTATGGTGTGAATTGGTGTTTTTGTTGAACCTCGGAGATCACTTTAAGAATCATTTTCTCAAACGTAAGCATCACGACAAGATTGCAGTTGGTGGGGGGGAGGTTAATGAGCGTCTGAGGCAAGCCAAATTTTATTATGAGGGGTGGTCTTTTGAGAAGGCCCGAAGCCTGATTTTTCTACAGAATTTAAGCAGTTCAGTTTGAAAAGATAATCCTCGACTAAGCGGAGCGATCTCTGTTGATGACATGACATGATTAGACAAATTAAAAATTGGGATTATCTTGGAATCTTCTACTCTTGTGGGGCTGTGGTAATATTTACTTTGTGTTTGCCTGTCCCCCAAGGTGTGCTGCACCATCTTTGGCCGCTTCACTTTCCTCTCCGTCATCTTTGTGTTCTCCCTTGGACTCTTTTTAAAATGGTGTTCTGTTCTTTCAGAATTGAGGACCCACTGATTCCTTCTGCGAGATCTAAGCAGTCACAAGAGCCCTCTGAAGTTTCAGAAAAGGTAATACATTTCACTTGTTTATTTGATCAGTCCCACAGAAGATTATACCCAGTATTGAAGGGGTTTCTAGTAGTGTAAAAATCATCAGTAAGGTATGGATATCCTCATTCAATTTTATGGTTTTAGAAGACATTCTTTACTTTACTGGCCTTTTTCTTTTGTTCTATTCAGTTAACATTTACTATAGATTTCTCATTTTTCTTTTGCACCTGTGAAGATATCTGATTCTTTGATCTGTCTCTCAAGGTCAGATATTTCTTCCAGAAGCTTCTTGCTGAAGCAAGTTGTTCCTATCAGACTCAAGCTTTGCTTGTATTTTTTGCAGTCAGTTAAACCAATGTGTCATGTTCCTTATGTGTTACCCTAAAAAAATGGTGTCAACTTTGAAGTATTCAGTGATCATTTTCATAACAAGTTGCATACAAGTTTATTTAAATGTTTTTTCTTTACATTTTTCTACTTGGTCAATAAGGTTAGTCTCAGGATATGAGGCTTAAGATGTACTTTCCTCAAACAATGATGGATTCTTAAAGGCCTATCATTGTTTGGGGTGCAACTTTAGCCTCATTTCCTACTACTAACCTGTTGACTAAGTAGAAAAATGTCAGGAAGAATAAACCTGTATGCAACTCATCCGAGGAGCTTGGCTTAATGTCCTTATCTCTTTACCACAAATGCTATTATTTCCACAAGGGTCACCTTGCTTGTTAGCTGTATGAGCCCCCTCTTCTACAAGGACATTAAATATTCTATGCTCATTGCTGACCAAACGAGAAGAACAGTTTGAAATAATTAAATCTTTTTCTGCAGTTGGTTGTTACTGAGTTATCAGCAGGGACTTTATATGTGATGATTGCTCAAATTGTTTGCTTTTATATAGTGCGTACAACCCCTTAGTGGTCTTTTGCTACGAGTCTTATTTGAACTGCCTTGTCCACTAGAGCACTCTTTAAAATCTGCAAACAAGGAGATGGTATGATTTTGGTAGTGGGGTATGTATAAAAAATGAATTTCATTTTTAGTCCAGAGATTGGAGTAGTACCAAGTAGGCGCTCAGGTATGGGACTTGCAAGCTGGTACAAGAGCTTGGGCCCACCTAAATATTAATCTCCAGTCCGATTGTCTTGGTAGCAACCTGAGAGGTAACAGGGAGACAACAATCACAGTTAAATTTCAATACAGTGTAACCAATTTGGTAATATAATGATCCACCCAATAACTAAATCTGAGTTTATTGATTTAATTATACATTTTGAAACAAATCGATTTAGACCAGCCTCAACATTATCATATAGAAATACAGAACGAGCAAAATGAGTCAAAATCTCCTGAAAAGATTCACCCTATATAATACAAAGCAGACGACTAACCCTATGATGACTAAGCAAATAATCAGGAAAATAAGAATTGAGTATTAAACTACATCAAATGATTCTCCATGGTAGGCATGAGCAAGCTATCTCTCCCTACACTGCTTCAAAGGGGCAACCCTAAACTAAAAAGCATTTAGTAAAGGTGAAATTCGAAAGGTGTCAGCTGTCGGAGTTTTCAGTAGAAGCACTCCAACCATGGGTCAGGTAGCATAAAGCCGCACAAGCAGAAGAATAGATCTGCTCCCCATGAAGTCCTAAGATGTCTCTCTTGTCCCTCACTAAGTTTCAGCATAAAGTATCAGTTTGTATTTAAGGTAGACAATCCCACGTGACTTTTGCTACTACTTTTCAAGGACTCCAACACATCTGGGTTCTTGGCCACCTTTCCCTCATCAAAAAGTTGCAACTTCATTCATCCTTGGTCATTCTTTTCCTCCTCCATGAGAACTCACCTCCTTGCTCGTTACCGTGTTTCTCCTTGGTAAACTTAGTCTTCTCAAACCTTGCTATCTAACAAAAACAAAACCCGTCTATGCTAACTAATGAGGCTTTGTGCACACCTTCAGTGGAAACAAAGTGTGAGCTTCAACTGAACGGTTTCTCGAGGCCCACTCTATTCAACATAGCAGTGCACAGGATAACAGAATACATGCACATTTCTACAAAATACTAAATGCAGCTTCTTAATACATGAATAAATTGTAAAGGATTCCAAAGATGTAATTCCAAATGCACTTGCATGAAATAATTCTTGTTGCACGCATAAATGTTTAAACCTTAGTTTACACTTAAACATTTTATTTTCTCAACCTCACGAGTGGACACATTCTAAGTGTTAACTTCTCCTGTCACATTAATAGGTAAATGTTACATCGACCTTTAGTAGTTATATTTTATAGACATTAAACTTCATGTTTAGTACTTTAAATATGCAATACTTAATTTTTTTAGTAACATTAATCACACAGAATATTTTCAAGTGCTGGCTACACATGATTATGATGCACTCCTACAGTATCTCAGGACGGGATCAAAATTACACTTCTCCACTGGCTTCTGCAAAGATAGATTCTGCACAGACCAGATTTCAGCATTGTGCATCATCATTGAGCAGTCGATGGAATGGACCTCCCCACTCTCTGTTAACTTAATCGACTATGAGAAGGCATTCAACAGCATGGACAGGGAGATGCTTTGGAAACTTCTCCGCCACTATGGTGGGCCAGATAAATTGGTAAGAATGATCAGGAACTCTTTTAACGGAATAACTTGCAAGATAGTCCACGGAGAACAACTTACGGAAACCTTCAAAGTAAGGACCGGAGTCCAACAGGGTTGTTTGCTCTCGTCTTTTCTCTTCCTGCTGGCCATAGACTAGACCATGAAGATATCCACAGCAAGGGAAAGAAATGTGATCCAGTGGACACCGTGGACACTACTCGACGACCTGGATTTTGCAGACAACCTGGCCCTACTTACCCATACCCATCTTCAGATGCAAGAGAAGACTGCCAATGTGGCAGCCACATCAGCACTATTAGGCCTCTACATCCACAAGAGAAAAAACAAGGTCCTGAAGGCTAACAAGGCCAGCACTACTGCAGTCACTCTTGTAGGCAATGCATTCGAAGAGGTTGAGGCCTTCACCAACCCGGGAAGTGTCATAGGCAAGCAGGATGGCAAATACGCCAATGTGAAAGCAAGAATCTGCAAAGCAAGGGCTGCCTTCATTCAGCTAAAGAAGATCTGGAGCTCCAAGGACCTAATTGCTGCAAACCAAGATCACACTTTTTAACACCAATGTAAAATTGGTCCTTCTGTATGGAGCAGAGACTTGGAGGACAACAGTGACCACCACCAACAAAGTCCAGACCTTCATCAACACCTCTCTGAGGAAAATCCTTCAGATCAGCTGGTCAAACACCATCAGAAACAATTACATATGGCAGCATATTTTACAACTTCCTGTTCACTGAGAAATTACGAAAAAACATTAGGGCTGGATAGGTCACATCCTCTGCAAGCCCGTATCAAACACCATTAGACAAACCCTCACTTGGAACCTTGAAGAAAAAATGAAAAGATGAAGGCCACAAAAACACCTGCCGTTGAGGCCTCAAGGATGACTGTAAAGAGATAGGTAATACGTGGAGTCAGGTTGCAAGGATTGCCAAGGACAGAGATGGCTGGAGAATCCTGGATGATTACTTCTACCCCAGGAGGGGTAGTAGGCATAAGTAAGTAGGTGAGTTGAAGTAGGATCTTTTAAAGAGGACTACATAGTGTATGTTAGTAGGTGAAGAGTATATTTGATGATATATAACCTGGTGCATTTTGATGTAGCCATTCATTTCATTTTCATTTATAAACTTTCTTCGATCTCTGGTGTACAGATCATAAAAGTTCATAAAATGAGCTATAAAACAAAATATGACCAATCAGAATTCTTCCATATGAGCACGCACCCCCTTAATCAGGATTGCAAGTAAATTCCATAAAGTTAATAAACAGTAACCCGATTTTAAAAGAAAGTCTCCAGATATTAAGGTGCATATTTCCTTTTCCTCATACATGCCCAAAGGAAGGATGCTAGTGTAAAACAAATAAATGTATTCAAATCGATTTTAAAAAATACAGTGCAACTCGGGATTGGCTAAAATTAAGACTCTTTAAAATTGGTACAATAAAATACTTTCTTTCTTGTGCATACAAAGGTCGCAAGGGCACATTGATAAGTCAGAATGCCTGAAACTTCTGGTTGGGTACCCCAGCATTAATGGAATCAAATTTAAGCGAAATCTCATTAGAATAAACTTATGGTGTGATAATGGGACATCTGCCAGATATGAAAACTCACACTCCACAATTGGGGGAGTTAGATGATACATCCGCAACATCTGTGCACCAAAGTTCTTCTTTCTACGGAGATATTGGGCCTTCGCCTTAAAGATCTCAGCCAGCCTCCTCTTAGAAAAGGTCAGGCATGTCACTGGGGCCCTGAAAAGATTCAACAAGCCTAAAGCTGTGAATTCCTCCTCTACATATCTTAGCCAACCGCTTCTGCTATGGTTCTCTAGTTTAAGGAGGTCAGTAATGATCCCTTGATTTAGGGGAACTGTGTCCCTACGCCAAATCGATAACCACAGCATAAGCTAAGGACAGAGATGGCTGGAGAGTCCTGGATGATGGCCTCTACCCCAGGACGGGTAGTAGGCATAAGTAAGTAGGTGAGTTGAAGTATGATCTTTTAAGGAGGACTACATAGTGTATGATAGTAGGTGAAGAGTATATTTGGTGATATATAACCTGGTGCATTTTGGTGTAGCCATTCATAATCAGACAACTGACCTAACACAAATTTGGTCTGGCATGCTCAAGCAGTACAGAATCCTGGAAGCCTGTGAGATGGCACCCCATTTCTCGAAACCATTTATCACCATTTATCATCCGAGCAGCAGGTTTGGGGCCCTTTGAAGTCTCTGCATTTAGAGTTGGAGAGCTCTCAATAAACGTCATTGCAGTAATTGAGATGGGAGTTTATTGATGGACCAACATGCATGATGCTTCAAAGTAGGAAGGAGAAGTGCAAGTTACAGTTTGTTCAGCTGTTGAAAACAATGATTCACACAAAGTCTGAATAGTTTGAAGGCGGTTTAAGGGAGGCCAGGACTATGTTGCCATTGTCCCCAAATGTAATAGCTACTTTATTAAAAATGTTTAGTTGTCCTTAAATATCAAGTATTAAATAGACTCTTTTCAAATGAGTACAGTGAGTACTGTGCCAGTTGTTAATTGGATATATAGATTTGGGTGACATTGGCATATTACTGAGCTTACATGGACGTCTTCCTAAAGAGCTGTAAGAGCAAAGTGAGGTAAATAGTACATAGATGAAAGGACACAGGTAAAATAACCCATACTCACTGATATATGTTCCCTTAAGAAGGACCTGAACCATGCTGCATTTTTGTCCTTAACAAGTTGAACCCCCGCCCAAAAGAAACTGGTGATCAACTGAGTTAAAGTCAGTATACAGATCCAACAAGACAAAAGGTTACTGCTCCTTTGTCAATAATGTTAAAGATATCATCTGAAAATCCAAGCATGGCTCTTCCAATCTCATGGGGAGGTCTGAAGCCAGATTGGACTTGGAACTAGATTCATTGGGTTTGAAGGAAGTCCTGAAACAGTCCACATTGTCACCTGTACTGAGAGGTGGTGATGGGCTGAAAATGTTTGAAGTTCGATGGAAAAAACAGGTGCCTACATGTGGAGGAGACATGAAATGTAAAGGGGTAACCCTGTGTCCCTCAGAACCAGGGCATGTATGAAATGAACAACAATTGGTTCTGTCGGGAAAATGAATTACTTAGCATTCCATAATGAATATGTAAACATGTACATGTGGAGGAGGGTAGCTAAAACCACCTTTAACATGGCGAACCCCCATTAGTAAGTGATAGATGTGGTCAGAATGTCATGGGAGAACTGCAGTAGAGCTTGGCGACTGCATGTTAACAGCTTTGTTACTTTTGCCCACAAATTAAATCACTCACAGCCTAAAAAGAGGGACTTGTTCCAGCAAACATTAAAATTGGAAGCAGAAGAAGGGGTGCTGGTTTGGGAAAAGAGGGATAAAAAATCGTTGTGAACATTTGCTAATATGTTGAACCTGTATGTTTTTAAATTCCACTCACAAGGATTTAATGTGATGAATAGATATGGGGTACCTTTTTGTCTCAAGAGGGCGTGTTGTATTATGCACCTGCTTGATTCCATTGGCATGCTTTCTTAGACACTGTTGGCCATGCCTGCTCAGAAAGTTCAAGTTCCATTTTATTTAAACATTTACTTATTGTGCTGTCGCTACTTATGGTGACCCTGCAATATTCCTGCATGTTTTAATGAGAATGATGACACTTCTACTTTGAAAATACTATTGTGAGGCCTACAATCCTTATAGCTAGGACAAGATCAGATGCACACTTTAACACAGTTAAGTTGTGCCTTGTAAATGTTTAATAGCCATAAAGTGAGTTGGTCTTTTATTAAAGACACTGATTTCTTTTTGCCTTATATTCTCATTGCACAACAGGAAACTATCTCTAAAAAGGAGGTACCCTACCGTCTTCAGTCATATTCAACATTCAGAGGATGTGATGAGTTAATGATGGCCTACAATATAAACGTTGCCAGTTTCTAGAGGGGGGGAATTACTGAGCATGATATTGCCTTATGTAATTTTATGAGCTCAATGTACTAGTCTGAGCAAACGGAAGAATCAAGTCAGATCGGCCAGCTAGTCGCACATTTAAGAGAGGCCACCAATTATGCCCAGTCGATTATATATTTATTTATGCATGGAATTTTGCACTGTTGAGCGATTTTGAGGTGATGAGGGTTGAAGGAAGTGTGCTTGTGTGTGTGCATCAGTGCGCATATGAGGGTGTTTGCTCAAATTTGTGTGTGCTTGTGCATGTCTGTGCGTGTGATGGTGTGTGCTCGCTGGATTTGTTATTCTCTGGCGGCCGCTGTCCTGGATATTGACTTTAACTGCCAGATGCCTGACCTTAGGATGGCCACCAGTGTACAGTACAGTCTCCTGCCTGACCCCAAGATGGCTTCCATAGTGGCTCTCTACACATTGTTTTACTTCCCTGGGACAACAATTGGACATTGACCAGACCATGAACCTATCCCCTAACCTGCCTACACATCAGGACTTGGAACCTGCGGAACTCATCCCAGACTGTGGAGACCTAGCGATTTGGCTGATGCCCGGTGGAGCTACCATATAGCTAAAGAGGAGATGTGTTGTGGACTCCTCCCTGCCGTCACCTACCCAGCCGGACCTTGGGCAGATTTTCCCCTCGTCTCTACGTCCTATCTTCCTCCTACCCCTTTACCCTATCCCCTTACCCTTCCTTGCTCCATTCACTTTGTCCCCTATGTTCTTTAAATGCGTTTCTGGATACTTATGTACCTTTTAACTGATGTAAATTGCAACATTATTGTTCCTCATGTAAGGCGCTCTGATTCCTTCGGGTCTAGACAGCGCTATATTATAACTCATCAATTAAATTTGTTCCCATTTAGTGCTCTTTCTCTCTTTGTCTACCTCCCTTGCTCCTAGCTCCTATCCCCTCTCCCCTGAATCTCTCATCTTGCTTGCTAGTCTACCTAGCCCCCTGTCCATTGTGCCCTTTGACTAAGCACTCCTTCTCCCCTTGTTGGGGAAAGATCCAATATTTATACTCTGGAGTCTCAGCGAACCCGCTGAGAGAGTCCACTGCGCCAAGGGAGCCACTCACAGCTGAGGTATGATATGGCACCCCCTGCCAAAGCACTCCCTCTCCCCTTTTTGGGGTAGGATCCAGTATGTAGGCCTTGGAGTCTCAGAGACCCCTCTGAGAGAGTCCACGGTGTAAAGGGAGCCTCCCGCAACTGAGATAGGAAAGTGATACCACTTCCCCTGGGATCACAGCTTACTGGACTTTGGACGTTTCTTTGACTCGTCTACCGGTTTGTGTCCCCATCGCCCTTCCCCTCCTCTTTCCATGCGGTGTCCTTCACCCTCCCCTCCTCTTTCTCGCCTTCATTACCTGTCTACTTCCCCAGTTCCTTCCCCCTCCCCTGAATCTTTCCCCCTGCCTGCTTTTCCCCTTACGTATTTGTGCTTATTGTTCATCTCGACCTTACAAGTAACTATGTTGCCATGCTCTAATAACTGTGTAGCATTTGTAACAATGTACTCTGTAACTATGATCTGATGCTCATGTAAAGCGCTCTGATACCTCCGGGTCTAGCCAGCGCTATATAAAACCTTTAAAATAAATAAAATAAATACTGAATTTATACCTGATTATTTCTGATTACTTTAAATTATGGTGGTTTTAACATGTGGATTATTTCTCTTGTAATGTGATAATCTTTGACAAAACAAATAGGCCAGTTTTACTTAAAGTGACCCCCCCTCCCCCCTATATTGTAATGTGCTATCTGGTATGCGAGGATACTGTGATTTCGAGGGCAATTACCCTTTAGGGGGTCAAATGTTGTTACATAATGTAACCTAAGGTATTTTCTATCTGCCTTATTTATATATTTCAATGCATGGTGTTTATTAGTGTTTTTGTGTGTGCAATAAATGTACTTTTCCTTTTTCAAGCAGAAAAAGCACTGATCGTTTAGTGTTGTCATTGCTGACAGTGAGCTCACACCACCTCCCCTGAGTAGGTTAGGCCTGGGCCGGCCCTGCTTCTCTAAGGGGTGTTTGGTTTCAGTAAAGGGAACATTATGGACCTATTACTTCTCAGGCCTCACATCCTGCACAACTATTAACCCAATTTCCTACAAAGATTTTGCGCGTTTGCCGTATCAAGATAGCAGGACAGTGAACGTGTTTTATTACTGAGAATTAAACCCCTTTCAACTGAGAGTAATTCTGAGAAAAAAGATGTCTGAAATGTCAAATGTTAAAGTACTGATGCGGTGCTCAGATAAACGTCAATGCAATGAGGATAATAAAATGTTCCAATTTAATTTCCTGACATGCTCTGTCAGCAAGCTGTGCCTCTCCGGGAGGATTGCCAACGAGATGCGACTTTCCGAGTAAATAAATCAACTGGCTTGTTCACTTTTATCAAAGCGTGCACGTTATATTTTTTATACAACATGTTTCCTGTCATCCTCAAACAAAACAGCTGGGTAGAGGCCTTCAGAACTGCTTGAAGGAACTCTTAACAAAGTTCATGATAGAGTACGTGGTTCCTGAACCCCTGCAAGGAAAGAACCCTATCTAAATCCTGTTTAGGTGATGTGAAAATGCCTTTAGGTCCTATTTCATCTTTGGTGTGCGTGCCACCATGTGAGCCACAAACTCTGCTGACCGAGGTTCATTTACTTCTACACTGGCGCATTTTCTTTTCAAGAAGTACTTCCACTGAAAAGAAACAACTCCACCACGGAGGTGTAGTAGCCTGGTTTGCATATGTTTCCAAACGCAGCCCCTCAACTTTGGGATTTTTGTGTAAAGAGTTTTCTCCCAGCACCTGCGGGACATTGTTTCTTTGTTTCTGCACGGTACCGCCATGCACTGCAGTTGTTGCGCATGTAATAAAATGGCTGACATGGTGTCTGAAGGCCTGTCGTTCATAAAGCTGATCTTCCAAAGCCTTGTCGGACAGGGGTATGCACTGGTAAAAGTGCACCTGACAGTGCAACCAGCAGACATATTAAGTCCCCCACCTGTCAATGAGGTGAGAGGTAGGTTGACAGAACATCCATCAAAATCGGGTGGATGCCACCTTAGCGCCAACCTCTAAACGAGGACCTCTATCTTTATCAAGGAGCTATATGGTATAAATTTGTTTCTCCATGGTGCAATGTCCATTGTTTTCAATGGGGCCCTGGAGCAGTACACCTGAAGATGAGCTGGTCCGCACAAGAGAGTACTCCTCTCGGGTAGTTTTGGAGGCATGCATTCTCAACCATTGTCTGCTTGTTCATACCCATTGTGAATATGTGAATAAGTGAAGCTCTCTAAGTGAAGTGGGAGCTATTTCCTCCAGTTGTTTGCAGATTTGTAGATTTGTGGTTTTGCTCTCCAGGTGCTCTCTGACTTCCTCCATGGGAATGTAGATAATGTTGCAGCTTATAGTCAAGAAATAGAATGCTGTCAGGCTTGACAGAATACCCAATCGCACTCCTTTGGGAGATATATTAATCTTTCCAATGTTTAACTCAAAGTAAATGTAATAGCACTCCAAAGTATACTCAAGATAAAGTGTCTTTTTTCTCTGGTTTATTCGTATGCGAGAAATTGTTCTCGATTTATGCTGTTACATCACAGCTGTATAATAGATTCAAGAAAGTTCCAAAGTTTATACACAATCCATTCAATTAATTCAAATGTCTACCAAACGCCCAATGCATTTCGTGCGAACCGCACTTCATCAGGGGAAACACATTTCAATTCTTCCACTCAACAGAATCTTCATGCTTGTTGGCCACCTGATGTCAACCCTCCACGTAACGCCCTCCGTGTCTGTCACGGAGGGCGTTACGTGGAGGGTTGACATCAGGTGGCCAACAAGCATGAAGATTCTGTTGAGTGGAAGAATTGAAATGTGTTTCCCCTGATGAAGTGCGGTTCGCACAAAATGCATTGGGCGTTTGGAGGAAGTGGACAGCTTTTGAGATGGAAATCAAATACACATAGAAAAAAAATTAAAAGATAAGCAGCTAGGTACTTTGATGTTTGGGCCTGAGTCTCGATGGAACACAGTGAGCATGATCCACCTTAGATTGTTTAATGAACAATCTAAGGTGACACAAGAAACGTGTAAATAGTAGATGTTCCTGTGAAAGGGCCACAGAAGGAGGAATAAGCCACAAGGGCAAAAAACATCCTGGCAAAAGCTATGTTGAAGCTAAGAGCTGTAGCAAAGGAGGAACTAAATATTGAACAACCCAAAATAGATCCGAGCATGGCTAGGACAAGCCGAAAGCCTTCATGTCCTCTTCAGTAGACACGCACAAAATGTGGGGACAAATATTAGGCAAAGGGTAGGCGACGAACCAGCGGAACAAACATACAACTGCATTATAAAACAGTATGCAAGAGTATTCTTCTATTTTCTACTAGGTTCCCCCAGGGAACGCATGGTAACCAATGTACAGGTAGTGCAGATATCATACTGCCTTGGGATATGATCACTGGTGTTTAAGAGGAGTATCCTGGATTCGTCTGATGAACAGAGACTACATTTGCCTTGTCCAAGAGGAGATGAATATGTGACCCAACATGGCTGCACCATGTTTTTGTATTCCATCTTCCTTCTTCTGCCTAAGTCACTGCCTCGTGCCCTGCCTCTAAAGACTGACCGGTCATTGAATTAGGGTCTAGAGCGTTCCACCCACACAGGACGATAGTGTCAGTCCACTGCAAGCCACAGGCTGCAGCAGAAACACAGAAGAGACCCAGGGCTGCCCACCACCACATAGTTGTAGGCCACAGCGACACGCAGCAGGAGGGACTCCCAACATGACACCTGCCGTTGACCCTGGAGGTTAGTGCATGCCTCAAGACCCCACCCCCATGAGGGAACACAGTTTGCAGTGTCCAATGAGGGTATATGAGTAGCAGGAAACACCAGGTTCTTGCTTAGATATCTCCCAATGTCTATTTCAACACATATGTACTTCCACCTCTATTATCCCCTCCACCAGCTATCATTATCACTACTGATACTGCCTAGTTTCTCTCCTTCTACACTGATTATTCATCATTCACCTAAAACTCCTCTCAAACACTCTTATCTCCCTCTCTCTACCCCTGTTTATTCAGCTTTACAGGATATCCTTCTCTCTTATTCCACTATTCTGCTATTTACCCCTGCACTTCCCCTCCTTCCATTTTCTACTACTGTTAAGCTTCATCATGATCTCTACAGAATTTTCCCTGTTCTGGCCACTTAGTGGTACCAACTTTTGTTCCATTTCCAATTCCAGTTCGGCCTTGGTTTTGATATGTTTGCCAATTGTTCTTACGCTTCATTGTAAGATATATGTGTCTGTAAATTGGTTAATTGCACAGTGCGCTGGCATGCTCTTGGTAAAGATATACAATATGAAATCATAAAAGAAATGAATGAATAAATATATTCTTTCAGGTCAGTGGCTGGGTCCTTGCCCTTGCCACAATTTGAAGAATCAAATTGAGATGATGAGGTGGAGGAGGAAGAATTATCTTCATTCTGCAAACTTTCCTTGTCTGGACGAGATACTTGCAGGCCACGACTGATGACTGATGAGACGGTCTCCTCCACTATTGAGGTAAGCAGCATCTGAGAAGATGCTAGTGTAAGATGAGCAGTTTATTTCTTTTTTTAAAAACCTTTATTTTTCAATTGCAGAAAACACAATACAGCAGCTGTTAGAGTATGAAGTAAAGTACACGACTGGTTTAACATAATAAGGCATTGAACCAACCATCTATCATGAGTTCGCTGTATCAAGGTCACCCCAATGTGTAACACATTGCTCTAAGCCTGCAAGCAAGTCATAGTGTTGCAGTCAATACTTAGTCCCATCCTTCCCTGATTCTACGTCATCTCCCTCTCTTCCATCAGCATTAGCACTGTCTGCTGAGTCAGAGTCAGCGATTAGATCAAGTAGTGTGTAGTATAAGTCTGGCCAGTTCACGAGATCTTCTTTTTTTTGTCTCATCCCACCAGCTCATCTTTGTGTGTGTCTCCTCTGCTAGTGACCACTCCTGTATGTCCCTATGTCAGTGTTCGAGCTCTGGTGTACGCTGGCCCATCCAGGTGATGGCGACTCAACATCTCGCTGATACCAGCGCAAACTGTAGAAATTTGTAGACCATCTTACGGATCTTTGGCCATTTAACATTACCTATTAGGCAACTCAGAGGTGTGTGTTCTATTCAAAGAGTAGTCCTCTTTAAGTCCACCGCCACCCAGTTCCAGTAATCTTGCACTGTCCAAAAGTGCCAGGCCACGTGCAGAAAGTCTGCTCCAATGGCACCACAGTATGCACAACTGTCCAGTCGAGCTGGGAATAAGAGGTGAAGGTCTTTGGTGGTTAGATAGGTCCTACGTTGGAAATTGCTGTGTATTAGCTTAAAGTGGGTGTTACAAGAAACTGTGTGGGCAAGTTCACAGATGTGTGTCCAGAACCCATCCTCCAAAGGAGTGCCTAGGTCTGCGTCCCAGGCCGTAAGGGCAGCATCGGTCCGTGCAGGTAACAGCGGTGAGGCCGGGTAAGGGGTGATTTCGAGGGACTATGCCGAGGGAATATTGAATAAATAATCAACTTTCCCTCTGCATTGTTCCTGGAAAGCCCCCCTTACCCAGCCCCACCGCCCCACCCCTGTTACCTGCATGGACCGTGGCTGCGTAAGGGCCAGCGGCTGGGGACCCGCTGCATCAGCTTGTATTGACTTATATAGCAGTGTGATTAAATGCTACACAACGTGACAGCAAGATTCCTACTGTTTGGGAGGGCTGAGGCACGGCTGGGTAAGAGGGCCAGGTCATACTGGCCACTTCGGCTAGTCCAGCATGATGCGAGCAGTGCCCAGGCCCGAGGGCAAATTCTTCGCAGACTTGTTCAAATGTTGTGAAAATCTCCCCGGGGTATAAGTCTCTTTGAAAGGGCTTATTGTCCATCATTTGTCTGACCGGCATCAGCGTCCATACCGGGAGTTCCCAGAGGAATGGGGCTTGCTTCATGACCGTTTCAACAAAGCCTTGCCATATTTTCACTGTCTGTCGGACTACGTAAGGCATGTCCCCTGAGACTCCTGCTCCCTCCATAAGTAATCTGGTAGTCGATCTTATTCGACAAGCCCTTTTGACAAGGGCTTTTCCCAGTTGTCATCTGTGTCTGACCACCGGGCTGTGTGTTGTAGATGTGCTGCATACTAGTAGAGGTCCAGTCTTGGTACCTATAGTCCCCCTCCTCCTATTGTCTGGTCAGCATTGTCAAGGCCACCCTGCTCTCCCGGTCACACACATCAGTGGATTAAGGATGGGATTCAATGGCCTGAACACCTTCATGGGAAGGTGGCAATGCAAGTTTTGTAGAGTATACAGGCATCTCGGCAATGGCACCATTTTGGCAAAAGCGAGCCTACCCATCAAGGAGAGGGGTAGTTCATTCCAAACATTCACAGACGTCTTCAGTGCATCCAGTACCCTGTCTATATTGAGGCTTAATTGATGGGTTCTGGTGTGTGCAACTTTGATCCCCAAGTATCAAAATTGTGCCAACTCCCATTGCAGGCCAATGCATGGGAGATGGGCTACAGGCATTCCAACCAGGGATGTAGGGACTTGTTTTGGTTGAGCTGGAGGCCGGAGAGTTGTCTGACTGAACCCAGCAGTTGCAGCACTATTGGCAGTGCAACGCGAGGGGAGGAAAAATAGTGCATCATCTGCGTACAGCAATTTAATATGGCAGGCATCCCGAGACGTATCCCTGAGACCCACAGCCCCTGGTGCGACCATATTGCCAAGGGTTCTATTGTGAGCGCAAATAGGAGCGGCGAGAAAGGGCAGCCCTGTTGCCTCCCCCATCCCAGGGTCCACACGTTCAATTGACTGCGGCCCGCATGTACTCCTGTACTAGATTTGGGCATAACAGCCAGACCCAAAAATGAAGTGAGGGCCAAAGCACATGACTCTCAGAACCTCAAGGTGGTATCCCTAGTCTACTGTGCCAAAGGCTTTTTATAGGTCAATGGAGACCAACGTCAGCTCTTTGTCATGATGTTCGACCTCGTATAAACCAACATTGGTCCTCATGTACCAGTTGGGTCATGGGGGAGCCAGTCGGTTGGCGAGTAATTTACAAAATATCTTCACATCTGCATTAATCATCGAGAGCATCCGGTAAGCTGATGGGTCATCCTTGTCACCACCTGGCTTAAGGGGCGTACAAATCTCTCCACTCCTCATGGTTGATGGTAGTTTCCCTTTATATTGTGCCTTTAGGAAGATTTCCACAGGTCCCTGTGTGGTTGCAGATGAGAACGGCTGGTAAAATTCAAGTGGGGAGGCATCAGCTCCTAGTGCCTTAGCTCGTTGGAGCATATTCAATGCTGATCTAATCTCTTCTAGGTCTATCTGAGCGTCAAGGTCCTCGGCTACCAAAGGTTCAAGCTGGGGGATGTCCAGGCCCTCAAAAAATGGTGTGTATCGGTTCGGGTTATATCTGGGTCTGCGGTGTACATGTACTGTAGAGGCTGTCGGAAAGCACCAACAATACTCGCCCTGGTGTTGACTCTGGTGCTCTCAGTTACCGTAAGGTACGTTGCTAGTGATGGTTCCCTACGCAGAATCCATGCGAGTAGCTTCCTTGATTTGTCCCCCTCCCTGTCTGGTCTCTGCCTACATTGTTTAGGTGTATACTGATCCAATCAGCCCCAATTTCTGCTATGAGTCTACATGCTGCCTGCTACCTACAAAGTGCTTTGGGGTGTGTCAGTGCCCAGCCTTAATTGAGGCCAGTGCTGTTTCTTCCATGCTTATTTCTACCTGCAGTTGCCGACGCACTCCGCATGTTAGGCCTATGCAAGTTCCCCAAAACAATGCTTTAAGAGCCTCCCATTCAGTGGTCCTACTGGGCGTGGAGCCAGACTGACCCTCATGTAGTCTGTTGTTGCCTGCAATAGAGTTTCCCGCCCCACCTGGTCCTCTAGGATTTCTGCCAGCATCCCCCAGGACCTCGCAGCTGGCAATGGGGCTGCCTCAATTTATGGTACAACGGACCGTGTAATGATCTGACAGGAAACAAGCTAAATGTGTGACCTCAATTTCTTCTCTGTGCGGGAAACCAGCCACCAGTATTCTGTCCAATCTACTGAATGTATTATGTGTGTCCGAATGACAAGTACATACCTTCTGGGTAGGATGACTCTCCGTCAGATGTCTTCTATGCCCATGATTTGCATTTTCCCATGAAGCTCTGTAGTCGGTTTGGTATATGCTCGGGGGGTGCCATGTCCAGTTCGAAGCATAAAATACAGTTAAAGTTGCAAAGCCACATCAGGGGTGAGTCGATATTTTGTATTATCAGGTCCTGAATATTATGGAAGGAGGAGGGGTTGACATTGTTTTGGGCGTAGGTGTTTAGTCATGTTACATCCATCAAGGGTCCCCTGAAACAGGACAAACCTCAACATCAACCACCATGTATGATAACAAGTATTGGATCCCAGCGTTACCCTGATTAGAGTGCCCATGGTGTATGTTGAATAAGAGGAGTGAAAGATCTGTCCTCGATTATGTTTTTACTAGACGCGTGGCACCTGCGTCGTCCGAGTGTGTTTCTTGCAAGCATGCTATGATCATTTTGTGTCACTTCAAGAAGATGAGTACCCTGTATCTCTTGGTAAATGTCCCTAATCCCCTGACATTCCAGGTCAGGGTTCTGAGATCAGCCCCGTCATCGTTAGCGATCCCAGGTGTAAGCCTTCTGCCTCTCTGCCATGCCGGGGCTCCTGCCAACAGCAGTTTAAACATTAACAAAAACTTATAATGGAAAGTGAACCCCCTCCACCCTTCAGCAGACAACCATAGTACAACCATTCCACTGTCTGTACCCTCCCCAAGCTTGTGCCAGGACAAGTACAACATCCCAGCCTGTCCAACAAGGCCCAGCTAACATATACCTCTAGCCAGCATCCCAGCCAGCCATTCACATCTACCTGGATCATAACTGCTTCTTTCTGTTCAAGGCCACATTCAAAGAGCAGTTTTGTACGCTCCGACTGTTGTGTTTCTCGCACTCACGTCCCTGTGGTATTTACAACTTGGCTGATCATCACTACAATGCATGGTGCAGCTATTGCAAGCGCTCCTCAATCATTCCCAACAGCATTCAAACCCTCCCAGGCACTCGTCAGGCCAAACCCTGTCATGCCAATGCACTGATGCAGACAACAGATCTCAAAATCAGTTGTCTCCTGCCCCCACCTCGGGGGCGACCATGGTGTCTGGCACAAAGTCCAAGGTGGGACTTGAGGCCCCGGTTTCAGTCCCTTCGGTTGGTGGTTGTATGTCAGCATGCTGCTCCATAACTTGTGTTTCCATGGTGTTCAGCTGCATGGTGCCATCCTCATTGACTGTGGCCCTCCGGGATCCCAGGAGGGGCAACGTTAGGGTCGTCTCATGTCGAGCTGTGTCGGCATGGTTGCCTTCGAGGGTGGGAACCCCGGAACGTTTTTGACTGTTTCCCTGGTTGAATGGTACTGTGTCATCTCTGACTTCCAGCCATTCCCACCCCTCTTTTGGTTGGTCAAAGAAGTGTGTCTTCCTCTGCGAAAGGACTTTCAGTCTTGCGGTATACAGATTGAAGCATAGCCATCTTAGTTTTTGATTGAAGCTGAGAAAATATTTGCACTGTTCTTGCACCTGTTTAGTATAGTCTGGATAGCTAGCTATTCAACTGTTGCTGAAGAGGGGGGATGCATGTTCATGGGCTGCTCAAAAGATGCTGTTCCTGTCACGGTAGTTAAGGATTTTAGCTGTACTAGCTTTAGGAGGAGCTCCTGGCGGTGAAGGTCCAACCAGTGCTCTGTGTGCCATTTCAACTACAAAACAACAAATGTGGACAGGCCCCTTGGCTTGAGCTCAGTCCACACCCAATCCTCCACAAATTTCTCTGTAGAGTCCCCTTTCCCTTTTTCAGGGAACCCAGGACACGAATATTACTGCAACTGCTGCGGCCCTCTGCATCTTCCGCTCATCGTTCCAGTTCCTTCTTGACTGTGTTCATCTGAGCCATTTGACGCTTAAGGACTGCCACTTCTCCCTCTAGTTTCGCAATGTTGCCTTCAGCGGACGTGACTTTGTCGGCGACTTTCCTCATGTCTACCCATAGGAAATTACCATCAATAGACACTGTCTCTATTTTGTGTTAGAGCGTGGTCTGGTAGCCTTGGACAGCTGCCAAACATTTTGCCCTGTAGGGCTTTATGTCACCTTCTGTTATGGCACCCGCATCCTTGGTTCCCATTTGCCTTGTTATTCTTTGGTTAGGGTGGCGCAGGTTGCTATAGTGGGTTATGGTATTCGCTAAATGCGAGTGTACTGGCTTGTCCATACCCATGGACAAGCCAGTCGCTCGCCCTCCAGGGCCTCTGAGGTTCAGGGCTTTCCTAACTGACAGGATCTTCAGGTATGCCAGGCTGTTGTCAGTTCTCCTGCTGTTTTGCACAGTTGGGGAGGGATACAAACTGCAGGGGTCGAGCCGGATTAGGGGGAGTATGTTCACCTCGGTGATGCCTGGTAGCCACGCTCTAATGGGGGGGACCTCCCGGCCCAGATGACTTGAGTGCCACTCTTGCCACCGCCTTGCTCAATTGAGGGCACTCTTTGGTAGCATATCCACTTCAGCTAGTGCAGCAGCTGTAATACTTTTAGAGCATGAATTGTTAGCGGTTGGTTAAGGGTGTGACATATCATGCTGTTACTAAGGTGTGTGCCCCGAGGAGAAACACTGGGCATTCAAGAACGGGCCCAATTTAATTGCCCAGAATACAACTATAGAAGTGCTTCATTGCAGATGGGCCGGTCCTATGATCTGTTTTTGATGTCGCCCAAGCCGGCTCCAGTAGATCACAGGCATGGTCCTAGTCCAGTACATTGGGGGCCGTGCTGGGACCAAGAATTACAGTATAGAGTAAGAATAACGAGTTAGAAATATCGATTTGCAATAATATCGACTACGAAATATCGAGGAACAGAAATATCGACTGCAAGAATATCGTGGTCTAGAATATCGAGTTTAAGGTAAGAAATATCGTTTTTTTAAATATCAAAGTCAATAATATTGTTTGCAAAAATATTGTTGTTAAAAATATCATTTTTTTGTTAGTGTTATGTATTTTAGTATGTATTTTAAATGTATGTGCTCTTTTTTTGTCTAAGTATTGCTTTTGTTTTTTAATATATGTGTTCATTTTTTAGTAGTTATTAATTTTATTTTGACACATTTTTGCGTTTTAGTTCCATACCGGGTTGTGGGTTTATGGGGGAATAGGATGGGAAGTAATTTAATTATAATACATTAAATATACATTTTTATTCATTAGTATGTATTTAATTTAGATTTGATATTGTTAATTGTAGGAATTAATTTCTTATTAATTAATTAATAATTGGCTGTTGATTTTTGTTAATTAATTAATTAATTAATTGGTAAATATATTAATTGTGCAATTCTTTTAGGAGCGGGTTGTGGGTTTATGGGGAATAGGATGTTGAGTAATTTAACTGTAATTCAGTTTTTTTTAAATGAACTAATATTTATTTATTTAATATTTTATGCTGTTAATTGTGGAAATCAATGTATTATTAATTATTTAATAATTGGTTATTAATTATTATTAATTAATTGGTAATTATGTTAATACTGTCCATTTTTTTAGGAACGGGTTGTGGGTTGATAGGGGAGTAGGGTGGGAAGTAATTTAATTTTAATATATATATTAATATATTTTATATAATATTTATTTAATTTTATTTTATAGTGTTAATTGTGGGAATTTATTTATTATCAATTATTTATAATGTGTTTGTTAAATGTTATTAATTACTTAATAGTTAACTAATTATGTTAATTGTGTCATATTGTTAGAAATGGGTGGTGGGGTTTATAAGGGAAAAGTGTGGGAGGTAATTTATTTATAAATAAATAATTATTTGTTAAATAATGCTAATTGAATATTTAGAATTTAAAAATGGCAATTGTGTAATTAATTTGATGTGTGAGTTGTGGAGTTTATGGTGGTAAATGGTGGAAAGTATTTTATTTTTAATTAAATAATCATTTGTGGTTAATTGATATTAATTTATTAATGTCAAATTAGTTATGAAAATTGTGTAATTATTTTTAGGTGTGTGTTGTGCTGTTTATTGGGGTAGAGGGTGGAAACTAATTTAGTTTAAATTAATTAATCATTACTTGACCATTAAGATTCATTTATTACTTGATAAATATTTTTGGTAATTGTTTATGTTTATTTTGTTTGTGGATGTTGGTTCTATAGGGGTAACGTTTGGTTAGTACGTGAATTTTTATCTGTTTTAATGTGTTTTTCTAATTCTTAATATTTGTTTAATTGATTATTGTGTTAATTATGGAGGTACACATTTTTTTTAATTTAGATGTATATTTTATATTGTGTGGTGTTATAGGGTAGGTACAAAAAATATTATATTTATGTAATAGTTAATGTTTTTGATTATAAATAATTTCTATTCCAAAATATTTATTTGTTTGTAATTTGGTTTACATTAAAAAAATAGTCTTTGGATGTCATTTTTAGATATTTTTAACATTATAATATGTTTGTATGTTTTGTAATTTTGTTATATTTTTGTATATGTTTTGTTTTTTGTTTTTTTATTATGTTTTGTATTGTAATTGAGATTTAGTTCGTTTTTAAATTAGAATTTTTTTCAGTGGGAATAGTAATTTTTACCCCTCTCCTATCCAACACTTTCCCTACTGTTGCATTTGCTGGAGTGGGAACAGTAATTTACACTCCTGCGCTATCCAACACTTTTCCTACTGTTGCACTCAGTGGAGTGGGAATAGTAATTTTTTCCCCTCCGCTATCCAACACTTTCCCTACTGCTGCATTTGCAGGAGAGGGAATGGTAATTTATACCCCTCTGCTACCCAAATCTTTATCTACTGTTGCACTCGCTGGAGTGGGAATAGTCAATTTTCCCCCTCCGCTATCCAACACTTATCATACTGTTGCACTCACTGGAGTGGGAATACTAATTTTTCCCCTCCGCTATCCAACACTTTCCCTACTGTTGCACTCACTGGAGTGGGAATAGAAATTGTACCTCCTCCGCTATCCAACACTTTCCTTACTGTTGCACTCACTGGAGTGGGAATAGTAATTTTTTCCCCTCCTCTATCCAACACTTAACTTACTGTTGCACTCGCTAGAGTGGGAATAATAAATTTATTCCCTACGCTATAGAGCACTTTCCCTACATTTGCACTCGCTGGAGTGGGAATAGTAATTTTTACTCTTCTACTAACCGACAGATTCCCTACTGTTGCACTCGAAGGAGTGGGAATAGTCATTTTTACCCGTCCGCTACCCAACACTTTCCCTACTGTTGCACTCTCTGGAGTGAGAGTAGAAATTGTATCCCCTACGCTATCCAACACTTTCCCTACTGTTGTATTTTCTGGAGTGGGAATAGTAATTTATACTGCTCCGCTATCCAACACTTTCCCTACTGTTGCACTCACTGGAGTGGGAATAGTAATTTTTTCCCCTCTGCTATCCAACACTTTGCCTACTGTTGCATTCCCTGGAGTGGGAATAGTAATTTTTTCTTCTACGCCATCCAACACTTTCCCTAATGTAGCACTTGCTGGAGTGGGAATAGTAGTTTTTACACCTCCTCCAACACTTTTTCTACTGTTGCCCTCAATGTAGTGCAAAATGTAGGTTAAAAAAATATTTAATATTTTAATATTTTTTTCATAATATATATTTTTAAAATTTTATGTTACAGGTGTATGTATATATATTTATTTATAATTTTTTATATATTTATAACATTTTAAAATTAATTAAAGTTATTTATTAATTGTTTTTAAGTCAATATATATATTACATTTTATATATGTATGTTTAATTTTTTTACATTACATTTATTACTTATAATTGTTAACATTTACAAATAAATCAAAATAATTTTTTTGAAGTTACATTTATTATTTAATTTGTTTTACATTATTTTTTATACTTCATTTTCAATCTTTATTTCGATCTATTTAGATCATAAAAGAGATACAGATAATTTAAAATCAATTTAGAATAATACCAAATAAAATAAGATTTGAGAAGCATTACAGTTAGCCTGTTAAAATCAATTACAGTACATTACATTTAAAAGTCATCAGTACATTTCATTTATCGCGAGTCTGTATCTGACTTTATGTAGCGGGAATGGGTGTGCCACATCGCTGTTAAAAATGTTGCCACCGCAAACACAATCGGGGGTGATAGTTCAGTCTTTAGTATTCTGTAAGCTGCGAGGTAGTGCCTGAAACCTAGATTTTTAAGAAGTGGAACAAGCCAATACTTCCTGGATCTTTGGTAAGCATTACAGAAGAATATGATATGCAAGTCATTTTCCTGATGGTGTAGACATAGCGGGCACTGTTCTGTAAGCGAAGGCTGGGCCCAACGGTTAGTAAAAGCCCTAAGAGGGAGTGTACCGTATCGCCACTGCATAAATAATTTTCTGGTCAGAACGGGACTAATACGAAACACTTGCAACGTTGTGACGCTCCACTTCCAATCGCACAGCCCAAAGCAATAATTGCGAAATTACTCTTATATTTTAATCCATGTTTATTCCAGTTTATCCTTGGTTAGTCAAACTTTACTATACAGTACACGATTAGACTGATGAAAGTCCCAATTTTTCAAATGAAATGAAATGAATGAATGAATGAATGAATGAAACAACCTTTTACTGCTTCACGTGGGATCATGCAATTCATATTAAGCAGCTCTGATTTTAAAACATCCAATGCATTTCGGGCATTTTATTTGCCCTTCGTCAGGGATAGCTGTCAAATTCAAACAAAGAACCTCTGTTAATGTCTTTCATGGTAACAGCCGTAATAAATTCACAAACATATCTGTGTACAATCAATCATATTTAAACGCTTTAAATCATATTGACATAACAAAATAGCCTTGTTTAATCACCACATCATACCTTCAAAAACAATGTTTCACCCCAAGACTAAATCCTGACACCTCCCTGTAGAGCAGGGCTACTCATAGTACGGCCCACGGGACAGTGGCGGCCCGGCAAGCCTTCCCTGGCGGCCCGCGGACCCCCGAGACATCATACCTGTGTTTCCCGAGTTTTGTTTTTAAGTGTCTGCAGCAGCGCGAGAGACTCTGCTGCTCTGTGGGGGCTGCCGGCTGGGCGATCCTAGGAATGGCCAGAGTAAAGCTGCAGGGGCCTAAGAAGAGGTGAAATACAAAGGCCTCATTAACATGCAAATGGTCTTTTAATGACCTGTGAAGTGCTCGGGTGCCGGCGGCTGTGAGTGTGTGTGTGCCCCAGCTGGCACACAGGCAGGGTGAGATGACAGAGGGTGACAGAGGGAGTGGGAGGGAAAGGAAGGGGGAGGGGGACGGAGAGGGAGTGAGAGAGAGTGAGAGGGAGTGAGTGAGTGAGAGGGAGTGAGAGGGAGTGAGTGAGTGAGAGGGAGTGAGTGAGTGAGTGAGAGGGAGGGAAGGAGTGAGAGAGTGAGTGAGTGAGTGAGTGAGAGGGAGGGAGTGAGAGGGAGTGAGAGTGAGAGGGAGTGAGGGAGAGGGAGTGAGTGAGTGAGTGAGAGGGAGTGCGTGACAGAGGGAGTAAGAGAGAATGAGTAAATGAGTGGGAGTGAGTGAGTGAGAGGGAGGGAGTGAGAGGGAGGGAGTGAGAGGGAGAGAGTGAGAGGGAGAGAGTGAGAGAGGGAGAGGGGGAGAGGGGGAGTGAGTGAGGGAGAGGGAGTGAGTGAGGGAGAGGGAGTGAGTGAGAGTGAGAGGGAGTGAGTGGGAGGGAGTGAGAGGGATGGAGTGAGTGAGAGGGATGGAGTGAGTGAGAGGGAGGGAGTGAGTGGGAGGGAGTGAGTGGGAGGGAGTGAGTGGGAGGGAGTGAGTGAGAGGGAGGGAGTGAGTGGGAGTGAGTGGGAGTGAGTGAGAGGGAGTGAGTGAGAGTGCGAGAAGGGAGTGAGTGAGAGGGAGGGAGTGAATGAATGAGAGGGAGTGAGTGAGAGGGAGGGGGTGAATGAGAGGGAGTGAGTGAGTGAGAGGGAGGGAGTGAGAGGGAGTTAGAGGGAGGGAGGGAGGGAGGGAGTGAGAGGGGGGGAGTGGGAGGGAGGGAGGGAGTGGGAGGGAGGGAGTGAGAGGGAGGGAGTGAGAGGGAGGGAGTGAGAGGGAGGGAGTGGGAGGGAGGGAGTGAGGGAGAGGAAGTGAGTGAGGTAGAGGGAGTGAGTGAGAGTGAGAGGGAGTGAGAGGGAGTGAGTAAATGAGTTGGAATGAGTGAGTGGGAGGGAGTGAGTGAGAGGGATGGAGTGAGTGAGAGGGATGGAGTGAGTGAGAGGGATGGAGTGAGTGAGAGGGATGGAGTGAGTGAGTGGGAGGGAGTGAGTGGGAGGGAGGGAGTGAGTGGGAGTGAGTGAGAGTGAGTGAGAGTGAGAGGGAGGGAGAGAGTCAGAGTGAATGAGTGAGTGGGAGTGGGAGTGAGTGGGAGAGGGAGGGAGTGAGTGAGACGGAGAGGGAGTGAGACGGACAGGGAGGGAGAGGGAGTGAGACGGAGACAGAGAGGGAGGGAAAGGAGTGAGACGGAGAGGGAGGGAAAGGGAAGGAGAGGGAGGAAAAGGGAGGGAGACGGAAAGGGAGGGAGTCGGAGAGGGAGTGAGAGGGAGGGAAAGGGAGGGAAAGGGATGGAGACTGATAGGGAGTGAGATGGAGGGAAAGGGAGGGAAAGGGAGGGATACTGATGGGGAATGACATGGAGGGAAAGGGAGGGATACTGATGGGGAATGACATGGAGGGAAAGGGAGGGAGACTGACGGGGAGTGAGATGGAGGGAAAGGGAGGGAAATGGAGGGAGAGGGAGGGAAAGGGAGGGAAATGGAGTGAGAGGGAGGGAAAGGGAGGGAGACAAAGAGGGAGTGAGAGGGAGGGAAAGGGAGGGAGACGGAGAGGGAGTGAAAGGGAGTGAGACGGAGAGGGAGTGAGAGGGAGGGAAAGGGAAGGAGACGAAGAGTAGAGGGAGGGAGAGGGAGGGAAAGGAAGGGAAATGAAGGGAGAGGGAGGGAAAGGGAGTGAAAGGGGGTGAGACAGAGAGTGAGTGAGAGGGAGAGAAAGGGAGGGAGACGGAGAGGGAGTGAGAGAGAGGGAGTGAGAGAGAGGGAGTGAGACAGTCAGAGTGAGACAGAGGAAGACAGGAGAGAGGGAGGGTGAGAGGGAGAGAGAGCTAGAGAGAGGGAGGGAGACCGAGAGAGAAAGAGAGAGAGATGTGTATATGCCGGGACGGCTCAGTGGACGAAGGCGTCCGCTGCAGGGACCTAGGATCAACCTCATGGTCAGTTTTATGTTGTTGCTCTAGCCCCTCCCCCTCCCCCACTGACCCCGACCCCCCACCGATGCGGCCCTCGGACACAAACCAAACTGTAAATTTGGCCCCCGAGAGAAAGTTTGTGAGTACCCATGCTGTAGAGCATCCGCTGAACGCGGTGACCTCCCCCACTTCCATCCGCGTTTTCATACCTGCCATATAAAACCGCGTTCTTATGCGAATTCTCCATTGCCCAATGCGCTCAATCAACTCAATCCACCCAATCTCTACCAATCTTCCCATATGCCTTTCGTATATAGTCCGCCCGCTCGACATCTCTACTTCTGCCACTTTAATCCTAGTTGTAAACCCTCTCATCAATCCATTTTCTTTAAAAAACGCTTCATACCTGCTTTTCCCTTTTCTTTACTTCTGTTTGTACCGGCATCCTCTCTCATTTGCAGCGTGTAGCCGAACAGAGATTCAAACGACTGACTCCTCCCCCTCCTTAAATACTCCCCTCAACTTTACTCCCTCCGCTCTTCTAACCACATTCCTTACGTTTCCCTTCCCCTCCAACTACCTGTTCCACAACCCCTTGCGCGTGACTCCCACTTCCTCCATTTAGTTGTGAACTACCATCGTCAACACCCCGTGCTTAGTTTCAATTTCAGTGTGAACATAACATGTTATAACAGTACACAAACAATATAAATGTTCTCATATTTAGTGCTCTCATGTCCTTTTATTTAGTGCTCTCATATACTTTCGCGTGATCTGGAAAGTGACTGTAAAAATTTTTAAATTATGTACCAACATGTTGTACGACCATAAGCCTCAGAGCAAACCCCAGCTGGCTCGTTGTTTCATGATTACGAATTGAACACAGTCTTTCTCGTGACGCTGTTGTTGTGTAGTCATAGTCCAGTTCAAACAATTTGTGCTGGGTGCAAACTGCCGGTTGTGAGGTAAGAGTAATTCTAAGAATACAGTTTCAGGGTGGTAGAATGCACACCAATTTTCATCATCGTACTCAATGTTTTCTTTCTTTTTTCTTGTCTTTTATTCACGCTTGCGTGCTGACTGGATCCGTGCCTCACCTCAAAGCACGTTTTACATAATACGAAACACTTGCAACGTTGTGACGCTCCACTTCCAATCGCACAGCCCAAAGCAATAATTGCGAAATTCCTCTTATATTTTAATCCATGTTTATTCCAGTTTATCCTTGGTTAGTCAAACTTTACTATACAGTACACGATTAGACTGATGAAAGTCCCAATTTTTCAAATGAAACAATTATGCCCATCCGGGCCTTTTACTGCTTCACGTGGGATCATGCAATTCATATTAAGCAGCTCTGCTTTTAAAACATCCAATGCATTTCGGGCATTTTATTTGCCCTTCGTCAGGGATAGCTGTCAAATTCAAACAAAGAACCTCTGTTAATGTCTTTCATGGTAACAGCCGTAATAAATTCACAAACATATCTGTGTACAATCAATCATATTTAAACGCTTTAAATCATATTGACATAACAAAATAGCCTTGTTTAATCACCACATCATACCTTCAAAAACAATGTTTCACCCCAAGACTGAATCCTGACACCTCCTTGTAGAGCATCCGCTGAACGCGGTGACCTCCCCCACTTTCAACCGCGTTTTCATACCTGCCATATAAAACCGCGTTCTTATGCGAATTCTCCATTGCCCAATGCGCTCAATCAACTCAATCCACCCAATCTCTACCAATCTTCCCATATGCCTTTCGTATATAGTCCGCCCGCTCGACATCTCTGCTTCTGCCACTTCAAACGAATCTCTGTTCGGCTACACGCTGCAAATGAGAGAGGATGTCGGTACAAACAGAAGTAAAGAAAAGGGAAAAGCAGGTATGAAGCGTTTTTTAAAGAAAATGGATTGATGCGAGGGTTTACAACTAGGATTAAAGTGGCAGAAGCAGAGATGTCGAGCGGGCGGACTATATACGAAAGGCATATGGGAAGATTGGTGGAGATTGGGTGGATTGAGTTGATTGAGCGCATTGGGCAATGGAGAATTCGCATAAGAACGCGGTTTTATATGGCAGGTATGAAAACGCGGATGGAAGTGGGGGAGGTCACCGCGTTCAGCGGATGCTCTACAGGGAGGTGTCAGGATTTAGTCTTAGGGTGAAACATTGTTTTTGAAGGTATGATGTGGTGATTAAACAAGGCTATTTTGTTATGTCAATATGATTTAAAGCGTTTAAATATGATTGATTGTACACAGATATGTTTGTGAATTTATTACGGCTGTTACCATGAAAGACATTAACAGAGGTTCTTTGTTTGAATTTGACAGCTATCCCTGACGAAGGGCAAATAAAATGCCCGAAATGCATTGGATGTTTTAAAATCAGAGCTGCTTAATATGAATTGCATGATCCCACGTGAAGCAGTAAAAGGCCCGGATGGGCATAATTGTTTCATTTGAAAAATTGGGACTTTCATCAGTCTAATCGTGTACTGTATAGTAAAGTTTGACTAACCAAGGATAAACTGGAATAAACATGGATTAAAATATAAGAGGAATTTCGCAATTATTGCTTTGGGGTGTGCGATTGGAAGTGGAGCGTCACAACGTTGCAAGTGTTTCATATTATGTAAAACGTGCTTTGAGGTGAGGCACGGATCCAGTCAGCACGCAAGCGTGAATAAAAGACAAGAAAAAAGAAAGAAAACATTGAGTACGATGATGAAAATTGGTGTGCATTCTACCACCCTGAAACTGTATTCTCAGAACGGGACTAATGCCATCTAGGACCTGCTCTAGATAGTATGAATCTTTGGATTTAATAAACAGATTTGTAAGAGACCCCTCCCGTGCACCCCCTATTGAGGCAAGTAGCTTTTACTCATAAAAATCCCTCGAGAGGAGTTTGCGTCGGATCCTACAACACACATTTCCCGGATCTAGCCATAGTTCTGGTCTTCCTAGGCTCTCGCATGTTTGTTTTATGTATCTCAGCCATGGGATATGTGTTGCATTTGGTAGGCTAAGGATCTCTTGGAGCTCAATCCTGTAATTCATGAGTTCTGGCATGTTCCAGATTCGGCGCCAAAAGGTTATTGGTTTTAGTCCCAGCTCTTCTGTAATTGGTCTGAGACCGAGGTCTAGTCTCACCGGGAGGAGCGGGGTACTAGGGGGTAAGGCTGCCAGCTGCCTGATGAATTTATTTTCAGTGGTCAACAGGTTGTGGGCAGATGTATGGCCCCACAGTTCCCCTCCATATGTAACTGCCCCTCTTGCCTGCATTTTATAGATTTGGAGAACAGGACCAAAAGGTTTGTAGGTCGACCTAGTTATCATCCTACAAATGCCCCCCGTTAACTGGACCAATTTCATGTTGGCCTTGGTCCGATGCGTGTCCCAGGTCATGTTTTGATTGATGGTTACCCCCAGGTATTCGAAAGTGAAAACCCTCTCTAATCTCAGTGAGCCTATGGTAGGATTGGGGCGTGTTGAGGAGGGGGGGTTGAGAATCATATATTTAGTTTTCATGGCGTTGATCTCAAGCCCCCGCTCCACACAGAAGGTCGAAAACCCATCCAGGACCCGTTGTATTCCCATGGGAGACTTAGACACAACAGGGTGTCGTCCGCAAACATAATAGCGGGCACCCTGCTGCCATTGAGCTTAGGAGCATTGATGTCGCCCATCCTGGTCAAGTGGGCGATTACCCCGTTGACAAAGAGGCAGAACAGGGTCGGTGTGAGCACACAACCCTGTCTCACCCCCCTGTCAACCGGGAATCTTCCAGAAAGTGCCCCATTTTTACCGCACCTGACACGTGCAAAATTCCCCTGGTGTAATCTTATCAGAATGGTCAGGATGTCGGCCGGGATACCCAGCTCCGCCAACACGGTCCATAATCTGGCTCTTGGCACTAAATCGAAGGCGGCTCATAAGTCCACAAATACTGTGTACAAACTGCCGCCCTCGATTACCGCGGTCTTCCAGAACAGAAGATTCAGGCGGAAGATCTGGTCCGTAGTAGAGACCCCCCTTCTGAATTCTGCCTGGTAGGGACTCAGGATGGCGAATTCCTCTATCCAATTTTGGAGGCGATCAAGTATCAGCCAACCAAATATTTTCTGGGGTACATCGATGAGGCTGATGGGCCTGTAGTTGGCTGGGAGCAGAGGTGATCCCTTCTTATATATGGGAACAATCTCTGCACCCAGCCAAGTACAGGGAACCTCCATACCCCTCAGGACAGCATTAAATATCATCACCTAGTAAGGGGCCCATACATCAGGTTCCTGTTTAAATAAATCGCCCGGTAGACCATCCAATCCAGGCACTTTGCCTGATGGCAGCCCTGCAATGGCTGCTCGTACCTCCATCTCTGTGGATGGGTTCCCTTCTGATAGCACACTAATGGTAGGTAGGGATTTGTTAGGGGCCCCGTCATCAACCCTGTAAAGCGACTGGAAATGATCTTGCCAAGCCTTTCCTGAGATATTAGGTTCGATAGCCGAGGCTAGCTCCTCAGACCCCGTGTTGACAATACGCCAGAATTTACGAGAATCCCTACAGGCTAGTGAAATAGTGAGGTTTTCCCATTTCTCCTGTTCCCATTCGCTCTTGGCGCGGGTAATCAAGCGCTTGTAGTCCCTTCTCCTGGTCTGTATCACAGATCTGTCTGTACCTTCCTTAATTGAGGTCAGCAGCTCTGATTTAGCCTTGCGGCATGCAACGTTATACCAGGTGGGGCGGTTGTAGCGACCACCCCCATTCTTCCCTGTCGAGAAAAGGACTTCAGCCACAGACTTGGTGAGGTCCTCATGCGCCAACCACAATTGCTTATGTGTGCCCTGAATGTTAGGATTCTCCATTATTGCACACACCCTTTCTAATATTGGGGTGACCCGGGCATAAAGCCCTGAAACCTTCTCTGAGTTCGAGGCTAGCTTCTCCCACCTCACTCTCCATCTATTATACGTCAGCGCTAGCCCTGGGGTGGGGGCATCTGCCGCCGCCCCTCTGTCATCTAGGCCAGAAAGGGCGTATTCCAGTTTGAGCGCATTGTGGTCGCTGTCTTCCCTAGGTATCACCCGGAAGTCAATAATGTGCGACCACAGAGAGAATTGGACCAGAATATAATCCAGTCTTGACTCCCTGCCCGCTCTATTGTATGTGCATTTAGGGGGGATGTCGGAATTCATACGTCCGTTACAGGCACGCACACCGTGTTTCAGGGTTATAGCAGTAATTTTGACAGCTAGAGGAGTCCAAGCTCTAGGCGAGGGGGCTACCGTAGGGGGTACAGACCACGCTGCGTCCTCCTCCTGAGATAATCCATCCAATAAACCTGAGAGGGGCTCAAAGTGACAATTCAGATCCCCTCCAACCAGGAAGGGTGTGCCATGGGGGATATCACTGAGGAAAACTGAGAGTTCCTCAATGGTGCGTGACTCTTGTGTAATGCTTACCGGCCTAGAGTAGACGTTTACCACAATGAGTCTA
Source organism: Lissotriton helveticus (assembly GCF_964261635.1). Lineage (NCBI taxonomy): Eukaryota > Metazoa > Chordata > Amphibia > Caudata > Salamandridae > Lissotriton > Lissotriton helveticus. The sequence continues at coordinate 619,008,000 of NC_136070.1, read as the reverse complement.
CTCGAGTTCGGCCACTCCAACAAAACACCGAGGATATCCTCTGAAGCAGTGGGGAGTGATATGGCCTCACAGCCCAGGTCGACAGCCACCCAGGTTACGAGACCTCCTGAAGGACGCCCCTTGCCCCCCCCCACTTCGCAGGAATGGAGAATGCCGCGAAACCTGAGCGGGAGACATCCTCTCTCCAGGTTTCTTGGAACAGGCATATATCTTTGCCCTCAATAAAGGAACTCCAGTCCAGGCAAATCAATTTATTCCCCAGGCCAGCCACGTTCCAGGATAATATCTTTAGAAAGGGTGGTCTGAGATTCGGGATAGGAGGAGGGGGAGTACCCTTGTCACATAGACTCTTTGATGGTGTAACAGTGTGAGCTCGTTCTCCTTGTTCGACTATGGGTTCCCTCGGACTGGATAAGGGCCCTGTAGTGGTCGAAGGAGCCTCCTCAATATTATCTTGCTCCTCACAGTGGACCTTCCCCAGGGTATTGGCAAAGCATTGAGTAGGGGGAGTAGTTCTTCCTTTCTTAGGGCCCCAAAATCGACCACCCGCCTCCCCCCTCCTGATCCAGCTCTGTCAATCCACCATGTCCAAACTGCTATACCTATTAGATGTTGGAAAATAGACAGGCTGCTGGAGTCTGGGACGGTGGAAATCTCCTCTCTCTCCATCACCCCAGCCACCCCCCTCCTAGGAATTGTTTCCCATCCCTCCTCCTCGCGTGCATAGGTCAGTGGGGGGTAGAAGAAGGATAGGGGTAGGGGCTGGATCGATGTCCCCTGGTCGGGGTGCGACCGTCTGCATATGTGTGAAACGGTCCTGGGATCCCTAAAGTTAATTAGGACACAATCTCCGTTGATTGATTTCCTTGTGTTACCTAGCCATGGGACTCTCCTTACCTTAAGGACCTCACTCGATATTCCATGGGGAAGAGGTCTGTTTAAGGTAAGCCAGTTAACCACCTTATTTTTCAGAGCAACGACAGGTTCTTTAGAAACAGATTTTAGCTCTGGTACGCCAGCTAGAACGACTGTGTATGGGCTCGCCTCCGGCGGCAAGTTCACAGGCCTAGGTTTTTTGATGTAGACATGTGGTCCCTGTGTGACTATGGCTTTCTTCTCGGGGTGACTAGAAGTTACAGCGCAATCAGTCGACTGAGGAGCTGCAGTATGTGATGTGCGCGGCTGTATTTACGATGTCTTGGGAGCTAAACTAACTTCCTTCAATAGGGGCGCTGGTGTTACCTTGTTATTCCTAAGCTCCCTCCCATCTCTAACTACATTATTGTCTTTTTTTAAAGTGTCCGCTAGTTGCACCGTTGCTTTTTCTATAGTCACTAGCCTGGCTTCGATCTTTAATAGGCGTGCTTCTAGGGGGCTTATTAATGTCCTCAGAAGGGCGCCAATGGTAGAAAGATTGATATCGTCGTCGCCTATGATTACACTGGGACGAGAAATTGTCTGGTCTGATGTCTGTGGAGGTGGGTTCACAGTAGGTAATGCCGTGATTTTATCCGGTGGTGTGCGTCCCTTTTTGCTTAATCCTTTTCTGTTACCCTCCACCACTATGGGGTTGTGCTTTGCAACTTTAGCCTTTCGCCCCCCGGGATTTTGTGCCCCTCTTTTCCTTTTTGGTATGGCTTCTTCCCTTTTCCCCTGTGTTGGACGGCTAGCTCTATCGTTGTTGTCATCCATGTTAGCCATGGTGACAATAGGTAGGGGGGGAGGCGGCTCTGCTTGATTCCGGGGTAGGGTTAACAGACTTAACTCTTCAGGGGCGCTAGTATCGTTATCATTGTTGTATGAGGTAGAATTGGTTAAGTCAGACAAGACTAGCGTCCCACTGGCCCCATTTTCCCCATTATCTGACTCTATGCGTTATAATCTATTTTCCGGGGTCCTTGCGCGCGCTATGGGACCCATGGAGGATCTTTTAACCCATTCTATTTCTTGGGATATACGCCTTTCAAGTATCGTGATTTCATCAATCAAAAGAGACCCTGCTTTAGCAAAATAGGTGTCCAAAGTACTTTTTGCCGGTCCGGCGGCCAACGTGCTCTTGCTCCTTGTCTCTCTGGTGGCCATAGTTCAAGGATTTAGGCAAAAGAGAAGAAACTTTGAGATGGAAGCAAGAAGCAAGGTGGGTGGTCTTATAATTGTTAACATTTACAAATAAATCTAAATAATTTTTTTGAAGTTACATTTATTATTTAATTTGTTTTACATTATTTTTTATACATATAATAAAAATTATTATTATAATAAAAATTATATTTTATACATCAATATTTTGTACAAAAATATTTTTTCTCTATATATTTTTGTACTTACCATTATGAAGACAGGAGGTCGATATTTTTGACAACGATATTTATGTCCAAATATTTCGGTAGGTTGATATTGTTGTTGTCGATATTCTGTCAGTGATCCAAGAATTAGTTCTCTCAGTGTCTTGGCCCAGTCATAAAAGATGAGAGTTCAGAGGCCTCTGTTATGAGTAGTTATCATATCAGCCAAGGGTTCACCACCATGGGCCCCACTGGGTGGGGATGGCCGGTATTTATGGACTGTGTCTGGGGGTTGCACTGCATGGTGCTCAGGGCTTCTTTTTGAGTGCTATGTATTATTACATCAGCCCACAGGGGACTACAGCACCTCATTGTTGCCCTCTGATCAATGCCATCACTTCCTGAGAGGTGCTGGTTGTACCCTGCCTTTTTCAGCCACGATGTGGCAGGGACGCCAGATGGGCCACTGCAGTAAAGCCAGCGCAGCAGCTGGCTGGCTCTGTACATAGTTGTTGGTCTGGGCTTGACAGCCTTTCCAGGGCAAACTTGTTTGCGCCCACCCGTACCCTCCTTACTGGGTGTTGACTCGGGATCGCCTAGCAGATGAAGGCGGGTGTTGCACCACTACCTCTGGAAGTTGCAGGCCGGTGCCAACCAGCAGCCCCCACCGGGCCTGTCACACTGCCCTGGCTCATTGGCAGAGCCCTAAGCCGCCGGGGCTAGGATGGACTGCTGCTGCTGCTACAGAGGCCCTGGGCGAGTGACCATGGTCCTGTACTGAATCCTTAATTACCCAGGTACGTTTCGTGCCTAGTTGCGCTGATGTGACGGTGTTGTTTATACTTTTTGCAGGATTATTAAGGATTATGTTTGTTGGCTGGCCAGGGGCTCAATGGCTCACGACCTGTCGGTCATGTTTCCAGGCCTCGCCCCAAGCAGTTAAATTCTTAAGCGGCTTCAACTGGGACAAACTTTGCTGCATCTCTTATTCCCTTTTTGTGGGACTCAGAAGAAGACAAGAGGAGAACTATGATCTCTCATAAAGTATCTGCATTTGTGGTTTTCATACCTCCTCAGTGTGACTCAAGTACGGTAAGCATCTGTACACACAAAAGCTCAGCTCAAGAGTCAATTTTTACTTTCCATCATCCAAGAATGAGGTGAAGTGACTTTTGGATTTCTTGCAAATGTACTCAGCCTGTCTCTGCACTTCTGAATTGTCCTCTGTGTTGCACATCTTCCACCACCATCACATCTTGCCCCAAACTTTGCTTGTGAAAATATTTGAAAATATATGCCTGATGCAACTCGTGTGACAAATAACCTGAGTGAGAGGTAATTATCATTAAATAATTATGTTACAAAATCAAAGTGAATCTAGAGATGGAACTGATATCTATAATCCAACTATGATCTATATAAGTCTCCAAAAAAGCAAGTTTCTAAAATCAATGCCGCCATTCACTACTGTAATGTTTTCAAAATCTATACAAATGCCATCTTAAAATGCTGCAGTTCCTGCTGTCGAGGGCTTAGTTGAGAGGTGTGGGCCCTACTTTGTAAACCTCTGAACATTATATTGAAGTTATAGATTGCATACGTGGGTGGTAAAGGAGCATAGGCAATTAAATGGTCTTATTAAGGAATAATGCAGAACATGCATGCTGTGGTACAGAAGAAAAAATACATCAAATGAAGTGCATTAATAATATTCTATTTCCTCCACCAAAGTATTGCTCTTTCACAAAAAATATTTTCGAACAGTCAGTAATTTACATTGACTCAATAAATTGTCACATGAGGTTTGTTTTTAGCGTGTTCTATGAAGACAGTGCAGTTTCAAATAACATTTTTGGGTAAAAACATCAAGTTTTGAGCGCAAAGCTGATAAGCAACAAAGGCCTGAACTCGGACCACTGAGAATGTTGGACATTCTCCTACTACGAATGTATCTTCCATGAGCTTGATGAGGTTCCAGAAGTTCTCATTGTGTGATCTCTCCATCCACCCTGACTGGGATCACCAGGGCCGGACTGGGAACCACAACCGGCCCTGGCAAAGTGCTCGCCCCCCCCCCCCCCCCTCCCCACTCGGTGGGGTTGGAGGTGCAGCCGAGCTCTTTGCCGAAGCCGGGTTTCGGACGATTTTGCTATGCTGCAAAAAAGGGCCCTGTAACAAAAACGGCCCCCAGGGCCCAAAAACCGGCCCCACCCGGCCCTGGGGATCACCCTGTCAAGCAGAACTCCCAAAAGGAAAGTAATTTACCGCCCGTTGCCAGACAATGCTGAGAGATAATAGCCCTGTCCAGAGCAGCCACTGAACAGATACTGGTGGCAGCAGGACATGGTTCAATATGCCCTATATACCCACCTTCATCCACAATGCAGTCCATCAATAGGACAGTAGCAACCCCTGTGAGGAAATACTTATCCATGGAACAGTCATGGACTTGCTGCATGCCCTTTTAGAAATTTTAGAAGATTAAACAGGTTAAAAAGATGTGACCATTTGAATGCTGAGTCAGTTCAAGGATTAAACTTTGAATAAAAAAGAAAAGAAAAGAATATTAAACAGGCTGAGATGCCAAATAGTCCAGTCAGTCATGCCAATTTTGGTCAAAAGGAGGCTGGAGAACCATGTATCCTTCTGTCCAACTTTGTTGTGAAACCCATACTGAGCATATACTCCCGTTGTCACTTAGGTGGAGGGGGAGCTCACAATGATGAAGCAAGATTTCGCACATTACGCGACTTGCTGAAATCAAGAACCTCGATTCATGTATAACTCTGTAATCCAATCGTACGTCTTACTAATTTCCTTTATTTTACTCTAAACATGTATCCTAGTGATGCTTGCCTATGTGTTTTACTAATACGATTAATTTGTGTCTTTAACATGGCCGCCGTTTAGAATATTGCTTCTGCGCATGCGTTAGTCACACTCACGTGACATGACGTAGTTGTGATTTTGGAGGGAAAGGGTGCGCATGCGTAATAGCCACAAGATGGCTGCTTGTGTAATAATATGGTGAAGCTTGTGCAGATGCTCTCGTGTTATTATGTATTGCACTAATAAATAATTGCATAGTATATTTTTATAGTGATGATTCATAAGTATACAATCATGTTATGTAGTTGATTCATTTATTTCTATGTTTTAATTTGTTTTTGCTTACTTTTAATGTATCCTCGGTACGGAGGGGTGATGGGGTGCTTGGGAGTCGATGTTGGAGTGCAGTACTGCGCAGAATCAGAAGTAGCGAGGTGGCATTGACACAGCGCCAAGAGAAAGTCGCTGCCAAGATGTGCCTGGGAAGATGCACCTTCACCCAGCCAGAGAAACTGAAAACTGTTACTTTATTAACAATGTAATCTTCCTATTGTATTCAGTGCGACTTCTCATGGGAACCCCAATCTTGCTAGGCGGTACCCAAGAATGCAAATGTGAGCTTGTAGAAGTAAATTCTGATTGGTGTGTTAACCTAGCCTACTTTGGGACCAATCGAAATTGTGGATTCTGACACTTTGCAACATTGGGGGGTGGTACACTGACCCGAAAACAGTATATCTAGCCTAGGTTTGGCTATAGAATTTGTCCGACTTGTCTGAATAGCTGACCTGTCACTGACCCAACGCACTCAATAGGTGACTGAATTTACAGAGCGCTGCGGAGCACTCTGTCCGAAAATTGACCATAGACTTTTAAGGTTTTACTAAACCTTAAGTGCTGGCGGAGCACTTTGCTGAGGAGTTCGCTAACCCAATCGAGGTTCTGACGGATAGTTGCAGAGAGGGTGGAGCGCAGGCGTTGCTTCCGAACTGCGGGTGCTGGTCGTGCCTTGGTGGTCCTGTCCTGATCCTAATCTGGGTTTCCTGTCCTGTCCTGGAGTGTCCATTCTGCACCTGCTGTCCCATTGATGACTGCTATTCCTTGGGGTATTTCCTGTCCTTGACTGATCCGTGGCCAGGGTTGGTTTTCACACCATTCTAGGTAAATATATAGATAGGGCTGAGAACTCTATACTGCACCTTTCTATTTTCTGTCTTTGCTTCAATAAAGACATCCCTTTGCACATGTTATATTTTCCAGGTTTTCCGCAATCTACTATATGAATGACCATTTGAATTTCATAGCATGTTCCTATGTTACCTTACCTTTTAGAGCACAATTCTCACCATACTGTTTATGAATTTAAATGTGGTTTATATTTTTCTCCTGAATTCTATTCTTGAAATAATAATGTTAGAATTATAGCGGTTTTCCACCTTTTACCCTTTCTATAAGTGTATAAGTTTCTAAATTCTCTCTCATGAAGTACATCCCAATAGCATAATTTTAGTACATGCAATAAGCTTGCTCATTTATAGATGTCCATTCTTGAGTTTCTGTTAAAGTCATCTTAGCGTGTTCCCTGCCACTCTATTTACAAACTTAAATGATTGCCCTTACACTTTTCTTGTATGGTTACGTGCTTTTTGTTATCTTGATTATTGATTGCCTTTTAACTGTAAGCCTAATGCTCGCAGATACTGATTTCTAGATAAAACCTTTAAAACTTCTCAGTTGTCCGTGGTCATTTTATGAAAATCAAAGTTTATGAAGTTGGGTTTGTATTTTGCCTGCCTTTTCTTTTACAGCTAGCTCCCTGATCTATCGTGGTCATTAGGTACCCGTGACGGTGGATGGTAAGTCGGGTACACTAGAATACAATAGGAAGGAATTAGGGTTGCTGATGATAGATTTGTGAGGTCGCCTGATTAATGTATATGGTGAATTGAAATTTATGGGCCCGAAAACTATATGGTGAAATTATTGGTCGGGTGACCCCCGATCTCTATCAGTAATTTACTGGTAGCACAGAGGATGGTTAGGGAATAGTTAAAGTTAGGTAGGACTAGATAAGTTAGATAAGTTGGATGCTGCTAAATAACAAACCTTGTTGTTGCTAAAGAGGGTAGGCAGTTCAGGTGATTTGATCACTCACTCGAAATGTTTACTTTGAAATATTATGAAATGGTTTAAAATCGTTATTCTTGTTATTATTCTGTTATATGTAATTATCCATTCGTTCGTAAAATGTCTTCTATGTTGTTGGGAATCCCCGGGGAATTGAATAGCGAGTGGTGAAGTGAATCCACTTGCTTTGAGGTCACTTACTCCAGGAAGGGTAGTGCAGGTTAGGTAGAACTGGAAGCACTAACTAGGGTTTTCTGAATATATGATTGAATAAATGTTAGCAACGAGGTTCATTGGCAAAATTCCTATTGTGGCATAACCTAGTGAGGGTCACACCGGAAAAGTAGCAGGTTCATCGGAGCTTGGGTGAAAGCAAAGGGGCTCACTGGTGAAACTTTAGACTTGGATATATCCCGGAAAGGTGGATGAGTCTAGGGAAGTAGCAGGTTCTCCAATGCTTGTGTGAAGGGTAGGCAGAAGAGATCTATCCGTAGTATGTGAAAAGTAAATGGAAGTAGTTTACTTGCAGTGAAACAAATCTTTCCTGTCTAGACACTTGAGTACAGTGGCAAATGTGTATTCATTGTTAAATAACTAAGCACTAGCACTTTAGAAAGAAAGAAAGTTTCCGTTACCTTGTGAAGGAGTGAGTCAGTCGCGAAGCTGCTCTGACGTCACTCTGTGCCGCGCTGGGATTGGTAGACGCAGCGGGTGTGTAGCGGAGCTGGAATTGTAAAGGAGGGGTGAGTGCTGAAGCGTGAGAACCTGTCTCGCGAAAGGCCGCGCACCCATTGGTCGAAATTATTTGAATTCGTGCATTCCATTGGTCGCACGAAATTAAGAGACGCACTTGGATTGGGGGTGATTTTGTAAACAAAGTCACTCGAAGAAATCGTATGTGGCATTCGTACAGACCGCATACTCGACCTGATCCGCGACATCTAGGATTTGAGAACGAACAGTGGAAAGGTGTTAAAAACGACATTATGTACGGAAACAAAAGAAAAGTGTCCCTTGTAAAGAAAGTAAAGAATTACTTCAAAAAGGACAAACCGATTAGAACCAGAGAAGGTGTTGTCATTCCGCCACCGAATACTCCCGCATCTTTCATGATGTTCGATAAAGGGTACCACTCGTGTGTATGGTTGGAAAATTGGGTAGAGTACACGAAAGATGACGGAGTATTGGCTTTTCCGTTAGACGGTACATTTAATGGCAGAATTTTATTTAATTTGAGAACCCGAATGAATGACTTACATCCCAGACCTAGATTAACGCAGTACGAAGCACTAGAGGAATGGGAAATTGAAGCTTTTGAAAGGGATAAGCCACGAATGGATAAAGGGTTAACTAAATTTTATCCGAAACTGAAACAAGAGACCCGTGACAAAAAGATGAAACAGTGGAGACAGAATATGATTGTAGAGGGACTGTTTCCAATGATGCCAGCGGGTGGTCCTCCCGCAGGGGAAAAGAAGACAGAAAAGTGTAAACACTGGGTGCCTATTGGAGAGTCGGATGATGAATTGTTAGATGACCTGTTTTTAAGAAGTCCACCTCCTTATAATGAAGGACACCGACCTTCTAGTGAGGGGGATAATTCTCGAAGACCTCCGCCCCAGGAAGAGGCCCGATCTGCCAGTGTGGGAGGGGGTTGCTTCATGCCTCCCTATACCGAGAGTTTAGGTCCCGTAGATGCGAGGGATATTTATCCAAGAATGCCAGCTAGTGGGGACACAAAATACTCCGGTGAAAGAGACTTTTGCTCTAGGTCTCCCTACGAAGGTGAGGCAAGACCATCCGGTTCAGGAATGCTGTTCCTAAACCCTCCATATGAGGAAGAACCAAGATCCCTAGGCACAGGTACTTTGCACCCTAGACCTAGTTATGGTGAAAGACCCAGAGAGACACCTCCCACTGCCCGAGTTGTGCTCCAACTTTGACCCCACAAGTATTACATGACAATTCCGTTGAAAGGATATTGGAGGACAGAGAACGAGAAGCACTAGCTAAGCAGAGAGCTGAAATAATTCAAAGGATTTCTCAGTTAAATGCAAGTCCTGAGTCTTTAACAATTCCGGTTACTATTGGACCACTGGTTCCATTGTATGGGGAGCGATAGGGAAGTCCAAGAACTCCAGTTATTACCCCCGTTGTAGCCCAACCGAGATCAGAGCCCTTAATTGTAGACGACTTAACAAGTGAATGTGAGTCTGAAGTGTCGCTAATGGATCTGCCCATTAGGGAACCAGGAAAAAGGATGCAGAAAAGACATAATCCTTTCAATACGAGGAAGATTCAAATGGAATCAACCTCGGGTACTAAGAGTGTCACGGTAGTAACTCCTGAAGAAATTGAGAGATGGAGTTGAGAATTAGAAAAACAAACTCTTCAGTCAAAACCTCTAGATCTCTACAAACTGAGAGTAGAAATAGAAGAACTTATGGCAGGAAATGTAGGATTAGACAGATTAAATACCTACGCAGAAGAAGAGCTGTTGTTTATCTGCAAGAGCCTTACTCGAAATGCCAGGGTACTCCATGAAAAACTAACTGACACTGCAGCTAGTATGGGAATAGATATCTCGAAATCAAAACCTTTGCAAAAACCGTACAGGGCAGATTTCTCAGACAAGGATCTGGAAAACCTGAACATGTCAGGGAAGAAGGCACAGGTCAAAGAGTTTTTGACAGTATTACAGAAATGGGGAGATGTGGACCGGTGGAAAGCCAGGTGGGCAAAGAAGAAAGAGGAGGCTAGATCCAAACAAGTGACTCCTCAGTTCGTTCTAAAAGAAGCTGATAAACCAGAACAGTTATGTCCTATGCGTGAAGTGCCAGGTGGAAAATACGTACATGTTCCATGGTCCAGACAGGATATTGTGTCCTTTACAAATGATTTCCCAAAATTACGAGAGAAGCCTGTGGACTGGTACAGGCAGGTGGAAAGGGTTGTAAAGGTTCAAAAATGCCTGTGGAAAGATTTGGATGGGTTCTTTGACATCGTGGTTCCGGTAGACTTATGGACCGAGTGTAAAATAGCCATAGCTTGGCCTAGTGAGGAGTACCCGAGGGACTCTAGAACAGGGGAACCCTCTAAAGAAGTGATGAGGAAATATGATCAAGTAATTCAACATTTGAAGCTAAAAGTGCCCGCAAAGGAAACTGATTGGACAAAAATAGATAGAACTACGCAGGAAAGGGACGAGACTGTGCACTCCTTTTATGAAAGACTGTTACAGGTGTTTAAAACATACAGCGGCATAGATAACATCGAGATGAAGGATATGACCCACTTCATTTACAGCTTTGTAAACGGTCTAAGACCCGAAATGTGTCAGTGGATCAAAGATAACAAAATCTGTTGGCAGTCCAAGAAAATAGACGAGGTCCTACGGTATGCAAAATACTGTGAGGACGAGATGGCAGATAAGAAAAAGGCCCTCAAGGAAAAGGTGATGTGGGCACAAGTAAAGCTCGCAGAACAGCAGGAAAAGCAATTAAGTAAATTGAGTAAGAGTACCCAAAATCAAGGCCCTGGGGGTGGGGGAAAGCCCAAAGTAAAAATGAGTAGAGAAGAAGCTAAAAAGAAATTCCCCTGCCACCAGGGCGGGTAAATTGGACATTGCCGAGACGAGTGTCCGTATATACAGCATGATAATACCCAAACCCCTGATTTAATTCCACAGACGCAGAATGAAAGACCAAGAAAGACCCAGCAGCAGGTAAAAACAATCCAAGTGCCCCGAGCACCAAAACCTAATTTTAAGGGAAAATCACCGCAGGGTGACGACATAGAAATCTGGGGAGGTAATGAGAACAGAAATGCAGCAACTTCGCAGTATTTGTTAAATGACACTTTTCTCTGTGACGACGAGTACTGACGGGGCCTGAGAGGGGAGGACAAGGAGTGTGTACTTGGCGCCTCCTTGCCGGTAGACCAGTCAGGGCCATACATTGAAGGAAAGGTTGATGGAAATGATGTCACCTTTCTGTTGGACACTGGTGCTACCCGTTCTACTGTGAGAACAGCGGACGTTCCAAACCTACCCCTCTCGGGAGAAGCAATCCAGGTAGTAGGTGTATCTAATCAATTGATTAGTACCCCAGTTACTGAGCCCATGGAGATTACAATAGGGAACTTCAAAGAAATGCATAGATTTGTCGTTTGTGACACCAGTCCAGTAAATTTACTGGGACGTGATTTGTTGTGCAAAATGAACTGTACCATCTTTTGCACACCAAAGGGCGTTGAAATTCAGACCCCAGATGAAGATGGCATCTACAAGTTAATGTTAATCAGACCTGACTCAGAGATTAAACGAATGACTGTACAAGACTTACCCGAAGAACTTCAAAAGACAGTGAAATCAGAAGTATGGGACTTTACTGGAAAGGATGTAGGATTAATGGCAAATGTAGATCCCATACAAATAGCCATGAAAGAAAATGCAGTTTACCCCAATACCAAGCCTTACAGAATGAGTGCCGAAGTGAGAGCAGGAGTTGCCATTGAAATACAGAAATTGCTCGAAGCAAATATCATACAAGAAGTGATGAGCAGCCCGTGTAATTCCCCCATAATTGGAATCAAGAAACCTAGTGGCAAGTACAGAGTAGTGCAGGACCTGAGAAAGGTAAACAAGATCGTTGTTCCTTGCTGTCCTATTGTCCCGAACCCCGCAGTAATCCTGTATCAAGTTCCTTGGGATGCTGAGTGGTTCACCGTGATTGACCTATGTCATGCATTCTTTCCGATCCCATTGCATCCAGATAGCAAATTTCTTTTCTCATTTGCTTTCAATAGTCACGTGTACGTTTGGAATAGGGTCCCCAAGGGTACACAGAAAGCCCCTCTATCTTTAATCAGATCCTGAAAAAGTGTCTTGAATCCTTAGTCTTACCTGGGAAGTCTGTTTTGGTACAATATATAGATGACCTTTTGGTGGCGTCTAAAAGTCATAGAGATTGTGTGATTGACACCATTGCATTGCTGAATCACCTAGGTGAAAGGGGACATAAAGTGGCCCCTGAAAAATTGCAGTTCTGTTCAAAATCAGTGAAATATCTGGGGCACCAGATAGAAAAAGGCATTAGAAAAGTCACTTCAGAGAGAGTCAGTATAATTCAAAAGATGCAGTTACCCCGTACTCAGAAAGAGATCAGAATGTTTCTTGGGGTTGTAGGTTACTGCAGGCAATGGATTGTGGGATTCACAGTCCTAGCAAAGCCTTTGATAAATATGACCAAGAAAGGAGCAAAGGACCCAGTTGAATGGAATGATGAAAGTTTGACAGCATTCACTAAATTACGAGACTGCCTGTGTACAGCCCCTGCTTTAGGAATGCCTGACTATTCTAAAGAGTTTGCCCTGTTCTGTGACACCCGAGACAATTCTGCATTGTCAGTCTTAACCCAGGAGCATGGGTTGATTAGACGCCCAGTGGCATATTTTTCTGCCACTTTGGAACCAGTGGCTGCTGGATTACCTGGGTGTCTGAAAGCAGTAGCTGCCACTTGCACGAGCTTAGAGCAGAGTGAATCCATTGTAATGGGACATCCTGTAACTGTGTATGTTCCACATGCAGTTGTAATTTTACTGACCCGAACCAAGACTCAGTATCTCACCCCTAGTCGGCTGACTAAATACGAGAGGATTCTCGTGGGTGCTGCAAATGTAGTTATTACTCGGTGTAATATACTGAACCCAGCCACCCTACTCCCTGACTCAATGGTTGTAGAAGACCAGGGAGAGAACGAGCATGACTGCATTGACCTGACAGAATTCAGTACTAAACCCCGCCCAGACATTAAAGAAACCCCTTTGCCTGTACATGATGAGGAATGGTTTGTGGATGGCTCATGTATGAGACACGAACTGGTGGGCCTAAGTGCTGCTTATGCTGTAGTCTCTTTGGACAGCATTAAAGAAGCATCGTGTTTATTTGGAGTAAAGTCTGCACAAGTAGCCGAATTGATAGCATTGATAAGAGCTTGCAAACTGGGAAAAGACAAAAAAATAACAGTGTATACTGACAGTCAGTACTGTTATGGGGTTGTGCATGACTTTGACCAATTATGGCTATAAAGAGAATTCCTGACTTCATCAGGTACCCCCATTCGGAATGGAAGGATTGTACAAAATTTACTGGAGGCAATCCAATTACCAAAAGAATTAGCAGTGGTCAAATGTGTTGCCCATAAGAAGGGCCTTGACGCTGTATCTTTGGGAAATCATTTTGCTGATGAAGTGGCAAAACAATGTGCTAAAGACCGCATGTCCATAAATATTAAACTGGGAGGGACTGGAAACAGCTGCCAACTTATGGTGTTTGAAGAAGTGCCTACCTGGGATGAAGTGAGAGAATGGCAGCATGCTGTGCCTTGGGAAGAGAAAGAGAAGTGGAAGGAACTTGGTTGTCGACCAAGGAGTGAGGATGGTGTCATTGTGGGCCCAAAGGGTATGCCTGTGTTACCTAGACACCTGCTCTCCTCTATGGCAAGATTGATACATGGAAATTCACACACTGGTAGGGACGCCATGGTTCTGGTTTTCCAACAAACATGGTACAATCCGAAGTTCAGGAAGGTAGCAGAATCACTCTGCCAGAGGTGCTTAACATGTCAACAGTTTAACGCTGGTAAAAGAACAGTAGTTGAACTGGGAAAAATTGGAAGATCAGGGGGTCCCTTTGTAAGAATTCAGATTGACTTCATCACCATGCCTCGTTGTGAGGGAAAAAGGTATGTCCTTGTCATGGTCTGCCTGTTTTCAAAATGGGTGGAAGCTTACCCTGCCACACAGAATGATGCCATAACCGTAGCCAAACTGTTACTGAAAGAATTGATACCTAGGTTTGGGGTTCCAGTCATTATTGAATCAGATAGAGGCGGACATTTTCAGAATGAGATAATGGCTCAGCTCTGTAAAGCATTTGGAATCACACAAAAGCTGCACTGTGCACATCGTCCAGAGGCTTCTGGAGTAGTAGAGCAAATAAATGGCACTATAAAATCAAGATTAGCAAAAATGTGTGACTCTACTGGCATGAACTGGATAACTGCCTTGCCTCTTGTTCTGATGGGACTCAGAAATATTCCGGACCGGAAAACAGGCCTGAGCCCCCATGAAATCCTAATGGGAAGAGTGATGAGACAAGCCTGGGTACCAGGATACAAACTGTTAAGCATTACTGATGATTTGGTACTTGAATACTGCAAGCAACTGGGTGACCAAGTGCGTTCTATCTCTCGCCAGATTGGGGAAGACGCCGTTGCCAACCCGACAACTCCAGTCCACAAGTTGGTTCCTGGTGACTGGGTTAGAATCAAGAAGCATACTCGTTCAAGTTGCCTTGCACCGAGGTGGGGAGAAAAGCGCCAAATAATACTGGTGACCACGACAGCAGTGAAGTGTGCAGGCGTTCCTAAGTGTATCCATGCCAGCCATACACAGAAAGTAGTTCCGGACAAGGAACCTGGAGCTGAAGGTTGTCCAGCTGAGGGGTCTGCAGACGCCGGTCCTGAAGTAGCTGATGACGAACAGCCGAGCACCAGCCAAGATGATTGGATACCCATAATCGACTTAACTGAAGACCCAATCAGAACAAGAGAACGGAACCAAGAAGATAGAGAGTGGAATAGGGAGGAAGAGATAGGCACAGGCGAAGACCCTCAGATCATTGAGATTCACATCAAATCTGAGGACGAAGAGGGAGGTCAGACAGGGACAGAACAAGTGATCGATACTCCTCCACTGACTCCTGAAATTGAAAAGGGACAGACTAGAACTAGTACAAAGGTTCGAGCAGAAGAAAATCAAGAGATCGAAGTGCTTGAACAGGATCAGATAGAATTAGAAGAACGTGTTCAGGACACAGAAACAGAGACATTCGAAAGCCAAAATCAAAATTCACCTGAACCAGGCCAGCTTAGTAACCAGGCAGAAGAAATAGATACAAGACCTGGGACTAGTCAGATAGGAAGGGAAGAGACAGAAACAGAAGTGCCACAAACAAACGAAAATAAAAGAGCGTTAGAAGAAAGCAAAAACACAGTGCCCACTAAAAGACTCAAGAAAAAGAAAAATATTGAACCAGGATTTATTAAGAAACTGAGACTGAGAATAAAAACAGTAGAAGAAAAACTTGCAGAAAGAAGAAAAAGTCCTCGAATTGCAGAACAAGCTGGAGAAAGCTCCAAAAGAAGGAGTGATCGAATAAAAAGACTGAACGAAAAATACCACGATCCTGAATGGACATTTTTTAATTTTAGAGGATTTTGAAGATCTTGATTTAACTGACGAAAGTAACGGAGAACCGATTGCTGATCAGTCTACAGATGAGGAAGACGAATTAACCTGAAGTTGCGCAAAGTAAGCTAACTGTGCAAAGTTACAGAGAGGGGTTGAGAAATCTTCTTCTGAACGAAAATGTCTGATTCAAACGTGAATGGAAGGCCTAGACGCAGTTGTTGCAAAACATGCTGCAAAGTATGTATATGTAGTATAGCTATAGTGATAATAATTTGGATAGGACTGACAGTTTTCATTCCTTTTATGGTAAGCAAAAATACTAATATTGACCCTACTCAGACTGTGACCACTGACACTGAAGAACTGACAACACGAAGTGTAGAAAAACGTGAAAAAGCACTCAGACAAACAAAACGAGACTTAGAAGCATCAGATGAGGAAGGACTACATTACCATGGAGTTAGAAACCAGACACAGTTAAATGTTTTCGCTAATCTTTTAGTGCACTATGTAGAAACTATGGAAATAGAAGACTGCTATGTCTGCATGAAGCTACCTACTTCTGTAGCTGAAGGCGTGACTTATCATCACCTACCTTTCACCTATGGAATTTCCTGTAGCATATTAGCTAGTTTATTTTACAAAAGAGGACCATTACAGTATTACTATTCTAATTCTGACGTGATATTTTCTGAACTTCCTATACGTGGAAATCTGAATCCTGTACATACCAAAAGTGACGTTACACGTTATATGGGAGAATACTTTCTGACTATAGGTACCATAGACTTGAATGAAGCACACAGAGATAACTTGACCTGTTCATTACATGAAAAAGGAAAAATATTTTTAAACATGGCAGAGAAAAGAAGGGAGAGTTTCCAAAGAAAAGCTAATGACAAAAGACAGAAAACTCCTAAATGGGCTGAAAACATGGAAGGCACCTCAAATGGTGGGAGTGGTCCTGCTTTGTTGCTGGATTTCGAAAGGAAAGGGAAACTTTGTCTTCACCGCGAGAAGACTAGTTATTATATTAACATTTTCATTGGTTCCAGTCAATGTGAACACAATTACAAGGTAATTGGAGGTTGGGGTTTCAAAAATGGGTCAGAACCTGTGTTTCCCGGAATTTATTATATATGTGGAGACAAGGCTTATTTCAAGTTGCCGGATCACTGGTATGGAAGCTGCTACTTTGGCATTGTTTTCCCGAAAATATACCATGTGAAAGAAATTGCTGGAAGCAATGAAAACACTAATGGCTTAGTGCGTAGTAAAAGAGAAAGCGTAGGTGAAATAATGGGTAGTATTTTTAGTGCACTGATACCTGGAGTGGGAGTGGTTCTGAACACTCACAGAATTTGCAAATTATCCACAATAGTGGATGTGTTGTCTACTGACACAGCTCATGGATTTCTGCTGGTCAATACCGAAATGGTTGCGATCAGATCAATGGTTTTGCAGAACAGACTTACGCTGGACACCTTATTAGCAAAAGAGGGCGGAGTCTGCCGGATGCTGAAGGCGCAACATTGTTGCACTTACATACCGGACAAAAGTGTACAGATTAAAAAATATGTGAAAAACATTACTAATTTGGAAAAAGAACTCAAACCACTGGAGGTTGACAGTGCCTGGAAGAGACTTGTCGATGGTCTCTCCAATGTAGGTCATTGGTTTGCCAATTTAGGTAGAAGTTTAT
Organism: Lissotriton helveticus; assembly: GCF_964261635.1. Classification (NCBI taxonomy): domain Eukaryota; kingdom Metazoa; phylum Chordata; class Amphibia; order Caudata; family Salamandridae; genus Lissotriton; species Lissotriton helveticus. The sequence goes on along the minus strand of NC_136070.1, from coordinate 618,990,804 downwards.
TGTTTAAGGTACTGATGCCAATTGGAGTGATAGGTCTCATCCTTTTCCTCATATTCGTCTGTTGCAAATGTCGCAAACACATAAAGAAGTACACGGTGGATAGAAGGGGTGTGAAACGGAGTGTGGATGAGCTTGAATTGGAAGAAATAAATAATCAGATTTACAAAAAGGTGAAAAATTCTCACCCTGATAAAGATGTGAAAGAGAAATTGAATCGCTTGTTGGAAGAGATTGAGATGCATAAAGTGTGAAAAGTTGGCATCTGGTTCCATTTTTATTTGTGATGATAGTAAATATCATCAAAGAGGGGATTGATGAAGCAAGATTTCGCACATTACGCGACTTGCTGAAATCAAGAACCTCGATTCATGTATAACTCTGTAATCCAATCGTACGTCTTACTAATTTCCTTTATTTTACTCTAAACATGTATCCTAGTGATGCTTGCCTATGTGTTTTACTAATACGATTAATTTGTGTCTTTAACATGGCCGCCGTTTAGAATATTGCTTCTGCGCATGCGTTAGTCACACTCACGTGACATGACGTAGTTGTGATTTTGGAGGGAAAGGGTGCGCATGCGTAATAGCCACAAGATGGCTGCTTGTGTAATAATATGGTGAAGCTTGTGCAGATGCTCTCGTGTTATTATGTATTGCACTAATAAATAATTGCATAGTATATTTTTATAGTGATGATTCATAAGTATACAATCATGTTATGTAGTTGATTCATTTATTTCTATGTTTTAATTTGTTTTCGCTTACTTTTCATGTAACCTCGGTACGGAGGGGTGATGGGGTGCTTGGGAGTCGATGTTGGAGTGCAGTACTGCGCAGAATCAGAAGTAGCGAGGTGGCATTGACACAGCGCCAAGAGAAAGTCGCTGCCAAGATGTGCCTGGGAAGATGCACCTTCACCCAGCCAGAGAAACTGAAAACTGTTACTTTATTAACAATGTATTCTTCCTATTGTATTCAGTGCGACTTCTCATGGGAACCCCAATCTTGCTAGGCGGTACCCAAGAATGCAAATGTGAGCTTGTAGAAGCAAATTCTGATTGGTGTGTTAACCTAGCCTACTTTGGGACCAATCGAAATTGTGGATTCTGACACTTTGCAACATTGGGGGGTGGTACACTGACCCGAAAACAGTATATCTAGCCTAGGTTTGGCTATAGAATTTGTCCGACTTGTCTGAATAGCTGACCTGTCACTGACCCAACGCACTCAATAGGTGACTGAATTTACAGAGCGCTGCGGAGCACTCTGTCCGAAAATTGACCATAGACTTTTAAGGTTTTACTAAACCTTAAGTGCTGGCGGAGCACTTTGCTGAGGAGTTCGCTAACCCAATCGGGGTTCTGACGGATAGTTGCAGAGAGGGTGGAGCGCAGGCGTTGCTTCCGAACTGCGGGTGCTGGTCGTGCCTTGGTGGTCTTGTCCTGATCCTAATCTGGGTTTCCTGTCCTGTCCTGGGGTGTCCATTCTGCACCTGCTGTCCCATTGATGACTGCTATTCCTTGGGGTATTTCCTGTCCTTGACTGATCCGTGGCCAGGGTTGGTTTTCACACCATTCTAGGTAAATATATAGATAGGGCTGAGAACTCTATACTGCACCTTTCTATTTTCTGTCTTTGCTTCAATAAAGACATCCCTTTGCACATGTTATATTTTCCATGTTTTCCGCAATCTACTATATGAATGACCATTTGAATTTCATAGCATGTTCCTATGTTACCTTACCTTTTAGAGCACAATTCACACCATACTGTTTATGAATTTAGATGTGGTTTATATTTTTCTCCTGAATTCTATTCTTGATATAATAATGTTAGAATTATAGCGGTTTTCCACCTTTTACCCTTTCTATAGGTGTATAAGTTTCTAAATTCTCTCTCATGAAGTACATCCCAATAGCATAATTTTAGTACATGCAATAAGCTTGCTCATTTATAGATGTCCATTCTTGAGTTTCTGTTAAATTCATCTTAGCGTGTTCCCTGCCACTCTATTTACAAACTTAAATGATTGCCCTTACACTTTTCTTGTATGGTTACGTGCTTTTTGTTATCTTGATTATTGATTGCCTTTTAACTGTAAGCCTAATGCTCGCAGATACTGATTTCTAGATAAAACCTTTAAAACTTCTCAGTTGTCCGTGGTCATTTTATGAAAATCAAAGTTTATGAAGTTGGGTTTGTATTTTGCCTGCCTTTTCTTTTACAGCTAGCTCCCTGATCTATCGTGGTCATTAGGTACCCGTGACGGTGGATGGTAAGTCGGGTACACTAGAATACAATAGGAAGGAATTAGGGTTGCTGATGATAGATTTGTGAGGTCGCCTGATTAATGTATATGGTGAATTGAAATTTATGGGCCCGAAAACTATATGGTGAAATTATTGGTCGGGTGACCCCCGATCTCTATCAACAACACATCGAAAAGTTTCAATCAGGAATTTATAAAGTGCAACAGCTACTCATAAGAATGTCCCAGTGCTAAATAAACTGCACCAATTCACCCCATCCACAGAGTAAAACCCTCAAAATGCCCAGTCGAATCGCTAGGTTTTCACCGCTTTCTTAAAGATATGTTTCCCCCTAATCTTGCAACAATAGAGCAGGAGTTGGTTCAATGCTTGAGCTAAAAGATGGGAGAATGATGCCCCTCCACACTTGTTTCGTCTGAACCTTGGCACCGATAATAAGTTGGAGTTGGTCAAACAAGGGTTCTAGACAGGTGATAATGCTGTAGTCTCAAAGATAGTGGGGGCCTGTAACATAGAAAGCTCTGTGAGTCAAGACTAGCGCCTTAAATTGAATTCCCTCCTAGACAGGTAGCCAATGGAGCTCCTTCAGATAGGGAGCAATTGACTAATGCCCAGGCAATTTTTAAGAGTTGTCAAGCCGCTGCGCTTTGAACAATCTGAAATCTCTTGAGCAGATAGTCAGGCAGACTCGGGTACAGTATATTTGCATAATCTATGCGTGACGTTATTACAGCATGGATTACTGTCCTATTTGCCTGGAAAGAGAGCAGTCTCATACACTTTTTTAATGATCTTAAAAAGGCAAAGCATAAATCGACTACAGTAGAGATAGATCTGTGAGCACATGGAGATGTTAGAATCAAACTTAACCCCTAGATTCCATGACAGAACAGAAGGGTGAGAGGGAAGGTCAGCCCACTCTGACCAGACTTCCTGGTCCCAACTTGGCGTGGGAAACCCAAAGAGCAGGATTTCTGTTTTTCCAGTGTTACACTGAAGATTGCTGGCCCCATCCTCTTTAAAACGGCTGCCAAACAGTTCTTAAGGGCTTCACAGGAATCCTTGTCCATTGAAAGAAGGAGCTATGTATCATGTGCGTAAGACACAATATGGATCCAGAAGGATTCCACTAATGAGGCCAGGGGCAGCCTATAAATATTAAAAAGAGTTGGGCCAAGCCCTGGGGCATACCACATTTAAGTTATTTTGGCTCCAAGGAATATGACGCCAGCCAAACTGCATTACTTCGATTCTTCAGAAAAAAGTGGAACCATGCGGAAGTGCAGCCAATCACACCAATGTCATCTAGACGTTATAGCAGGAGGGTGTGGGAAACAGTGTTGAATGCTGCTGACAAATCCAACAGGACCAGGTCAGTCTGTTTACCCTGATCCAGTGCCAATTTAATTGAGTCAGTCACTTCAACCAATGCGGTCTCCATGATATGTTGTGGTCTGAACACATATCATGAATGTTAAAGAAGTTTATGCTGTTCTAAGTAAAAGGATAGATGTGCATTAATTAGCTTTACAAGCATCTTACATGCAGCGGGGAGTAACGAAATAGGCCTTAAATTGTCTGGATGCGTTCTGATCTACCAATGGCTTTTTTAACAAGGGAATCAGTCTAGCTACTTTCCAGCAAGATGGGATCCTAGCTGATTGAACTGAAAGATTGAATAAATAATAAAAAATGGGGTTAATGGATTTAACAACAGCAGTCAGAGTCTGGGGAGGATAGAGATCCTCTGGTGAGCCCGACTTGCACTAGCTTTTTTAGACTCCTTGAAAGAAATCTGAGGATATTCGCACAGCTTATCCGTGCCAGTAGATGTGGGAGGTGCTGCCGAGCTCTTTGCCGGGCACGGTTTTCGGCCGTTTTCAGGACAGGGCCGATTTTGCAGCTGTCGGCCCTGTAACAAAAACGGCCCCCAGGGGCCCAAAACCTGCCCCCACCTGTGCGGCGCACCTGGGGATTGCCCGGTGCCCGCTATGGCCATTCCGGCCCTGCGTATCCTTTGCAGTGCTGCTTATCAGGGGAGAATACATCCCCTCTTGAGCAACTCGATCTCTACTTTCCAAGATGATGGTGTTTAATGGCATAGAAATAGCAGATCAAAATAGAAAACACTTCTCCATGAAAACCCACCTAAAAGCAGACCAAAAACATACAGGTCAAATTCATACAGTAGGTAGACTAACATAAGTTAAAAAACAACTTGTGCAAATAATGCATATTTATGGCCTAACAGCCCTGTTAATGGGAATGTATGTAGGAAATCTAAAGGCACATCTGTGCTGCGGTGCTGCATATAAGTGGATAATACATCCCCTCCTGAGCAACTACACCGCTAATTTCGACAATCATTGTACTTAACTTAAAGGCACAGAAATGGCCGATCAAAGTAGAAAACACTTCCCCACCAAAAAGTTGTATCATGAAAAAAAAGAAAATGTATGATTCCAAAGCTGACACTCAGTTGAGTAACACAAATATAACTACCAGCCCCAGTCTTCATTGCTCATTACATCATATAGGCCACCACAAAGTACATTATTAATTCTACCATTGATGGCATCATGCCTGGCATTCACAATGACGTGATTGATAATATTATTCAGAGGTATTTGTTTTCCTTTGTCTTCCTTTAAACTAAAGTAATTAAGAACCTTTTTGCAGTCCAATGATTTTGTTATATGGAAAACGTGTGTATCACTATTCACATTTCAAAACATTTGTGCTTAACATATAGATATTTAAAAAAAAAAAAAAGACAAATTAGTTTGTCGTGGTGTTTTTTTACGAGAACTGAATTGGTTAGTAAGAAGGCATACAATTAAGATCTAGATTTATTGGTGGACTCATAGGGGTCTATTATAATGGTGGGCGGATCGCCACCACCCGTATTGCGGTGGCGATCCGCCCGCCATTATACTCCGCCCGCATGCAATTTACCCCCCGCCTGATTATGTTGGTGGGGGTACTGCGGCGGACGGGAAGACTGTCCGCTGCTTTTCCGCCCGGTCAATGAGTCGACCGGGCGGAAACGGTTTAAATAGGATGGTGGTGTCTGTTAGACACCGCCATCCATATTATAATGAATGCAGGGAACAGCCTTTCCGTGGCGGCAACAAGGCATGTGGATTTCTCAAATGGGCGCAAGTTGTGAGCCCCAGGGTATTGTGGGGGTGGGGGTGCACAAGGGGGTACTTATTGTCATGGACACCTGTCACCTTGTGAATGACAATGCACACAGTGCATTCCCAGCATTGCTGGGAATGGAGGATGCCACCGCCAGCGTGGCAGTGGCATCCTAATCGCTGGTGCAGGACCGCCGCACCACTGACGACCAGTTCCAGCACCGCTAGGGTGGCAGGTGGACGAAAATCCGCCCGCCATCCTAATGGGGCCCATAGTCTTCATAAGGTAAACTGCATTACATAGGCTATAAAATGGAAGCGAGAAACCAAAGCCCCTATGTACAAAAGCATTTTTGCGGTCGAGTTGTGCTGTTTCCGACCGCAAAAAATGCTTTCTGATAGGTGCGAAACACAAATTGTAATTCAATAACATGTTACAAAATCGCAATTTGTGTTTAACGATTTGGTATCTGGAAGGGACGTGTATAGGACGTTCCTCCAAATACTGAATTGAAGCGCTATGTATGAATGTTTTGCAACCAAATTACGGTTGAAAAACATTAATTTTTTTACCGACACATCAAGGATGGTGATAACTATGAAAAATTGGCAAGGGGCCCCCATGGGACTCCTTCCCCTTTGTGAATGTTGAAACACTGCCTACTCTTAAAAAATGAAACTTAAAACATTTCATTTCATTTTTTGAAACATATCCCGTTTTCCTTGAAGGAAAATGGGCTGTATTTAAAAAAAGAAAATGCATTATTAAAAAGTAATCACAGACATGGTGGTCTGCTGACCCCAGCAGGCCACCAACCCTGTAATGGCTGCAATTCCTAATGGGTTGCAAATTGCGACCGACCTCATTAATATACAAGAATGTTAAAGCCATCAGGTCTAGCTAGCATTTTAGTCTTGACTAAAACATTAAAAAAAAAGCCTGCTGTAGCAAACAAAAAATGTTTTCTGTATACAGTGCATCAATGTGAACAAGAATTGAATGTATAATGAGTCAGTGTACTTTTGAGTTTTGAAATTGTCCCCATATACTATAATGCAACTACTCCATTGGAGAGGGAAGAATACATAAGCAGGATTCTGGAAGCAAAAACACGCTACTACTCGAAGCCGCAAAGTTCAAAACAAAACAAGCGCAGTACAAATACTTCACTGGAGTGGCAAAAAAATACTACCACAACAGAAACCCTGATGCAAGAGATGTTGAAAGGTGAACTCTCAGGTTGCCACATCCAAATTATATCAGCAACAGATTTCCTGGCATTGATGATGGCACCAAATATTTCTTTGGAAGAACAACATGGGCGTGCCACATAACATGCATAACAGACAGCTGTACAGAGAACAAGTGGCGACCATAGGGATCCTGAATCACTGGTCGTGCTGTACTTGTGCCTCAACTGTCTCTGTCTAACACAGCTCATGGAAATGTGACACAAGTTTTGATAGCAACACTTACAGCAAGAATTCAAGAGCAATGCGCACTGATCTTGTGCAATGACTGCAGGGCTTGATTTAGAGTTTGGCGGGTGGTTTACTCAGTCACAAACGTGATGGATATCCTGTCCGCCGTATTACAAGTTCCATGTGATATAATGGAGTTGTAATACGTTTGTGATAGAGTAACCCCATCGGCAAACTCTAAATCAGCCCCATAGTTTTAATCAGGAAAGCTATGTACTTTTTGGCTGCTGATTTTTTGCAATTTTCACTTCTACTAGTTATGTATCTTTTTGAGGTTTAAAATCCCCAAGTCTGGCACTCTTTTCACTCTGATTCGTTCTATATAAAATGAAATTCCAGAATAAATGGGAAAAGTGTTGATTTTTCTAAAAGGTTCTTTTCAAAGCCACCTAAACAAGTAAAAGATTAAAATTGTCTTCCTTTTCTTCTGTTACTAGACTTTCTGAAACAGACTCTAAATCAAGCTCCTAAGACCCACAGAACTTGCTGGTCTTTATTTGAATTTAATATGCAGCTGGCTCTAAGGGACAGACCTGGGTGAGGAGGGTGGGGAAGACCATGCTCTTTATTAAGAGACAGTTGTGCGTGGCTGAAGGATATGTCCAATGAGTTTTGAAGTCATGGGTACTGGGGACATGCCTTGTGCCCAGTGTCTGTGATCCCATAACCCATTACACATAACTCCACTTACACACACAAGGTTGTGGCCACCAGGGAAAAAAACTACTGTCTTTGTCCCCTGGTTTAACTTTACCTCTTTCTCCTCATTCAACCCATGATATTTTACTCCCCAAGACTAGCTGAACTTGCTAATTGCCAAATTTCGTGTAGATTTGTCAAAATGTGCAGCAGTGCAACTTCACCACATTTGCGTAGCCTACACTGGCTACCAGTGAGAAAACGGACGGAATTTAAAGCTCTCACCCTTGCTTGCAGAGCAATAAATAGGGTCGGCCCCCACTATCGTCGAAAAAGAATCTATAAATCACACCAAACAAGAAACCTTAGGTCCAATCATCCATAACTCATTTTTACCCCTCGCTATGCCAAAGCCAGATTGAGCAGATGCTCATTCTCCGTTAAAACCACGGCTCTCTGGGATGCCCTACCATTACAAATTAGAAAGGCCACTTCGGAATCTAGCTTCCGGAAGATAGTAAAAACACGGCTCTTTAACCTCCCGTAGTTTCACACAGGCCTTATTCTGCTAAATCTCTTGCCTCTCCTGTCTCCACTTAGCGCCGGGTCACTCCCGTTGGGGGTAGCCGTGCGCTTTAAAAAAAAATAATCTTAAAAAGCATTTGCAATGCAATAGGTTTTGCATTGACGAGAGTTTGAGCTATTGGCTTTGTAAATGGCAATGCCTTTTATTTATGTTTTTTTTTTAAAACAGATAAATAAAAGGCATTGTCATTTATGATGCCAATAGCTTGAACTCTCACAAATGTGAGACCTATTACATTGCAAATGCATTAGGAGAGCGCTGTCCTGCCTTTTCCTGCCCGCAAGAGCAGGCAGGACAAAGACTTTGAGAAAATAGTGCTTGGAGGCAGACATTCTATCAAGCAACAACACACGTAACAGGGGGTGTCGCCATGGGAGGTTACAAAATGGGAAAAGGTGGTACTAAGGAGGGACTACTAAGTCTATTGACTGATGAAAAGCCACAGTTTACAATGGACAATGACACAAGCCAATGAAAAAATTGGGCGGAGAGTGGGTGGAGCTTCATGTCCATACCTTACTGACGCGTGCCTTGCAGAGCAGCGCATGCGCTACCCAGGCTCGACCTAAAAACATATGTGCAGTGCCAATCCAGGCTATCAGCATGGTGACTGAAATCATGTGGGGTGGGGGTAAGAAATTATGCAGCATGGTTGACTTCATTATGCATTAAGAAAAGACAAATCAAGCAGGTTAATGCTGCTCTTTTTGTGTAGTGTTACCCCATTATTTTGACATTTTTACACATTTTAACACTATCTGGGCAAAGGTTTCACCTCATTAGTACCACTTTGACACCAAATACATAAATAAGTAACATAAAGGTGACTAGTCAACCTTTGCGAATGGCCTCCCACTGCACAACATATGTTGCAGCATTTTTAGTAATTTCTAATCGGTTTGAGCCAGAAAACAAGTTTTTTTGGGGTGAAATCTGCAGATAGTGGATTATGTGGCAATAGAGGCAAATTCATAATTATGCGGAAAATACGTCTGCCACAAAAGTGCATCATTCCAGCGGTCTGGCAGTAAAATTTGTGCCATTTTTCATCAGTACCACTTTGACACTAAATACATAATAAGTAACAGAAAGATGACTAGTCAACCTTTGCGAATGGCCTCCCACTGCACAACATATGTTGCATCAATTTTAGTAATTTCTAATCCGTTTGAGCCTGAAACAAGTTTTTTTGGGCTTAAATCTGCAGATTATGGATTATGTGGCAATAGAGGCAAACCCATAATTATGCGGAAAATGTGGCTGCCACAAAATTGCAGAATACCAGAGGCCTGGCAGTAAGATATGTGCCATTTTTCCATGCAGCGGTATTAGTGTAGACAAACAATTTCTGATGTTGAGTCCTTGCCCGCCCCTGTACAAGCCTATCACTCTCATCTCGAGCTTCAAAGGGCAGCTGCGGCTGCTTCTGAAGACCCATCACTGATAAAAGCCTTTGTTGCCTCGGTGCTTGGAAGCAGACATTTTGTCTGGCTCAGTGACTGCGAACTATGAAAATATATACTGTAAACACCGCGGATCTAAAAGGACCTGCTTCTAACACACTGGTGCTGGCGCCACCCCTACCGCCTAATCTCCGATAGAGAGCGAAAACTAGGTCAGAGCAGCCGGGCCTGCCCGGAATCTAATGGTTTCAGGATCCGGTGCTGCCAAGGGATTGGTTGCACTAATGGCTTTTTAAGTCTACACGAGCCACGTTGCCTCTGGAGGCTCTGTAATTAACACTCGGGTTAATTTATTTTTCTACTCTGAATCCACCCAATCTCGTTTTCATTTTTTTTGCTGGCTTCTGTGGAGAGGTAAAATTCAAAGTTATGAGAAATTAAACAAAAAAAAACCGACAAATATTTGGGGCCTCGTTTATGAGGCTGTGCGTCACTTTTAAGCCGCCGGTGCGTCACTTTTTGTGACGCACCAGTGGTGCAAAAAAATGCGCCCTGTTGCGCCATATTTACAAAGTGACGCATCTAGGTAGATGCGTCACTTTGTAAACCCCTGCGCCACATTATACCTGCGCCAGTTATAATGTATGCAAGGGGGGCATTTTGACTCAAGAAAGGGTCATGGAAGTGACGCAGTGTAATCTATAAGATTTCACTGCGCCATTTCTTGGCCGCTAATGCGTCAAAATCTTACGCCTACTTCATGGCAGGCGTAAGACTGACGAAGGCACTAACAACATGGGACTTGCCCATGTGAAAGTACACAATGCTGGAGTTGCGTCACTTTTGTGACACACTCCAGCAATGCGTCACTTTTGCGACTACAGATACGTTCGAAATACTGACGTATTTGTAACTCCTTGCGACATGATAGGTCATATTATAAATATGACGCATCAATCATGACGCAAGGAGTGCGCACTGAGAAGTGACGCATCGCTGCTTTCACGCAGCGATGCGTCATTTCTCATAAATGAGGCCCTTGGAATCTATACAGATACGCAGAGGGTAATGTGACATTTAATACCCTTAGTCAGTGTGGGAAGGGGAGTTGACTCAAGCAGTGGGTCATGATGTCTCTCCTCTGCCTCAACAATGGCAATAGTTGTTCGCTTGCTCACAATCACCTAGTCCAATTCAGTGCCAGGGCTGGTTGGCAAATCACTTCTTTCATTATTTTTTTATTAATTTTGCTGCTTGTTATTTTTACTTACTTTATTTGTTAACATATGCTTACCACCTTACACTGCTGCATTTTCACTTTTTATACCTTTTACACCTTTAATGTCAATGTTTAATGCTTATGTTCGGAAACAAAATAAATACATTTCAGGTTTGCCAAGAGCTGCCAATGCTTGATTTCACATGTAAGGGTTATAAAACAAAGCTATTTCTTATGGAGGCTCTCTAGTTAATTCTCATGTTGATACCATTTTCTACACTGTCACTACAGAATTTGGTTTTCACTTGTTTTGTTGGTTCCACTGAAAAGACCAAGCTTGAGACTAAGGGGGATATGTACAAGGAAGTGGCGGAGTGTGTCGTTAGCCTTCCTGGCTTAATGCCTCTGTCCGCCACTTCTGAAACGCAAGGCTGCACCATGTTTACAAGAATGTGGTCCAGCCTTGCGGTTCCCCTGCGCTGGCGCTAAGTTTAGCAATTTAGCGCCAAAGTAGACACCCTTACACTAGAGTGCAAGGGTGTCTGAGTGCAGGAGAGGACTGTTTATGTGTAGGAAGGTGTCCCTTCCTGCACATAAGCAATCCTAAAATGCAATTATGTCACGTTCATGTGTGCTTCTTCATGCAGCACACATGAAAGTAACAAAATTGTATTTAAAAAAAAAAAAAAGTTTGTTTATGTACAGGAAGGGACACTTTCCTGTACATAAACAAACCATGGCATTTTGCTTTTTCCATGTGTTCTGCACAAGGTAGCACTCATGGAAAAAGCTAAAATGAGGAGAAATAATGCATTTATCCTTATTTCACCAACTTAAGAGCACAGTTTTCCTTGTCTTCATTTTGGCACTGCCTCCTATGCACGTCACCCTTGTACAAAGGGGGCAGTGTCAAATACAATGTAATGTTTATATGACTCCACTTGAAAGAGTGGTCTCCCCTTCAGGTGTGAAGATCATCAGCTATGCTGATGATACTCAGCTGGTAGTAGGTCTGACCCAGCTTGCGGAACGACCTGAGGTTCTCCACGACTGTCTTGCCAATGTACATCGGTGGATGTCCCACTCTGCTTTGAAGCTCAATGGAGAAAAAACTGAGCTGACGTTGCTTGGTAAATCCAGGCCTTCACTCATAGCTAGTTGTTGGCCCCGGTCCTTGGGCGTTCCACCATCTCCTAAGAAGGAGATCAAGAGCTTAGGAGTATGGTTGGAAGAAGATCTGTCCTTCAGGACACACGCCAGGAAGACAGCGGGGATTTGTTTTGGCCTGCTGCGGTCAGCTCGCAAGGTGTTACCGTTGCTCCCTGATTCATCAAGGAAACTTCTGATCCGTGGTCTTGTTTTGTCTAGACTCGATTATGGGAACGCGTTGTTCCTCGGTGCCCCGGAGTCGACTTTTAAGACCCTCCAACAAGTTCAGAATGCAGCCGCTAGACTGCTGATGATGGTCCCTAGGAGACAATCAGCTGCTCCGGCCCTGAAAACTCTTCACTGGCTCCCTGTTAAGGAGTGGGTGAAATTCAAATCCTTATGCACTGCACACAAAATCCTGCATGGGAGGGCCCCCTCCATTTTGATTAATATGGCACGTCCATATAAGTCCACACGGGCTCTTCGCTCTGACCAAAAACACCTGCTTCAGTCAGCCAGAGTTAAAAGAGCACTTTCGGGTGGCCGGCGTTTCTCGGTGCAAGTAGCGGCACTGTGGAACTCCCTGCCCCTTAAGATACGCTCAGAGCCTAACATCTTGCACTTTAGGAAACTCCTTAAGACCCATCTGTTTCCGGTGTAACGGCTGAGTTTGAGTCTTTTTTTTTCCTTCGCTATGTCCTGCGCCGGGATGCCCCTGGGTAACTGAGCGCGTTATAAATTTCACAATGTTGCGGTGGAACGCCCACCACAACACCCACTGCACGCCCCTTTCACGCTAACCATAACGTGAAAGGGTACCTTATGTACAAGGCAGTGTTAAGCCACGTTAAGGCTTAACACTGCCTTGTACATGAGGCGCAGCACCTATTGCCACCACAATGTCCGTAAAAGTGACGATGTGGTGGCGATAGGGGCTTGTACATATGGCCCAATGTATGTTTGTGAGTCAGAAATTTAGACTGCACTTGAGGTGCATATTTGAAAACCCATGGTTCATATGGAAATAGGTAAACAGTGTGAAATTAACTCTCATCTGCAAAGGCGTTTTAGTTACATTTTGCACACAGTCCTCCAGCCTCAGCATGATAGTGCATTTGAATAATGGCAGCAGCAATCCACTCTGCTAGGCTTTATTATTACCCTTTGTAAATCAGAATCCTCTTCAAGAAAGATGAACATAAAATTAACATTTGGACTGCAACTATGGTCCATTGGTAACCTTGTCTTCAGAAAGCACCTGCCAAAACTTTTGACTTCTATACACCGAATTGATTTTTAGCAAAGAAAAATGTATTTGAACTAAAACCCTACATTCAAAATGGGTACAATGGCACCCAAGGGCATCCTTGGGACCAACCACCCTCCTTGTTACCTCCAGTAAGTCCCACTCAGCGCGATTGCTGAGACCTGGTAGGAGGCCACACCCCCTTTCTCTATCACTCTGCAAACACATCTCCAGGTGCACTACTAGCAGAGGGATGAAGTCCCCCTGGCTATTGAGGATCCTTGGGGGCCGACTACCCCTCCTGTTACCTCTAGCAAGTCCCACAGTGGATTTGCTGAGAAGTTTTTGGTGGGCACGCCCCCTTTCTTCACCACTCTGCAAACGTGCCTCCTGGTGCACTACTAGTTGGGGGATAAAGCTCCCTCGGCTCTTGAGGGTCCTTGGGAGCCAGCTAACCCTCCCGCTACCCCCAGGTAGACCCAAACAGCTGGATTGCTGAGAGGTTGTCATAGGCCACGCCCCCTTTCCCCTCACAAAGTGCCTCCTGGCACACTGCTGCTTGGGGGAAGGAGTTAACTTTAGGCCTGAGGCCCTCAGGAGGTAAGGGGACCTCTTCCCCCCACTAGCAGCGTACCGGATGACAAGTTTTCTGCAGAGTGGTGAAGAAAGGTGGCGTAGCCTCTGACCACCTCTCCGCAATCCCACTGTGTTGGGCTTACTGGTGGTAACAGGAGGTCTTGTTGGCCCCTAAAGACCCTCAGCAGGCCTTTATATTTTTTTTACACAAAGGGGGGGGGCACGCGTCCATCTCCCCATACCGATTTCGACCCTGGGGTTCCCCATCCCCCGGGGCCAGGTGTTAATATATTTTTCTTAAAAAGGGGTGGAGGGCCTGCGCAGCCCTGTCACCGGGCCAATTTCAGTCTGTGGATCCCCTTCCCGGAGCCTGGCCACTTTGTTGGGGACCGCAGGGGAAGCTTCAAGGCTCCCTCGATCGCTTCCGGCTCCCTGTCTCATTCGGGAGCCGGCATTGCTTTGAGATCCAGGGAGCTGCTAACATGCAAAGTAATGTGCCTGTTTCCCTGCTCACTAGAAAGTGGGCAGATAAATAGAACACATGTTCTGCTTTCAGCAAGCAAGAGCATCTACTGATCTGGCTTGCTGAAAGCAGAGTGTTTGCTATGACTTGGTGAGAGCAAGCCATAGCAAACTGCAGTGTCCCTGTGTTGGAGACGGCCCTGGGGTGTGGTAATCCCAAGGTCCATCTAGGGCTCCAGGAGAGGGGGTGCGCGGCCCCCTTCCAATGTCAACTTTAGCTAAGGGAAGGTGGTGGTCACGGGGGCCCGCAACAGACCCCCTTAATTCTTGTGTTTGTGCTCCAAGGAGGTAGCAGTCCTCAGGCTGTTGGGGGGCCGGGCGGGACCCCCGCATCCCTAATGTTATGTGCCCCGGTGGAGGTGATGGTCCCCAGGGTTTTGGGGGGCCGTACAGCCGCTGCATTATTTTTGATTGATGCCCTCGGGAGGTGGCAGTCCCCATGGGCTGCGGGTGGCTGAGAGGACCCCATCTAAAAACAAATAATCCCTGGGTAGGTGGCGGTCCCCATGGCAGCACAGAAGGCTGCATTAATTTTTAATGTAATCTCTGACCTGGGAAGGTGGTGGTCCCTGGGGATGGGGGAGTCCGAGAGGACCCCCCACCAAAAAACAAATAATCCCGGGGAGGTGGCATGCAGGGGAGGCCGCATTGTTTTTTAATTTAATTTCTGCCCCAGGACGGTGGCAGTCCCCGGGACAGCGGGGCAGCCTCGAGGCTCCCCCACACATAATTATGTAACTTCCCCAGGGGAGGTGGTGGTCCCTGGGAATTTAAATAGCCCGAGAAGGGGAGCTTAATGCGCCCACCTCTTATACTTTCACAATGCCTTCGGGACCTGGCACATCCGGGGGCCAAAGAGGCCTAGGAGGTCATGGTGTTTCTACCCTGCCCCTTTCTCTTTTTGTAATGTTTTTTCTTTTTACTTGGTTCAACCAATGGCTGCTAAAACTTTCTGGTTTCAAGTACCGGCAGCCAATTATATCTCAGCACGAGATCAGGAGGGGTTTCGGATCCACCGCGTCCCTATGTATACAACTGGAAATGTCTTTAAATTTCCCAGCAACTATTGAACAGATTTACACCAAATCACAAAAGGCACTTCCTTGAACAAACAATTACCTTCCTGCTAAATTTGGTATCATTCCCTTCAGCAGTTTTCGCTATAGTCATGTCTAAAGCTCCTATGGGAATGAACATGGGGAAAACGCGCTTTTAAGCACCCTTTGGTTCTTGGGCCCGCTTGACGGGTCACCTTGAAACTTTCAAGATAGCAGTTGAAGTGAGCATCATATTAGTTTGGAAAATTACGTGAAGATTCGTCAAACGGCGCCAAAGTTAAAAAAAAACGCTTATCCTATGGAAACTAGGTCCTAACTGTAATTACCTACTAGCGACCACCAGTTGCTCATATATGAGCTGTGTGTAAAGTTTTCACCACAGTATGAAGTACTAACTATAAAGGCTCAGAAGTGACTGCCATAAGCTGTAAAGTTTTCAGCACAGTATTGATGAATCTGTGGGTGTATGACTGACTGTGAGGATGATTTAGTGGGTGCGTGAATGACTGTATAAGTGAGTGATTATATGTGTCTCAGTGAATGTATGGGTGAATGACTAATTTGTGTGACTGTCTGTATTAGTCTGTCAGTTGGTGTTTAAGTGGCTGCATGCAAGTGGCTGCATGGGTTGGTAAGTAGGTACATGAGTAGTTGCATGGGTTATTTATTGGTTTTTTGTGTACCTGTATGGGTGCATGAGTGTCTGTGTGGGTGGGTGAGGGTGTGTGTGACTCCCTGCATGGGTGAGTAAGTGGGTGAATCATTGGTTTTATGGGTTCATGAGTGCATCTGAGAGGGTCTGTATGGATGACTGAGTGTGTGTATGGCTGTGTTGGTGAGTGAATGGATGTGTCAGTGGTATATGGGTGATAACTGCATATGTGAAAGGCAGTATAGTTGAGTTTTGGAGTATATAAGTGACTATGTGTGAGTGAGGAATTGTGAGAGTGGCCATACGGCTGAGTGTCTACTTGTGTCAGTGACTTTAAAGGTGAGTAAGTATGTGTTAGTATCTGTATGAATAAAGAGAGTTGGTGTGTGTATAACGGTTTAGGTGAGTAAGTGGCTATGTGATTGACTATGGGTGAGTGAGTAGATGTGTGAGTAGCTGTATGAGTGTCTAACAGTGTATGAGTGGCTGTATGGGTGTATGAGTGGATATGTCAGTGGCTGTATTAGTGAGTGAGTAGGTGTATGAGTGGCTGTATGGGTGAGTGAGCGCTTGTGGGTTGTGTGTGTCGACCTAAGAATCAGTGAGTGGGTATGTAGGTACTGGTAAGGGTATGTCAATGGCTTTGAGAATGATAGTGTGAAAGTTGGAGTGGGTGTATAAAAGGTTTCATGGGGGTGTGAGTGGTGTGTCAGAGATTCTGTAAATGATGCAATCAGTGATGTTATTTGAGATATCATCAGTGAGTCACTGACCATGTCATGAGTGATGTAATATGTGAGGTCATAAGAAATGCATTGCAGGGGAATGAGTTATAGTTAGCTCAGCTAACTATAACTGCTGAATTTCTCTGGTTTTGTACTAGTGAAATGTCAGGCTAACTATAATGTCCCTGTAACCTTTGTTTTTTTCAGTGAATATCTAAGGTGTTTTTAATCCTATTTCCTAACTATAATAGCCCTGTAACCTTTGTTTTTTTTCAGTGAATTCCTAAGGTTTTTTAAATACTAACTCCTAACTATAACTTACCTGTAACCTTTGATTTTTCAAAGAATGTCCATGTTTTTTTAAGTAGCATTGCTCTTTGCAGCATGGTGTGGAACGGGGGACGGGGCCTCTGACCAGCTCTCAGAAATACCGCTGAGTAGGACTTATACAAAGTACCAGGAGGTCTTCTTGGTCCCCAAGGTTCTTTCGCATCCAAGACAACTTTATTTCCCAACCAGTAGTATGCCAGGAGGCGTGCTTGCAGAGTGGTGCTGAAAGGTTGTGTGGCCTCCGAAGACCTCTTAGCAAACTGACTGTGTGGGACTAGCTGGAGGTAACAAGAGGGATACTTGGCCCCCAAATACCCTCAATAGCCAAGGAGACTTCATACCCCAACTAGTAGTATGCCAGGAGGTGCGTTTGCAGAGTTAAAGAGAAAGGACCTCCTTGATGATTGCACAGGTAGTGTCTATATGATTCTATGAGTGCCATTGCCAAGGACAGACTGTGAATACCGGGTGTTTTTAATAAAGTGTAAAACATATATGTATATATACATATTTTACATAAGGTTTCAGTGTAGCTAATTAGTAAAATACTAATTTAACTTTTCCCTTTGTATTCATTTGTCAAAATAACAAAATCAAAACTGCATTTTCTTTCTTCACAGCAACACACGAGGTTGCAATGACATCAGTAGTCATGAATGCAAATAACAAAGTGAAAAACAGATCTATAGACATATTTTACACAAAGCTTATGTCTATCTGTTTAGTAACATATTGGTTTAACTTTATTTTAACAATACATTTATAAAAAAAAGAACAGTCTAAAAAAATAACTCAACATCTGAACTCACAAATAGAACATAATTACCAAACATCCATCAAACTACCCATTGTCACTCAAACTCATGGGAAATTAAAAACTGTTGCCAAACCAGTGAAATGCACAATCTCAAAACATCACATGAGCGTGAAAGAAAGGAATATCATTGGATAATTTACTTACTGTTCAGTAAAATTAATAGGAAATATACACCCACTCCTCCTTCTTGAATCTTCTTTCCACAAGTTTATTGTTAGCAGGCGGTAGATTTTGGCTGGATTGGCATGTATTGAATTATTGAAGCATTAGTCACATCTTTCAGGCTCTACTCATGCACTTATCCAAAAACCCAGATACTAATGGTATGCTCATGCAAACATGCAGGCAATAAGTATGCAAATATGGAATGACTCATTGAGTTATGACATAGTCGGGGAATCATCTAGGCACTAATTGTATACTCGGGGAATCACCTCGGCACTACAGATGCACTCATTCAATAATCCAGGTAGTATTGATGTATTCAACCACAAACCCATGTATTTACACGTTTTACTGAGGAATATGAACTCTTTAGACAATATGGGTGATAGGTTTACTACAATGGTATTCTCACCTAATGCTTCTATAATTCAATACATGCCTAGATACTGGTAGGATGATTAAATGAGTGCAACTCTAGCACCTGGATAATTGCAAGAGTGCATACATAGTATATAGGTGATTTATGCAGTGCATGGATATGTATACATGATTGTTTAAGCCCATGCATAGCACCTAGCCTATTGGATGAGTGGATGAATAGTGTTTCAGCAATTGGATACTGCCCATGTCTTTTTGGTTGACTGAACAGGTAGTGCCTGGATGCTTCCATAACTACATGGGTAGTGCCTGTAGAATTGAATAAGTGTATCAGTAGTGCCTACCTAATTAGATTAGTGCATTGCTAGTGTCTGAGTGACTGCATGAATCCAATGTTAAAGCTTGAGAGATTGTATGAAAGTAAGTATGCTGCTGGGGTGATTGTATTAGTGTAAGACCATTGGCTCAGTAATTAAATGACTGCAAAGGTACTAAATAAGTGATAGGTTTACTACAAATGTACTCTCTACGTAATTACATGAGTGCATGAGTAGAGCCTGAGTGTTTCATCAGTGCACACGTGTCTCAGTATTCCAATGACTGCACAGATTCTAAGTGGGTGTTTAGATGGCTTTATAGGTTCCGCACAAATGTTATAATGATTGCATAGTTACAGCCTTGTAAATTGCATGAGTCAATAGTTGGTAACTAGGGGCTAGATGTAGGTAATTGTATTTTACCGATTCGAAAATACCGTATTTTAACAATGCGGTATTTTCGAATTGGTAAATGCAATGTAGGTAAAATGTCTGTAAAAAATACCGAATCGTTAAGATTCGGTATTTACCGAATCGGTAATTACCGATTCGGTATTTGCCATTCATTCCTATGGGCCTTGAGGCCCATAGGAATGAATGTCAATTACCGAATCGGTAAATACCGATTCGGTAAAATTGGTAAAAAGTCAAGGGTGGCAGGGTGTCACTTTGACACCCTGTTGCACCCCTGATTAGTGCTTGTGTGCACATGTGGCACACATACATGCCCTAAGGGCATGTATGTCTGTCACATGGCACAGGTGTAAATGCACATATTTGCATTTACATAGGAATTCGTTATTTACCACCAACTAATAGTTGGTGGTAAATAATGAATCCTTAAAGCCCAGAAGCACTGTTTACAGTGCTTCCTACATCTCATTTACCGATTCGGTAAATACCGAATCGGTAAATGATGATTCGGTAAATATACCACCTACATCTCAAAAGTCTATTACCGGTCGGTAACGGCCGATTTCGGCCGTTACCGACCGGTAATAGCCTACCTACATCTGGCCCTAAGTGAATAGATTAATGTATATGTAGTGCCTGCATACTTCAATGACTACATAATTTCGCCCTGCCCGATTGCAAGATTGCATGTGTAGTTTCTGGATAATTGAATAACTCCATGGAAAGTGAATCCCTGATTTGATGACTGCCTGAGTAGTGGCTGGGTGTTTCCATGAGTGCCTGAATACTGCCTGACTGACAAAGAACGTACCTTCACTGCTGTTAGATACATAACAGTTGTCACTATATCCCTGATTTCTCTGTCTCCTTCTGTCAGTATCAAATACCTGTTTTATTGTATGCATGCTTTTCATCTGAGCTATGTGTGAGTGAAATCTAGGTATCATGCTTGATATATAATTGCATACATGGCCCTCTAGAAACATACATTGATTTGTTACTGAGGATGCACATGCATCAGTAAATTTCTTAAACAGAAAACAACATTTTGAAACGTTTCAAAGCACAAACCCTTTTGCGAATGGCATACCTAAATCATTTCCTAAATACCTCTTCTGCTTCTAAAACATATATTCAGAATCTCTCAAACAAATGTTACACTCAAAATGAAGCTAGCACACAAATTTTTGAGGCATTCTCCACTATTAATCCATCTAATTTTTAAACAAAGCATGTTTAAAGAAAAACAGTATCCTCACCATATATATGACATTTTCATCAGCCTTGCTGAACATAGATCACCATATAAACAAATATTCAATTTCTTAATAGATGTACACCTTCAAGCCATCTTTCCCAAAATATGTACCTCTCTGCATTTTAAGCAAACTCAAAAGTTCCACTGTATATATAACTATATGCAAGCACAAAAACCATATCTCACCATCTAAGCATATGCAAATTGATCATATAAGTTAAAAACCACATTGACAAACACTTCCCAATACATATCTAACAAGTATTACTTCTTTCTAATTCACATACAGGTGGACAGCATGTTCTCATCTTTTATTTATCACTACACTATTGCTGTTTAATAATATTACTAAAAGTACTACAACTCCCAGAATGCAAATGACAGATGTATCTATTCTGCACATGATGTTTAGACATTTAAAGCACTCTTAGTTCTTCGTTGTAACTTTCCACAAAACTATTCTGTTATTTTTCAATAAAATACACAATGTAATAAACAGGCACTAATACATTTCTCTCTTATTCCCAAAACATTCATCACTAACCTCTTAAACACATACCCCTCTAATACATACAGTTTACATGATATATATTTTCTCATCACTGTGATACTCCTTTTAATCAACTTCCCTTATACATCTTCATTTCTAATGGACATTTTTAAATAGTCACAAAGTTATATACATACCACTGAATTTATTTTGTAGATTATATTGTTGTTTTAGATCTTTCTGCATAGTTTTGACACTGTTAAGATTTGTAAAAACTAAGCAGAAGAATGGTACACCACTTTCATATCAAGCAACTCTAAAATTGCATGCTCTTCAACTTTCCACTCTATCATCATGAGAAAAGCAGCAAATGAAATCTTGTCTTTCATTTTAGACTACTGCATCTCCAATTGTGAATGGTTAGTGTCTGTTAACCCTTTCCCTCTCTTTCAAGACGAGGTTCCTGTCTGCAATTTTTTGTGATGTTTTCACGATGATCGCTGAGAAATTGCGAAAAAAGGGAGTTCAAAGTTATATCTAGCTTCACTTTTCTGAAATTTAAATACTACACAATAGTTTATTACATAGAACTTGCCATTACTTACATTGTGTCATCAGTCCTCAACTTTAAAAACATTTTTCTATCTCTTTAACACCCTTCCGTCAATACAGAACATGCTGCTTCCAAATAAGATACAGCAGGCGTGCTTTACTCCACAGATTCAAAAACATATCCATGTCTGTATTTCATTTATTTTCTTAAAGAACAGCTGTTAGACCCGGCTTCCTGGGCACCAGGGCACTCAGGGGTAACTGCGCTCCAATCGCATCAACTGGAGTGTTCCCTCACTGGTGTCCTGGGGCCTCAGTACTAAGGGACCCAAAACTGGATAACCAAGTACTCCTCTCCAGCACATGACTCTCTCAGGGTAGCGAGACAGAGCAGTCCAAGGCTTACTCAAGGAGGTGAGGTGGGGTTAGACATTCAGAATACAGTGTAAACCGTACCACCAGCTGATAAACTCAATGTCCAGTCAGTGCTTTACTTTTTATAAAAGAAAAGTACTTTAATACACATAAGATAATTATACTACACATAAAACTAGGATACACAGTGAAAACCAGAAGTCTCTACAACCCTCTGGGACAGAGTTCTGACCCCAAACAGTATTATAGCGCCTAGACGCCAAGCACTATAAAAACACAGTTAACATGAAAACACACTTTAAGCATTTCATATTACAGATCATGTTACACAGGGCTGCTCTCATTCACTAGAGCCTTGATACCAAACTTTGTTTTGAAAGGATATAGTTTCAGCATATGATGTGAAGTCAAATGTTCGTGATCAGCCCCATAACCCCCCACCCAAAGCAACAGAAGTACCCTCCCATTGTGAGTGAGGACACCGCTCTAGTGGTGTCAGGGATCGGATCACAGGTGCCGGATGTCTTGGCACAGTTTACTGGAGTCCCACTAGTCCAGTAGCCACTGGCTAGCTGAAGGAGGGTAGTGGCTGGACAGAGTGCCAGTTCACCCTGATACCCTCAGAGATCACAAAAAGAAAGATGGGGGCCTGCTTCACTGGCCTCTATTCCCAGTTACTGCTTGTACAGGCTCTCACAGCGCAAGGGAGGAGCCCAGAGGGGATTTGATCTCACCTTCAAAGACTAGAATCAAGCTCGCTCCTTTCTGGCTCTCGTCATGTGCTGCAAGCTTCTTCCCACCAGCTTTTCTTGATGTGCCGCAAGCTTCTTTCCACACCTTGGGTGATGTGCCGCAAGCTTCCTTTCCACACCTTGGGTAGCTGTCTGTAATTTCCTTGGTCCAAATCGCAGGCTACCCCAAGTTTCATAGAACAGCTGGTCCCTAATGTTGCTGATTCCTTCCTTTCAGACGCAGTGAACAGAGTCTTATCTCCTGTCTTCACACTGCGGGTCCGTGCCTGGCTATCTTCTCCGTCATAGAACAGTCTTTGAACAACAGCTGACTACTCAGGCCAGACTTTTGTCACCTCTGATTGATAGGCTCATCCAATCAGAGGGTCTGCTACTTTTGCATCCTGAATACACCTTCAATCACAAACCATTCACCACGTGTTCAATGCATGGGTAAAGCATGTACCAGGTCCCTTTCTGGTATCAGGCTGTGCAACTCCCTAGAGAGGAATTTTAATTAACTCCAGCCCAGGAGGGCCTGACCAGTGGGGCAGGGTCCTCTCTACAAAGTTAGTGCAGCTAAACCCAGATAAGAACGGAGTGTCTACCCCAGCCCACCAGGCCTTTCCAAGGAAATAGGGAGGGGCACGGGGGAGCTGGAATGTCCAGCAGAACTGCTTGCATTCCTCACACTGGCTCAAATCCCCAATCTTCCCCTGTACACCCACGGGCTCTCAAACATACATCAGTCAGACAAAGGCAACAGGCCCACAGACATGACAAACTGCACAGACTTGGTCAGGAGGGTGCCTAGGGACTCACCCCTCCTGACTACAGATTTATTGCTGCCACCACTGTCAGTCTACCACAGCCTTAATAGAGAGGGCAGTAGCCACTCTCTGAAAAATAGGGGTGCACTTGGCATGCCCCCTTGACCTCAGAGCCAAGCTCTAGGGTCTCAATCCATGTAAACAGGGAGACCCTCCGTGTACATGTATGATTGTCATGCTCAGTGAGGTAGGGATCTAGAAACTATACAGTAGCGTTTGAGTGACTTGCCTGGAGATTAGCATAAGGCAGGGGAAGCACTCTCTCCAGAGACATGCAGGAGACTTCCCGTCCCAACAAATGCCCTCCCCAGATCAGAATGGCGGGTACTTACTTCCCAGTGGGAGAAGACCGATCATCTGATTGGATAAACCGGAGGGAAAGTCCATCTGCATTACCGTGCTGTAAACCTGCTTTATGTTCCACAGTAAAATCTAGTCCCTGCAGAGATATGGACCACCTGAGCAACTTTGGGTTCTCCCCCTTCATTACCATAAGCCACTTGAGGGGCTTGTGATCTGTCTGAACCACAAATCTTGCACCAAACAAGTAAGGCATGAATCTTCGAAGGGCCCACACTATGGCAAAGCATTCCTTTTCAACTGCAGACCAGTTCTGCTCCCTGGGGAGTAGTCGGTGGCTGATAAAGGCCACCGGATGCTCCCTTCCCTTTTCATTGAGCTGGCCAAGAACTGCCCCAACTCCCTTGTCTGAAGCATCTGTCTGCACAATGAAGGTCTGCAATCATCATCTGATTTAGGGACTGGTAATCATTTGCTTCCATCCCTCTCACCCACTCATTCCAGTCTCTCACTATGTCATGGACCCAATTCTCAAAAGGAACCCCCTCTGCCTTCTTGTTCTCACGGAACCTCTGCAAGTACTGGGCTTGTTTCAACCCAAACCGCCTAATCAAAGCATCCTTCATGCACTCATATGTCAGACTATCTTTCTCAGGCATCCTTTCAATCACTTCAGTCCCTTCCCGAGGGAGGCGACTCAGTAAAGTCACTGCTTTGGACTGAAGATTAAGACCTTGAGCCTTACAAGCTAGATGAAAGGCACGCATCCAACTGAGAATATCAGTGCCAGGGACATGCATGTCTCGTCCCAACAACAGCCAATAATAAGACTTCTTCCTAAGGCATTCCAGCACACTACCTAATTATTATTCACTGATTATGAGGAAGAAGGACAGATTTGTTTGCGAGGCTGAGGAATCCCTCTTTTCTACTAACTACTGATATGGACTGCGGTGCAATACACTGTACCCAATGCAGATTCTTTTGGAAAATGTTATGGTGATGCAAAGAAAGTAAAGAGGTATATGATTTCTGGCAGCACACGGACTCAGTCACCATCCATCTTTGGAGTGTCCTGGGTAATTACAACAGGTGCATCCAAAAAGAGTCAATTCTTGGTAGTTGATCTCTTCCCGTGGGGCATCATAGTACGGTTGGACCCCCTTTCCAGAAATCCAGTGAAATGTCGTTTTGTTACATACAGCCAATACCTGGTCATTGATCTTTTCTCATGGGGCCACCTACCCATACTTGGACCCCTTATTTCCAGATATCCAGTGAAAGTTCTTCCTTCATATACAGGCGTACATAGGAGGATTTTGTTCTATGTGAAGAATCACCAACCTTAATATGACTATTATTAACCACTATTTACTGACATCCGTTTCGAAGTGTACTCTGCACGTGACGTGATATAAAAAAAATGTTTGCCCTGAGGAAGTTCCCTATATGGGAATAAAACTTGTTGGCTGGATTGTCTATATTCAAAGAATTTTAAAAGAATTTTTGGAGTAAAGAAGTTATTTTTCTAACTACACTAGCCTGTTGGACGTTTTGTGCTGCGCACCCCCTTTTGTTGCATTATTCTTTGATCTGGAACACAGTGACGCCATTCAACGGCTGGGGTTGGAGTAGTTTGCACAGCGATCTTATATATAGGAACTGGCACGAGGTGCAGCACAGGAGGTCAGCCGTTGTTGCTTTGGGCTTATTTTTATTCACTTTCATGCTGACAGCATCCAATGAAAGATGCTAGCTTCTAACCGTACCACCTCGCACGGGCTTGGGGGCCTAACTGGTATCTTTAACTGGTATGGTAAATTTACCAGACCATGTATATATGGACCCAGGGCCGATATCAACAATTACCGCACCTTAAGAGTTATTAAATTATTATATAATTTTCAATTTTCAACAGGCATTATATATTGTGTACAAATATGGATTACGATCGATTAATGTATCGCATTTATCACCGAGCATGTTTCTAAACCTGAAGATGCACTAATTGTTGCATTCGATCATGTTCTATGCACTAGGACATGTGTTGACAGTATTTAATACCTAGTTCAAAATGGCCGACAGGTTTTCTTGACCATTGACTCATATGTAACTGGAGCCCTATGTTTATTTCCAATGTTTATTTATGCACGTAACCCTGTCAACTCAGCGTGTGATCAAGCCATTAGATTGGCGATATGCGTAACATTTGAGGATTAAACTACCTGCTTGAAGCTTTTTGAGTGTGCGTGTTCAATCTTTAGATTGTTTGGATGTATATATAGATTCCAATCCTGAATCGTTTTGTGAAAAGACAGGCGCTGACTCCGTGGGATGAGGTTATCAAAGAGAAGTTTATTCCATGCGATGAACTTTGAACGTTTCAACGGCTGAAACCGCCTTGCTCACAACATCTGTCCACACAAAGAAGAAGTGCATTATATACATGTGACATGCTTGGTAAAAGTGGACGTGGGTTGTCATGGATACTATCGCCATTGCGAAGGACATAGAAGAGGTGTAATGCGTGAAAGGTGATTAGTCATGGTAAGACATACATTATTTCTTCAGCACCATGATTACAGAAAAGGAAAGAAAAATGGAGATTAAAATAACTATAAAAATGTTATTCGTAAAGCCACAATTGTTATACTTCACAATTCAGTACCTCATTGTTCGAAAATAGTAAAATACAGTGAAACACAGTGGACATGCGTGCATTATGTACATTGTGAAACAGGGAATATCACATCCTGTTTGACAGTTCGTCTCCCTATTGCAACTTTAGACCCTATGATAGCATTGTATATATATATATATATATATGAGAAAGTCAAAAAGCTTCTTCTGGAGCACTTGGAACACGTGGAAGTTGGCGCAAATACCGGCGAAGCAGTCCGGTCAAATTAATGTAACTGGAGTCTCTCACAGAAGTGAATTGCATGCGCTCTCGGACAAGAAGGCAAGGGAGGGTCAAAATAGTTGATAATGCAGTTTAATGCACAACGCGTTTCAGCAAAGAAAGCCTTGTTCACGTGCAACCCCACACACAAAGACACCGAGTATAAATAAAGTTTTGCTGTGCTGTAGGCTCATAGTCAACAACAAGGTAGGACTGGCAAAAACTGGTTATATGGCAGACATGTTGGAATGGTCAAACGGAATATACATCGTTCTGCAGTACCTGACTACTGTTCGGTGAATAATACACACAATTAGTTGAAAATTCATGCAAATTACAAATCAATAATTACAATGGTGTAAATTCTAAACAGAACATATTTAGCGGAAAATCCATTTTTTTGGAAAAAACATATGTATGAAAATATCCGAATAATTACTCCTAAGTTAGCCCAGTGGCATGATGAGGAGAAAAAGAAGCACATAATTGCACATTTTGCAAGGAATGATTCAGTCTCAGCACTTGTCCCATTGGCTCTAGTGTGAATAACACATATATGTACATGCAGACAACCCGCGGCTGCAGAGCAATCTATGCAAGGTTGAAATCAGGCTAAATGCGCTGGAGAGAAACAACTCAAAGCAAAGATAGCAGCACCAAATGCTGCATAAATTGTAAACATAAATATACTGGTTCAGCCTAAAAAGTAAAATACACTTTCATAACATGGATCTCTTCCACCAAAAAAATATATATATATAATAGAAGTCTGTAAGGTCCATCAGCGGCCTCTATAATAGACACGGTTACGGGGGACGGCTAAGGAAAGTGCTGCTAAGTCAGTGTCATCGTCGACCCAACCGTGAGATTCAAACAATACCTGGTTGTTGTATCTGCCCAAAGCTGTGATGGTCTAAAGTGGGCCAAAATCTTTTATAACTGGAAAAGTCAAACCTTGAAACTATGGTGTCTGGACGTGTGGTACAAACTCGAGCAGTGATTCCAGGAGTGCAAAGGTTGGGTGCGCCCGTGCAGGTGTGATCCAGTGGTGGGCCCCCTCCTTTCCTCCTAAGGAATGAAACAAAACACAAATAAAAATGTGACTAATCAATAACATAAGACAGACAAATGAGAAATATGTAACTAGACAGCATAATGAAAATAACAATTATGTTAAAACATGTCAGAAGACGATAAGCGGAGTCGGTGCTTTACATGATAACAAAGTATAATGAGAAGGTCTAGATAATACTGGCGATTTGCGAGGTTGACAAACACTACTCTCTCAGGTGAATTGCCAGTTCCTCATCCATGTTGAGGCCTCCCGGGAATCTGGTTTGAAACTCAATTATGAGTTTGGATTCACGTTGTCTCAAATTGAGTACCCTGTCACCCCCTCTCGGATGTCTGGGGACCTGTTCCAATATAAAGAAATTTAATTCAGAGGTATTGGAATAGTGTTTCTGTTCAAAATGACGTGCCACAGGGTATTTGGGGTCCTTGTTGGTAATGGCCCTAAGATGCTCAAGGATTCTTTTTTTGGCAGCACAGCTGGTACTGCCTATATACCATAGTTTGCAGGAGCATTCGATGACATAAATCACAAATGTGGTGCTGCAGGTAAAGAAAGAGGTCAGATTTTTGGAGATGTTATTGTATTCTACAGATCCTCTGCATTTACTGTGCTTACAAGCTTTACAATGGCCACATGGGTAAAAACCCACTAGACCATGTTCAGAGTTAGTTTTGGTGTATTGAGTAATGTCATTTCTGACCACCAAGTCACCTATATTCCTGCATCTTTTGTAAGTGATGGTGGGACGATCAGGTATACTGTTTCCCAGAATGGAATCAGTCTTGAGAATATCCCAATTTTTGGTTAACAGTTTTTTGACTTGACTAACCTCTGAACTGTAAGTTAAGATGAGTCTGGTAGATTCGTCTTGCTCCACAGTGTCAGCAGTCTCCTTATCAGTTAATGTTTCAGATCTTGTTTTTTCATCTGCTCTCATTTTGGCTTTTTTAAGGACCCAACTGGGATAACCTCTGCTTTCAAACCTGGTTATGATGGTTGCCTGCTCTTTCAGGTAAGCATCATTAGTGTTGCAATTTCTTTTGGCCCTTAGCAGTTCCCCATAGGGGATGCTCCATTTCAGAGCCTCAGGGTGGCTACTTTGTGCGTGAAGCACACTATTCCCCGCCTTGGCCTTGCGAAACAGTGAGGTGTAGATTTTGTGGTCTCTGATCTCCAGTTTGACATCCAAAAATTCAGTTTGGCTGTCGCTAACGTTGCCAGACAGAAAGATGTTGTAGCTGTTGCAATTAAGTTTCCTAATGAACTCTTCAGCTTCAGATTTAGTACCACTCCAGATGATAAAAAAGTCGTCGAAGTAACGAAGCCATGCGACGACCTTCTTAAAATCCTCTGCCAGTGTGATACTGCCATGGATTTCCTGCTCCCAATAGCCCATGAACAGATTCGCTAAACTAGGAGCGAAGCAAGAACCCATGGCAGTACCACTAACTTGCCTGTAGAGGGCGCCATCAAAGGAAAAAATGTTGTTAGTTAAACAAAAATTCATCATTTCCATTATCATTTTGGAATGTTCACGATAACATAAGGGTCTGTGTTTCAAAAAATGTTCACATGCTTGAAGACCATGTTGGTGATTAATTATCGTGTAAAGAGATTGCACATCCAAAACAACAAAACTGTATTCAGGTTCCCACACAATTTCTTCAATGTGACACAGAAAATCTTTAGTGTCTTTTATATAGCTGGGTAATGAGATGACATAGTCTCGGAGAAAATGATCTACATACTTGGAGATACTTTCACTGATACTCTCGATAGAGGACACTATGGGGCGTCCTGGGGGAGCTGTTGCATTTTTGTGAAGTTTGGGAAGTAAGTACAGAATGGGAAGTCTAGGGAAGTCTTTCTTAAGGTAGCGATATTCTTCCCAAACCAGGAGCCCCTTGTCTTTCCATGTCTCCAATTTTTCCCAGATTTCGGTGATGCTCGTATTATAGGCATCGATGTTGATCGGGATATAGAACTTGGTGTCACTTAGTTGTCTGAGTGCCTCATTGACATAGCTTTCGCGGTCCATGATAACGATATTACCACCCTTATCGGCAGGACGTATCACTATGCTGCTATCCTCGTATAGAGCCCTGAGTGCTTTCCTTTGGGAAAAAGATAGATTATTATTCAAACCTCTTTTGTTGGATGTATGCTTCTTTTTCCTAAGGCCCACCAACCCCTTGATGACGCAGTCATGAAAAGTGTCTATATTGTCGTGTGGAAGTGTGGGCATAAATGTTGACTTGGCTCTAAAGGTGGTTTTGGCATGTGTATCTTGTGTTAAGCTCATCTCATCGAGGCACTGTGTGATAGGCATCGGTAGGTCATTGTTACAAGTGTCAGTGTTCTCATTAAGATCAGCCATGACAGCTAATGTCTCTGCATCTCCAATTGTGAAATCGGAGGTGATAGTGTTATTACTGTTGCCAGTGAGGTAGTTTTGACCCAATCTCTTGAGTTTGTGCCATTTGCGTAATTTGAGTTTACGTACAAATTTAAAAACCTCAATCCGGGTATCAGTGAAATTGAGCCTGGCACTAGGGCAGAAAGAGAGACCTAAACATAGCGTCTTTTTATCATTAGCAGAGATAGTTCTTTTAGACAAGTTAATCACAGTTTCGTTTACCGTTTGTGCATCCATTAGTAGTTTTTGTTGGAGCGTGTCTTTCTGGTTCCCACTGCGCCCTTTGTTTTGTCGGTGTTCCCACCGTTGCCTGAGTCGTTTTTTCCGGTTTCTCCTCTTCCTCGGCCTCTGCCCCTTCCGCGTCCCCTTCCTCTCGGGTTGGGCGATGAAAACTCCATCTGGCTGTGTTTCTCTTTGTGGCGATTTTCCTTCATCACCCGGAATTCGTCTAAAAAATTCCTCCTGCGTACTACTTCTTCGCTGGACACACTGCCTAGTGTTGCGTCAGATTCCGTATCGCTTACCGACGGATGCTCTTCTAAGGCCCCACTGGTACTGCCTGTACTTCTGAAAACATCATCTTTTTTGTAGAGATGGTCATACTTCCGGCTAAAGGTGTGTATTCTTCCACAATCGTAATCAGCATAATCCCGATTCATTTTGCGTTGTTTTCGCAATTTAATTTCTTCCTCGTGCTTAATCAGATGTTCTTTCATGGCATCTAGAGTTTTTTTCAGGGTATCCTCATCCATGAGTGTTGACAGATCTGATATCAAATCCCCAATCTCTTTCAGTATAGTTTCTCTATCGATCCAGGCGTACTGGATTAAAATCTCCAGCATTCCCTTGGAGCTTGCAGCTGAATGTTCAGACCAGGCTTTAAGCATCAACGGGTTAGGCGCCTCATATGTGGGTGTGATAAAAATTCTCAAACCCCGGGGTACCATGGATTGGTCTACATAATTTTGAAGGGAAATGGCT
Organism: Lissotriton helveticus; assembly: GCF_964261635.1. Classification (NCBI taxonomy): domain Eukaryota; kingdom Metazoa; phylum Chordata; class Amphibia; order Caudata; family Salamandridae; genus Lissotriton; species Lissotriton helveticus. Next base: position 618,959,804 of record NC_136070.1, on the reverse strand, counting down.
TCCCACCATTTGCCGATTTCTGCTCTTTTTAGTTTTTCTAATTTTTTCAGCTTTGTTTCAGTTGTCAGGTTCGTTGGTTCAGTTGTTTTTGTGTTACCAGTGTTTCCTGCAACACCCGATTTTCTGGAGAAGAGAGCCAGAGCAGCCGCTCTTCTCATCGTTTCCTCTTCCGACATAATGAAGCTCGAAATAAACTGCTGTTAAGATTTTGTTAACGGATCCCCCTATGCCGACTGCCCCTTCCCTCATTGGGAAGTTCCTTCTGCCACAGAAAGTCAACACACTGCCCTGCCAAAATCGCGCGGGCAGATCCCGTACTCTTTCCTAAATCGATGAGTACCGGTAACATGTAAAGTAAAACCCCACCCTGCGGCAACCGTTGCACAAATTGCCGCTTCCCCGGGGAGAAAGAACCGGCTCGAGTCCTCCGACTCTTCGCCTCGCTAACTCCACACTCCACTCCTTAGCCGTCCCCCGTAACCGTGTCTATTATAGAGGCCGCTGATGGACCTTACAGACTTCTATTATATATATATATTTTTTTGGTGGAAGAGATCCATGTTATGAAAGTGTATTTTACTTTTTAGGCTGAACCAGTATATTTATATTTACAATTTATGCAGCATTTGGTGCTGCTATCTTTGCTTTGAGTTGTTTCTCTCCAGCGCATTTAGCCTGATTTCAACCTTGCATAGATTGCTCTGCAGCCGCGGGTTGTCTGCATGTACATATATGTGTTATTCACACTAGAGCCAATGGGACAAGTGCTGAGACTGAATCATTCCTTGCAAAATGTGCAATTATGTGCTTCTTTTTCTCCTCATCATGCCACTGGGCTAACTTAGGAGTAATTATTCGGATATTTTCATACATATGTTTTTTCCAAAAAAATGGATTTTCCGCTAAATATGTTCTGTTTAGAATTTACACCATTGTAATTATTGATTTGTAATTTGCATGAATTTTCAACTAATTGTGTGTATTATTCACCGAACAGTAGTCAGGTACTGCAGAACGATGTATATTCCGTTTGACCATTCCAACATGTCTGCCATATAACCAGTTTTTGCCAGTCCTACCTTGTTGTTGACTATGAGCCTACAGCACAGCAAAACTTTATTTATACTCGGTGTCTTTGTGTGTGGGGTTGCACGTGAACAAGGCTTTCTTTGCTGAAACGCGTTGTGCATTAAACTGCATTATCAACTATTTTGACCCTCCCTTGCCTTCTTGTCCGAGAGCGCATGCAATTCACTTCTGTGAGAGACTCCAGTTACATATATATATATATATATAATAGAAACACCTCCATTTTAACTGCTTTTCCTTTGGAAAACTATCTCATTAACTCCAGCCTTCTCGTGACTACTATAGCTCTTTCACTTCAAAATGCTTAGAGTATGGATTGTGGGCCACAGCTATATCTATTGGGCTAAAGAGGCTGCAAAAAAGAGAGGTATTGACAGGGACTTGGGTTTGCCAAATGTGCAGAGTACTTGGACAGAGAGGGTTAACATTTCTTCAGTTGCTGGCTTTGGTAAAATCCATTGTGGATTCCCAAGCTCCTCACCTTATGATTGTGGCTGTGGTGGCAACAACCTAGGCACATTGACTGGGATAGGGCTGGAAATCCTAATGAAAGAAACCTTTGCAGAACTGATGTTGCTTTTCCCTCACACTGTCTTAATGTACTCTAATATATGCCAAAGTCAGGAATGGAAATGGTCAAATCAATTCTGTCAACAGATTGACAAAGCCAGGAAGCATGTTAATAAAACTTTTTCGGCAGTCCTCAGAGACCATCGCATGGGCTGTATCCATAACAACAATCTGCAGTTTGAAATTCTAGGAATTTATTGAAAGGATGGAGTGCATCTTACAGAGAAAGGCAATAGGGTGTTTCTAAGTAATCTGAAACTCTGTATCCGGTCTTATGTGTAGCAGCCATATACACACAACCAACACAACAGCTCTTTTCAGAGCCACCCTAGTAACCAAAATATTGTGAAGTTTTTTTTAAAGGGTTTATTTTTTCTTTCGTTTTTTGAAATCTTTGCGACAATGTCGTGATCCCCGCAGACATGTTGTGAAAACGGAAAACAAAAGCAAACATTCAATGGCCACCAACACACCCAAAAACTAATATGTAAAAAATCCATTCTGAACATTGCCCTACACACATTACTATAAACATGCTTATTTTAAAGTGTGTTTAAGCTCATATTTTTATGCTAAGTTTCTTTAAAAATCATCTTTCAGACCTATTTCCCGTTTTCGCGGTTATTCAGGATGTCGCAATGGTTTCGGTAACCGTGACGATCACACCTTTCCCACAAAGTGAAAACACATATATGCACACACATTACAGTATTCTAACCACCAGAGGGTTATTACTGTACACTTCAAACTCATGTTTTTCTACTATATTTCTAGAACAACTATCTCTAAAACCTATTTTCCATTTTCACGGTGAGGCCGGAGATTGCAACCACTTTGGGCATCGCGATCCCTGCATGTACGCCGCAAAAGCAGAAAGCAAAAAGCAAAAAGCAGGAATTCAATAGCCACCACCACATAAAAAGTTATAACTATATAATCAATTCTAACCATCACAGAAGATAACTCACTATATAAACAACTCTAAAAACATTTATCAATATCTCTATAACAATGCATAGTAATGATTCATTGATATATTAAAAAAGTATTTTTACCAATATTCGTGACGACGTTGATAGTCGTGATGTCTCCTTGAGGGTACACGGGGGCCGCGTTGGCGGTCGCAAATATTGCACGCAATTCAAAAAATCTATTTTGGACATATAACTTCTGTTACTAACACCTCCATTTCTCAACCATGGGATCAGAGTATCGCCACCCTGACCACTTATGTGGGCTTTCACACAGATTTTCAGCCCCGGGAACCATTCCCGATAGATAAAATGGCAGCTACAACTTTCTATTCAGGTTACGGCTAGCCAATCAGAGCATTCCCATTGGCAGTGCATTCGCTATTAATCATGAAACCATCGCGAAATATGCACGGTCAGGGATATCACTATTATTTTAATCCTGAATTTTGCAAAAACTACCAAAACGGATTTACACCAAATAAGCAAAAGGCACTTCCTGGAACCGACATCTACCTCCCTACCAAATTTGGTGTAAGTCCATGAAGTGGTTCGGGCTGTAGAGGTGGCTAAAAGTTCCTATGGGAATTAATATTAAAACCACACCCTTATTTCGTGCCCCAAATTCTCGGTCCCCACTGCATGGATCACCTCCAAACGTTCCCAATTAATAGTACCCACCTTGACACTTTTTTGGCAAAATTTCATGCAGATTGGTCAAACGACGCCAAAGTAACAGCCAAGTCAAAAAAAGCTTTTCCTATGGAAACTAGGTCCTAACTCATCTCTGCAATTCTTCACCGCAATGCTAGAGGTTCAGCTCAAGTCTGATGGAAATGCATTCAAATTCTTTCCTGAAGCTGTAGTGTTAGTAGAGTTCTCTCTCAAGTCAGTTTGAAGTGCTTGAAATGTCAATCAGAAACTTCAGCTGTGTGGCCTCAACCTAGAATCTTACATATATACTACTCTACTACTCTAATGACTTGCACTCATTTTTGATAGGATAAATAAATACATTTAAGCAGGTTTATAGTGTGCGGTCAACAGTGCAACTTATAATAAATGTCTTTATTTTTAAGGAACAAGTTGATGACACCATACTATACATATGGACTTCTAGTCACTAGGAGGTACAAGTGTTTAAAAAGTTCATTTCTAGGAGTACTTTTTTACAGTGTATGTATAAATGTGCAGGGAAAACATTTAGTTACTCGAAGTGAAAACATCCAATGGTTGGAGTGGGCTGGTCCATTGATCTATACTTTGAGTTGCAATGGGAACTGAGGGACATTTGAACAGCTCAGTGGCAGAAGAGTGTTTACTGAAAGCTCCTACATAAGTATGTATTTTTGTATGCTTTTTTTAAAACAAGAGGTTGGCATGACAGCTAAAGCTTTCTTTAGGCTAGTCCTAAAAATGGAGCACAATTAGTTGGAACAGGACTTTCGCTGATAGATGAGGTATGTCAAAATCTATTTTAAATGTATGTGTTTTCGTGTAAGAGAATGCTTATGTGGGAGAGAGTATGTGTATATGTGAGCATGCATGTCTATTTATAAGTGTAAGCATGTATGTTTGAGAAAACGTGGGTGAGAATTAGTGACAGGTAGTGAGTGAAATGAGTGAGATTGAGTGCCAGTAAGTGAGTATGAGTGAGTCATAAAGTTAGAGTAGGAATGGTTGGCAATGAGTGAGCATGAATAAGAATAAATATGACGGAATGTTAGCAAGTGTGAGTGGTACTGAGTGTCAGTGTGGGTAACTGAGTGACAAAAGTCAAAGTGGGTGAGAAATATATGAGAATGATTGAATAAGAGTAAAAGTGGATGCCAGTGAGTAAGTATGAGTGAGAGAGAGTTAGAGTGAATGTGTGAATGAATGACTGAGAATGACTGGCAATGTGTGAATCAGAGTGACTGAGAATAAGTGTTTGACCTGGCATTTTTTGGTGTGGTTTCCTCTGTCTTTTCTTGCTTCTGGCCTTCTGTTTTTGATTGTGGGCTAGACTTCTTTATTGCTGGTTTTAGGACTCTCGGCACTTTACCACTGCTGACCAGTGCTAAAGTGCATATGCCCTGAGTCTGAAATGTAATGGCATGTGGTTTCTCCATGATTGGCATATTTTATCTATTAGTAAGTCCCTTGTACAATGCACTACATGTGCCCAGGTCCTGTAAACCAAAAGCTACTAATGTGCCTGCAGCACTGTTTGTGCCAACCACATTAGTAGCCCTCCAAACCTGTCTCACTGCAGAGGCTGTAGGTGCAGTGTTTAACTAACATGTCGACCTGGCAAGTACACGTACTTGCCGGGGCCAACTGTCCCTTTAACTACATGTAAGGCACCCCTAAAGTAGACCTGAGGTAGCCCCAAGGGCCTGGTGGGACATGCGTTTTTAAGTTTTACATGTCCTGGTAGTGAAAAGCCTCTAAATTCACCTTTTACCACAGCAAGGCCTATCTATCCCAAAGGTTAGTATTGGAGCTGCTCTATAGCTAAGCTTTCCTGTTTTCAGTTTCTATTTTTGGTAAATTCTGGTGTTTTTTCCCAGTGTTTTCAAGTGATTTCAATACTTTAAAAAAACAGTGGTTATCCGGGGTAATGCATTTTCTCGCCATTAAAAACCACAGAAACAGTGGGGTCGATTAGGATGGCGGATGGACAAAGTCCGTCCGCCATCCTGTCTGGGGCAGGGACCGACCGCCACAAGGGCGGAGGTACCGTGCCCCGAAATAGGATGCACCCGCCACAGTGGCGGATACATCCCGCATTTTTAACATTGCGGCCGACCATCCTAATATGGCTGGCGGTGTCTGATAGACACCGCCACCATATTAGACCTTTCCGCCGCGGTCGCAAGGCGACCGTGGCGGAAAAGCGGCGGACGGTCTTCCCCTCCGCCACGGTCCCCACGCCATTGTAATATGGCGGGGGGAAAATAGGTGGCGGATGGATCGCCACCGCCTGCATGGTGGTGGCGATCCGTCCGCCATCCTAATTGACCCCAGTGTTTTACTGGTGTTTATGGAACATTTTGCTTTTATTATTGCTTGCTTTCTGCACTGATAGCACATTCTATATAGACTGTGTAAGTATAGTGTATATGAGGTCCAAATAGATTTTTGCAAATTAAACTTATTGTAGAACACCATACAATACCTCTTCAGTGAGTCTTTGCTCATGTGTGCTCACTCTTTCCGTCCCATGTAAACTTCTGTGAAAAGGCCCTCTCAACATTGACACTTGAGATGGGCAATGCCAAAACAGCCAGTACTCAATTTGTTAACTCTGGCCACTGATATAGGTTTCCATGCCAATACTGGTTCACTTGAATATTGCGATTCTCAGGGCAGGTTCTGCAACATTTGCACTGATCTGGGTGCTTATGCCCTCAGAGTTATTACAGAGGTTAAAACTTAAGCAGCATTTTTGAAACTACGGAGGAAATTCCCCTTTACGGAAGGGATCTAGAGCAGAGTACCACAGTGAGGTTTCATTAAATTCAAATGCCATTGGTGGTAAAGAGACATTTCCATGCATCATTACAAGCCATTTCTCATACATTGTAAAATAAGAGTTCCTGAATTGCTCTTCTACATTGCTTTGCTTACCAAGTAAGTGGCAAGCACGCTAACATGGAACATGTTGCAGTGCCAAAGTCACTAAAGGTGTCGACCAGCCTACTCTCAAGGAGATGTTTCACATCTACACCAATTATGGTGAACACATGGCAGACAAGGGTGTTTTCAGACTCTAGTTTTTTTTATTATGTTCCCTACAGCAGTTATATATTCCTGTAAATATCTAAGAATGCAGTAGAGTGTACTTTTTTTCAAATCACTATTAATATGTGACCAAAGATCCTCACATTTCTTGTTTTTGGCATCATCACTCAGCCAAAATTCTGTAAATGGTTGCCACATGAATAATATAGCATTCTTAGTCCCTTAGACTGAGAACCATCAGCTAAGGGACACAGTTGGGTTGACTTTTTCTTTGATGCCACACAAAGCACAAAATGATAAATATATGCGTTTTAGTTCCTGTGCATAAGAAAACAGTGCACCAGAATGGACTAAAAGGTCTATAGCATTCCTAATTAACTCTGAAGATTGCAAAGATACAGGAAAGCACAGCTCAGGTATCAATGTTGACAGGTCATCCCACAACTTTTCATATAGGTAGCCAGGGGCGTAACACAGGCCCCTGCAGCCCCCGCGGTGCGGGGTGCCCCAAGCTCCAGGGGGCCCCCTCGGCACTGCACTCTGGCAAGAGAGCTCCTGATTGATCCTGGAGGGGGCAGTTTACGTACCGTGCAGGGAGGCCCCCTCAATTTTTGTTACACCAGTGTACGTAGCTGAATCACTGCAAATACAAACAGTATCACTCAAATCTTTGTTGAACTTGGAAAGAACCTTTTTTGCAAAGCATTCTAAGTGACACTGCGTTCCATGTTTTCCAAAAGTCTGGTGTCATGTTTTAACCACTATCCCAGATGCGTGGTGATAGTGCTCTTTTCACATATACTTGTCACTATACCTTGCATTGAATTTTTTAAAGCCTGAGGTGTCGCCTGCTATCAATACTGACTCACTAGAAACTGGGGGCAGATGGTCTGAGTGTTTTTACCCATTCTCTGTGGGTAAATATGATGACACATTTTAGGAAAGATTCTTATGAAACCAGCCATTTTACCTATCATTGAAAGAATCAAACGCAGCCAAAATATCAAAAATGATTTTGATATTTCCTGATTCTTTAAATTTTATAAAATAATTAAACAAGTCCTTAAACATGCTTCTAAACCCTGCATCTTTAGTCCAAAGACCACAAAACTGAAAACAACAAAAGGAAGAAGAAACAATATTTTAGTGGCATCCCTAAACAACAAAACTCAAGCAGAATAATGTTAGCCCAGACTTTCTTACTGCTAGCCTGTATGACAAAGTTACATTGTATTGGCCCCTTCAGGAAGAAATAAAATGACTCTTTCACTCTCTTTTTCCTTTCTTTGAATGGCATTTACTTTGTGGTTGTGCACTTGTTTTTTCAGTGTTTATATGTTTCTCTCTGGGGAGGTGGATTTCTCTTTCAGTGGGGTTTTATCAGTTATTATAGCTTTAAACCTAAAACCGCCGGGATGTGGGCTAAATGGCTGTGTACCATTTTCTTTAACAGCGATATAGTGCCTGATACTGTAAGAGGAAGCCAGGTCACCTGACCATGTAGATTGTTGATAATTCTGCAATAAAAAATAAAAAAAAAAAAAAAAAAAATTAAACCTAAAACCGGACAGCCTACCTATAGCATTTTCAAAGGGTATCTTCGAATTGAGAGCTGATAGAAAATTGGAGTTTGGTGTCTGTGGACTCACAATTTAAAAACACAACTTTTATTTTATTTAACTTTATTTAGAAAGTTTTGTATAGCGCGAACGGGATCCTCGAGGGTATCAGATCGCTTTCCATGGAAAGAACACGATTAGCAATTGGTCTGATCAACAGGCAAACATATGCGTGAGCGCCGAACATATTGTCAATTAAAAATAGAACTGGACTGGAATAAAGCCAGTACTAGGAAGGACAGTCTACTTAAGAGTTTGATATCTGTATCTTTTCAATGTCATTGATATATTGACTTAGGGTAAAAACTTAGTCAGTAGATAGGATTTGGCTTCTCTTTTGAAGGCGGAGGTAGAGAAAATTAGGCGAAGGTCAGGTGGTAAAGAGTTCCATATCTTGGGTGCGATAGCCGAGAATGCTCTAGCCCCAGTTTTCTTTTTGTGGGTTTGTTGGGGTTTCAGAAGCAAGGTGAGTGCACTTCTTGAGGATCTGCTGCCCCCTGATTTTTCTAGCTTTTGGGCCAGGTAACGGGGGTGTTGAAGTGTAATGCTTTGTGCGCCATGCAAGCAATTTTCAGTTGGATTCTTGCTTCGTATGGTAGCCAGTTTAAGGTTTTAAGGGGTGGTGAGATGTGTGCATTTCTTTTAGTTCCGATGACAAGTCTTGCTGCTGCATTGAGGGAGGCACTTAGTGGGAAAAGTGTGTATCTAGGTAGGCTACATAGTGTGGCACTACCATAATCCAGTCTGGGTAATACTAGGGCTTGGACTGCTTGTTTTAGATCTTCATGAGGTAGGTATGGTTTAAGTTTCTGCAGAATGCTCGGTTGGTAGTTTGCTCCTTTGGTGGCTGCACTAATGTGATCCTGCATATTTAGGTGTTTGTCTAATGTAATACCCAGGGATCTGGCAGAGTTTAAGATGTGGGGCCAGCATTTGAGGGCTGTAAGATGATTCAGCCACAGATCAATCTTGGGGTTTGTATTTGGCGGAGAGATGAGAAGAAATTCAGTTTTATCAGCGTTGAGTTTAAGGTGGTTAACCATGAGCCAGAGGTATGTTTTTGTAGGATGGAATTGAGGGATATAATGTCATCTGGAGAGGCGATGTTTAAATATAGCTGAGTGTCATCCGCGTACATATGGTAGTGGATGTTAGAGGAATTTAGGATGTTTGCTCGTGGTTCCAGGTATACGTTAAAGAGAATGGGGGAGAGAGAGGATCCTTGAGGACCACCAAGAGTTATCGCGTGGGACTTAGAGAGAGATTGATTCATTTTGACTCTGGAGGATCCGTTTTGGAGGAAAGAAGAGAACCATTCTAATATGACCCCTGATAAGCCCATTCTTTGTTCCAGTAGTTTCAGTCGGTTGTCGTATTTGACGGTGCCAAAGGCAGCAGATAAATCAAGCAGTATTAGAAAGCATGATTTGTTATGATCCAGCATTTTTAGTATGTCATCTACAATATGAATAAGGGCAGATTCTGTGCTGTGATCTTGACGGAAGCCTGATTGAAGTTGATCGAGTAGTTGAAAGTTTTCTATGTGATTGCAGAGTTGGTTCTGTACACATTTTTCTAGGAGCTTTGCCAGCGTAGGGATGTTGGCGATGAGTTGGAAGTTGTTAGGGTCAGAGTAGTCTGCCATAGGTATTTTTAGAATCGGTGTTTCTTGACCAATTATTAGGCAGTCTGGGATAGTGCCTTGGCATAGTGAGGCATTTACAATCTTTGACCATAGTGGGGGAATATAGGTTTTGATCTCTTTGAATATGCTGGGAGGTAGAGGGTCCATGAAGTGGTTAGATGGGTTTAAAGAAGAAAGAATGTTGCACATTTCCTGTTCACTGATTGGGGAGAAGGTGCTCCAAGTGGCATTGTTTTTGGAGGGGGGCCAGGGTGGTTCTTTCCCTTCCGTAGATTGGCAGTTGTACGAAAGGCTGACTGGGGCAGTCGGTTGTAGTTCCTTTGCTAGTTGAAGTTCGTTCTCTATCTTTGTTGTTTTATCCTTGATGAAGGTGGCCAGTTCTTCGCAATTTGGCTGGGTCTGGGTCCGGAGTCCCAAGGGTTTGATGTGTTGCGTGACTGCTGTTTGACTATTTTGAATTGTTTTTTGGGCCTATTTCTGACCTGGTAGAGTTAAGTTCTGATAAAAATAGCTTTTGCTTGTCTTATTCTTCAATTGTATGTGTTCCTCATTGATCTTAAGCGTTTTAACGATTCTACGGATGGGGGGTATTTCCATGCTCTTTTTGCTGTTCTTAGATTTTGTCTTTCTGTGTTCAAGTTGTCATTGAACCATGGCTTTGAGTTTTTATTTGAAATACTTTTCTGTTGTAGGGGTGCAATGGAGTCCATGACTTCCTGCATAGAAGTATTGTACTAGTCTGTGAGGTCATTGACATCCTCCATGTTGGTTTGTGGGATCAAGGTGTTGCAGCATAGAATAGTTAGTCCATTGTGGTTTATATTACTGAGATTCCTTTTCCAATGTTTGATTTTCTTTGGTTGACCATTCTTTGGGATCTCCTTTAAGTTGATTAGGAAGGTGATGCGATAATGGTCTGTCCAATCACATGGGGTAATAGACTCTAAGGAGATAGTGTCCGACTTAGAGATGATAAGGTCCAAAGTCTCTCCCTTGTTATGTGTAGGTCTGTCGCAAATTTGGGACATCTCATGGCTTAATAGGAAGGATTTTAAGCTATTCACTGAGGGGTCATTTAGGTAATTCCAGTCCAGATTAAAATCACTCAGGAAGATCTGAGGTCCTTGAAGATTATCGTTAATTGTGAAGATTTCCATGATTTGTTTGATGAGCACCAGGTTATCACCTGTAGGGTGATATAAGGCATGTAAATTACAAATGGATTTGCTGTTGCAAGAGATATTGATGCTAAGATATTCACATGATGTTACAGCTATTGTTTCCAATTGGCGTAATGATAGAGTATTGTAGTAGATGCATGCTATTCCACCACCTATTTTCTCTGGTCTGTCTAGTCTCTAGATCTCTGGTTTGTCTAGTGTCTAGATCTTGTGACTAGGTGGAACTAGTAGACCTATGATGGGATGAGATGAGTTGTTTAACCATGTTTCCGTGAGGATAACTATATTGAAATTATGTGCGAGAATGAGGTCATAGATATCTTCTGCCTGTTTATGTGCTGATCTGCAGTTGAGGAGTATGTACTTTAACTGTTTATTATTGTGATGAGAGGCCATTTTTGATAAAGTGATTCACTTAAGGTTGTTCTTGTTTATTTCTCTGTGATTGTGAATTGGTTCTCTGAATGGGTTCGCTTGGATGGATTGGATTTGATTTTGATCCGCTTTCTCGTATTTATTCCAGACTTATAATACAGGAGGAGTTCATGGATCTCATTGTTTGATAGATCTTGATTTGATCTCTTTGGTCCGGGAGCATCGTTGGGGGAAGGTGTAGTTTGCGATCCCAGGTTGGCTGTGTGAGTGGCCTGGAGTGGGGTGATGTCTGTATGGGTGTCATTTATGGTTATCTTGGAGCTTTTTGAGCTGCGAGAGGGCCAAAGATTAGCTGTGATGGAAGTAAGTCTCTGAATATCCTCTTTAAGGTGTTTTAGGCTACGATCAATTTCATTGAGTCGCATTACCCAGTACTCCACTTTATGGGTAGCGGTAGGTTGCGTCAAGAGGTCCGATAATGGTGTGTTGTAGTCAGGGGTGCCCAGTTGAGAGAAGGAGTCATTGTTAGCTGAGCATTTTTGTTGTGTATATGTGTGAGGCTGATTATACGAGATGAGAGGAAGCGTAGTACTGGAAAAGGTAGGGGAACTAGATGAAGTTGGTTTTTATTTGCAGGTCTGAAAATGCCACTTTAAAAAAGTGGCATTTTCTTACTTTAACCATTCGGTGCCTCTGTCTTTCCCTAGAATACACGTCTGGGTTGTATGACAATTGGACTGTGTAAAGACACTCTAGACAGTCACACATAAAGGGAGTTGAGGTGTGCCCTGCATATCCCGGAGGCCCATCACCTGGCTGATGGGTCTTCCTGAGCTAGACTGGTGGGAGACGTTGACACTTCCACCTGAGTGGGGCTGTGCAAGTCTTCACACAAATAAGTGCATACCCCCATGCAGTGTGTCTGTAGCCAGGGCCAGGAAGGGCATGGTCTTGTGCACTACAAAGACTTTTTTCTGGAGTCTACCTATATCCTAGGCCAGAATAGGCACCTCTAACACAATAATATTATAAACAGAAACACTTCTGGACTGAGTAGATTCTGCCAGGAAGAAGAGCTGTTGGACTGTCAGGAGGGATTGCCATTTTGCTGCTTGCTTTGCTGTATTGGCCTGCTGTCTGCTGCATGCTTCCTGGGAGTGAGATGACTGGACGTTACTCTCTGCATCCTGCTTCCAAAGGTTTTTCAAGGGCTTGAGTTGAGCTTGTCTCCTGTTGGAAGTCTCAGAGCCCTCAAGGACTTCACCTGCATCTTGCTACCAGCACCTGGGCTCCTCTGCTGTGAGCCCTGATCTGCCATGTGGTGCCATACGCAGTCCTGGACCCTTGGAGGTGATTCTGGTGTTGCAATTAAGAAATCAACCATCTATTCCAAGCATCACTTTGGAACCAGTGCATCCCTGCAAAATTGCTTCATCCTGCCCGGAGCCTTAGTCTGCGCCCACTGAGTGCGCAACGCAGTGACCGTGACTTACAATGCAAGCTCCGATGGTGCAGCAGTATCACCGCTGCGTGAATCTCGAGCACTGCTTCACCGATGTCTGAGATGCCCTGCTCCAACTCCAATGCAACGCCGGCATCCCAGCAACATTGATGCATCATCAACACCGTATTGCCTTCAGGACCAGAGGTCTCGCACCTGCAACCGACGCAACTGAACTTGTGGATTTGTCTCGGTCAAGGGCAACCAAATAGCATCAGTTGGAGCTATTGTTTTCTAGACGCTATAACTACATTTAATATTGAAGGATTTATATTTTGACTTGTGTATGTTGGATTATTATCTCACCTTGTCTTGTTTTACACAGATAAATATTGGCTAGTTTTCTAAACTGGTGTGGAGTACTTTTGTGGTGTTTTCGCTGTTTTACTGTGGTTGTGCGCACACGAGTTTGGCGGTGCGATGCCACGCCCACCCTACATCCGCATCCCCAAAGCTGTGGTTGGGCTGCCCGCCAAATTAGAAGTTTCCTCCTGTCTGGCGGGATTTATATTGACGTTCCCACGGCGGTGCCTCTAAAAATGGGCACCGCAATGGGAACGCCAAAAACAGTTCCTGCACGGCATGGACTGTTGATTCCATGCAGTGCAGGAACTGGTGTGCATGCACACAGGGGGGAACATGTTGTGCCCCTTGTATGCATTCACATGGTGTGGGCAACCAGGGGGCCTGTGTCCTCTCTGCCATTATTTTCATGGAGGAGAAATCGCCATGAAAGCGTGATTGAGAGGGAACTTGTAATATGCTTGGCAGGACCGCGGCAGTTCCGCCAAGCTTATTACTGCCTCTACACCGCTGCACCACTGCCAGGAAACGTTGGCTCCCATATTGGTACGACTGCCCTAATTTTAATAGGGTGGCCTGGAGACAGGGTGGAAAGCACTGCCAACTATAGACCCCCTTTCTAATAATAAGTGAAACTGAGAGAGAGTGAGGTTGTGAATGAGTGGTAGAGTGACTGCAAGTGAGTGAGAATGAATGCAAAAGAATGAATTGAGGGAATGTTAGCAAGTGTGAATGAGGTTGAGTGTGAATGATAATGCGTGAGAGTGCAGGAGAATAACTGAATGAGAAATAGTGAGCCAAAGTGAGTGGCAATACGAGAGAATGAGTGAGAGTAAGAGTGAGTGATGAGAAAGTATGAACGAGTGAGAGCAAGAATGAACGAGTCAAGCTGAGGGAGAATGAGTGAATGAGAAAGTATGAGTGAGCAAGACTGATCCAGGTCAGGTTTCATTGGCTTATCACAACTTGAAAGGACTTGAACATTTAATGAGTGTCCTTTCAGAGCCTACGGCATTGTAGCAAATGTATGTGAAAACTGTGCCTCAAAATGCCCTATTTGACACCAGGTTTTTTAAATCTCTTGGGGGACAACCCCTGAGCTCACCTAGAAGAGACCTGATTCACTCACATTGCTCACTAGCTACAATACAGGGCAAGATTCTATCCCAGCACTTTCAAAGATCATGTCAGCACCTAAATATGGGTGGTATAGAAACAAGACATGTGTCCGTGTTGTGCTATTATAGTAATTATGCAGTTATTATGTAACTTTAGCAACGCCCTTAAGTGTAATGCCATGTGACATGGCTTCCTGAGAAGAGTCAGAGTCAAGGTCGGATGATGTCACTTCCTGTGTTGTCATTAGAGTCAAATGGTAGATGATATCACTTCAACCACCCCAGCCATTTTGGCGAATCAACGTCCATGGTTTACAAAGATTCAGTTTCTTACACACATTTACTTTAATTCACCGACATCTTTTCTTTCTTAACATGTTGTGCTTTCGTGTTCAGTAGGATTCACATTTTCTGGAAAAAATGTACAATGTGTTTACAGAACAGTTACAGTGCGACAGACAGTTCATCACAAGGCAAGCTTCACTGAGTGCAATATTGAACGTGTTTTAAGGTCAGTCAGAGTGCAGTCTGTTACAACGCAGTGTTTACTGAAATCTGCAGAATAATTTAAGGGTGTGGACCGGTAGAGTGACCCAGGGGGGATGTTACCAATGGTGAGAAAACAAACTGAGAAAAAGATTGAGTGCCGTGCCCTTGAGAATGTGCCTCAAGGCAGAAGAAAAAGTGTGGATATCTAATGCATGATGTACAGTGAATTAAACCACATATTCTCTATGGATTTCAGTGAGGGGAGGGGAAGCCGAGAAACTAGTTTGCACTAGTTTACTGGCTTTAGAAATTATTTGTATGCAGTAAAAGGCTTAGGATTACCAGGATCCCTGACTTTTGTAGCAGAGCTCTCCCATTGGTAGGGATGTTGTTCTACCTGTGGTATGGCATTACTAATGTGATCTGAGAATGCCCCAATTGACTTCAATTAAATGTACCCTGAGGTAGCTACCGCTACTCCTTCTTGCCCTTCTGTACCCTTCGCACTGCACTTGCTGCCCCTTGTCTGTGCGTCTGAAGGCAGCGGCAGGAAGAGAGAACAAATAGGACTCTTAAGAGAACTTTTACTTTTCACAGTTTCCATTGTTGCCCATTACTCCAGCCCCTCTGTAGAAAATGATTGCTGTTCAGGGGTCAACCCTGTTCTGTCATCAGGAGTCAAAGGGTACATGGTGACATTTTTGCTTTTTGTTGAATATTTGTCCATAAACGACCTTCCAGCATATGACAGTAATGACCTTACACATTAAACCATATATAGGTTACAGTAATGTCCTATTAATGCCCATTTGCAGGCAACCTCACCTCCACTAAACCTCTCCTCAAGTCTCCTGCCTCTGCTGTTTTTGGAAGTCTACCACTAAAAGCTTAATCTACTCTCTGTGACTAAATGCTAAACAAACTAGTGAACACCTTAACATGCAAACACACATCAATCTGATAGCTAAAAAAGTACGCTTTCACCTGATACCTTAAAAAAATGAAACCATTCATAGAAAACCAGGACCTCAAAACAGCAGTTCAGTCCTTAGTCATTTCAAGGCTGGAATACGGATGCACCACCCTAGCTGGGGCTCCCCAAAATCTCAACCGTCCCTCTAAAAGCCTGCCTCAACGTCGCGGGAAGACTCTTAACAGATCTAGAAAATTCGACCACATATTACCACACCTGAAAGCACTCAACTGGCTACCTTATCCAGCTCGAATCCACCTAAAAATGGCATGCATCACTCACAAAGCGCTTCACCGCAATACACCCCCAATACCTATCCCAAAAACTTTCCCTATCTGGAGGACTCAGACATTCTAGGAGTGTTGATAACCTACTCCTGAAACCATCATGTTTCAGCAAGAAAAAAACATTGAACCGAGCATTCTTAGGAGCAGCACCATGAATATGGAACTCACTCCCCCCTTACATCAGAAAAATCTCCTCTACTATTCTGTTCAAAAGAGAAGCAAAATCATTCCTGATGTTTAAATTCCTCCTGTAAACTCACACAGGATCTATTCCAGCTCTACATCATTATTCCTGCCTCCTTTCCCTTTCCAAGGACTCCCTCGCACCTATTACCTGTTGCTCAGTTTATCTTTTGTCCCCTGTGCCCCTACGATCTTTTGACAAAACATGTTGATATTATGTACTGTCTTATTTACCTTACTACTTGTTTTTATTCATTCTGTGTACTCTATGTAAAGCGCTTTGATACCCTACCCTGGGTCTGGTTCGCGCTATAGAAAACTCTAAAAATAAATAAATAAAATAAAATATGTCTAGATTTGGAACCTCTTGATTTTTAAGTTTCTCTCTGCTAATGGAACACCATCTACATTTGCACAGGTCAACCTTCATTGCTGAGCTCCTTGGCTCTCACACCCACAGCACTCAATATTTATTGTTATCAATGTAGTTATAATGTTTTTCTAAAGCACATTTTCACCAGCTGGTATTAGAGCGCTTTACTTATAACTATAATTACACATGCAAGATATGAATATATAGTGACATGCAGATCAAACCCGCTGTAAACAATAGAAGGATAGGAGGGGTGTCTTGATGGGAGGAAGGAAGAAATGGTTGGATATGTAGGAGTTACCAGAGGATAAATTGGTGTGACGGTACCTTTTAAATAGGTTATAAGGACCTGTTAAGTAATAAAAGTTACAAAATTGTTGGGTTTTATAAAGCTCATTTATGTGTGGTCACACAATTAGGGGGGGTCTTGTTTTAGGAATATAATGCATGTGTATCTTTTCCCTGTTACCTCTTAGGTTCCGCTCTTGCCTGGCGAGGTGGTTTGGAACCCTTGAGGACTGTGTGACCAAAGGGACACCCCTCCCCCTCATAGAGCGCGCGAGGTCACCCAGCCAATGATTACGCCGTTTCCGGCTTCAGGGCCCATATACTTTCAATTCACACTATTCATTGACCAGGCGACTTCACGGGCTGCTACCAATTGTGTGTGTGTTCCCTATTGTTATGACTCAGTGTACCCGACTTACCATCCACCGACACGGGTACCTATGACTTCAATGGATCAGGGGCCTAGCTGTAAAAGGAAAGGCAGCAAAATGCAATTTCAAATGACATTCAATATTTGTTTAAATGACCACGGACAACTGGAAGTTTTAAAATGTTTATCTAAAGTTCGTTATCATCAAGCATGAGGTACACTAGAATGAGGCAATCAATAACCAAAATAATGTAAATTATATAGCTATAGAGAAATAACGACAGGGTAACCATTCAAATGCAATATGAAATGCAATTGGGAAAATACTATATAATCTCAGAAATGTTTAAGCATGGACAGACTATGCATGGGTTACTATAGGAGGGCCTATAAAGAGTAACACGCTAAACTTAAAGTAAAGGGACCTTTAAACAGTCTAGGTAAGGAGATTCTAGACCATATCAGAAAATGACAAACAGCAATGCAAAATATAATCTCTAAAAGATTGAGAGACATGGGAACATATCATGAAAATATGCAGATGACTTTCGTTCAATAGTTTGCGGTAAAAGCATGGAAAATCAACATATGCAAAGGTGTCACTTTATTTTAGCAAAAGGTAGAAATATAGAAAGGTGCAAGTTTAAAGAACTTAGAGCAGTATTTACCTAGACTGGTGTGGAAACCAAACCCTGGCCACGGGTCAGTTTAAGGACAGGAAACCCTCAAGGAAGGATACCCCTCAAAGACAGCAGGTGCAGAATGGACACCCCGGACAGGACAGGATACCCTCAGATTAGGAAATCAGGACAGGACCCTCAGGACAGGACAGCAAACCCTCAGGACAGGACCGCTCAGGACAGGACCACACCCGCAGTTTGGAAGCAACGCCTGCGCTCCACCCTCTCTGCAGCTATCGATCAAGACCCCGATTGGGTCAACGAACTCCCAGCAAAGTGCTTCGCCAGCACTTTAAGGTTCAGTAGAACCTCAGTCTATGGTCAATTTCGGACAGAGTGCTCCGCAGCTCTCTGTATCTTCAGTCACCTATTGAGTACGATGGGTCAGTGACAGGTCAGCTAAACCAGACAAGTCGGACAATTCCCTAGGTAAACCCAGGGTAGATATACTCTTTTGGGATGGTGTACCACCCCCCAATGTTGCAAAGTGTCAGAATCCCTCAATTTGGATTGGTCCTAAAGTAGGATTTGGGTAACACACCAATCACAATACAATATTTCAAGCCTGTATTTGCATGCTTGGGTACCGCCTAGTAAGATTGGGGTTCCCATGAGAAGCTACACGGCAAACAGTAGCACAATATTACATTGTAACATATAAGGAGCCACATTCGCTGTTCTCGCAGGGCAGAGGTGACTTTCTCAGGAACATCTTGCACATCACTGCCAACTGGCTGTGTTCCATCAGTCAAGGTCCACTGTGCCTCAGAGTTTGCGCAGGCGCAGAAGGGACCTCCAATATGGCTCTCCTCTCTCTCAGACCCCCATTCCCCGCGGTACATGAAAAGTAAGCGAAAACAAATTAATACATAATAATGTCATCATGAAAACACATCACAGGGTTTGTACTTCTAACTTATCATCAAGAAATATACTTATGCAATCTATATGTTAGCTACATGGAAACAATCACAAGAGCAGTGGCACGAGCAGTACCACATGATGGGCACAGCTATGTATTACGCATGCGCATAAATTTCCCTCCACTTCTGCAGACGCGTCAGGACACGTGAGTGTGGCTGACGCATGCGCAGTAACTAAAATACAAGCGGCGGCCATTTTTAAGTACACGGATTAAATGCATTAGAAATACACGTAAGCAAGCTTCATAAACTTTACTCAAACTTAATATAAATGTTAGTAAGACGTACATTTATTACCTTGTTACACATAAACGAGGTTCTTGAATACAGCAAGGTCGCAAAATATGCGAAGCTTTGCTTCATCACCCCCACCCCTGAAGGGTAGAACAGGTACCCATTCAGGCATACAGTTATCCTACGAATAGGTGAGTAAAATCACTCACCTTGCATGCAATTTAGTATTGAACGCCTTTAAAATATATGTTTTACCAAGGCACTGAATACTGGGAACGTCCTAATGAAAGACCTGGACCATACAGGCCATAGAATAAGGGCAGAAACAAGTTGGTGGTTAACATAGAGTCATAAGATCATCATATCCTAAAACCCCTGATAGTAAGATTTAGCCCATACCCACCCAGACCACCAAAAAAAGGGATACCTTGGTCTGACTGAGATATTTTTATCTCTTTAGCTTCCCCAAGTCACAAAAATATCATAAGCAGTCCTTAAAACAAGGTCGAGCCAATCCTGGCTTTTAGGGGCCAGAATGAGACCCTATACTGAAGCATGCCACTGCTAGAGTGAGTGAGGGTCTTATAAAAAGAAAAGGTTTTCTTTTTCTGGTTTGATCAGCGATGGGGTTCCCAAAGGAGATACTTTTCTCCATAGTTAGGCAAGGAATACACTTGGTTGTAGTCGCAGGTTTTTTGCAGGAGGCCTGATAGTATGGCATTGCCTGCATTTAATTGCAGATTATGAGTGTACGAGCAGCACCTTGAGTTTATCTTTTGAGAACAGATGTCAAAAATGAAAATTTGCAATTTGGTCAAGCTTATTAACATTTGATTCAAATGATAGAATTCAGAAATGATGAATCCCAGTGATTTTGCTTTTGTTGCTGGGTTGGGCATGCATCCATTTTCTCTCAATGCTGTGATTAAAACTGGACCAATTCTCTTGCTTGAGTTTCATGATAATAGAAGAAATCAATTTTCTGGGATTCAAGCCTAAAGGAGATTTTAGGTGCTGTGAGAAAATCTTTTGCAAACCTCTTTTGAGAGTTAGGATGTCCTCTACGGAGGAGAGTTTTAAGTAAAGTTGCATATCGTCCCGTATTGATGGATTGTGATGCTAGAGTTTTCTGACTTAACGGTTCCACATATCGATTCAATAAGATAAGGGAACGAATGAAATTATGAGGTACCTCAAGTGACATCCATTCAAGTCTTCACATATGAGATCCTAGTTTTACAACATGAGACCAATTCAAGAGGAAAGATTTAAATCAGTTGAATGTTGCCTCTTTTAGATACATTCTGTTTTTGAGCATTGTCAAGAGAATTTAATTACTGGCATTTTTAAACTCTGCCATGTGGTCAAGTAAAATTAGAATGCAACTGTTTCCTTTGTCAAGTATTTGCTGAAAGTCATCAAGGACTTTTATAGTGTTGGTTTAAATGTTATTTCCAATATTAAAATCTGATTGAGTGGGTGAGTGCAGTGCATTGTCTTCGATACATTTCTTTGTCTTGCAACAGCTTTCTCAATCTTTTTTACCCAGCCAGGAGATGTTCATAATAGGTCTGTAGTCTGGATCAGAGTTGATTTTCTTTCATATTGGGATGATTTGGTCGACCTTAGAGCAATTTGGATACCTAACCTATTGTAGTATGGAGTTGATCAAGGCGACTTCCTTTCTATTATTGAAGATAAAGGGTCATCAAAGCAATGTGTAGGATGTAATCACTTGATTAATGTGACTAGTCCTTCCAGAAATTACTAGGGTGAAGGTGCGCCTTGTATTGTCTGATCTGAGGAGTAATGTTATGTTATGTTATGTTATGGGGCATTTGTATAGCGCATTATCACCAAGCGGTCTCTAAGCGTGTTGTGTTTGATAATCCATACTTTGAAAGGTTGCTTCTGATATTTAAAATTTGTTTTAGAGAAGAATCTAAGGAATTTGTTTTTCAAGTCATAATTGAAAGTTTGGATTCTGAGAAATTCTCTTAAATGATTTTGAAGATGGTCTTAGCTGGAGTTTGAGAAAGGGCAATTTGCTCCTGTATGTGTTTTGCGTTTGCCTTCTGTATTATACTTCTAAAAAGTTTTCTTGCTGCTTTTATTTTGTATTTGGTCTTGATATATTTGCTCAGAGTCCAGAGTTGTTCCGAGGCCTTTTACCATTGCTCTGAAAGAGGAAAATGCCTCATTAAATCATGGTTTTAGTGGTAGGTTGCTGGGTGATTTTCATCTTTTAGGAGTCATCTTGTCAACAAATTAATGTACCACTTTCGCATAGTTAGTTGTTATGGAGTTGATGACAGAGTGAAGGTGGAGGGTATCAAGTTACGTAAAGTTCATATTTGTAAGGATTCTTCTGAGATGTTTCTGTATGTCCTGACCAGGAGTTTGGCTTTATGTTAGGGTTTAGGGAGCAAACGTGTCTTGAGTGTAATGGAGAAGTGGATTAAAAAGTGATCTGACCATTTGACTTCTCTTGGGGTTAAGAGCATGATGCCCTCCACTTATGTTAATATCAACTTGAATATTATGCCTTTAGTGTAGGTCAGGCTACAGATTAGTTGTCTCAGATTAAAGAGCATTGTCATGTTGAGTAATTCCTGGTAGAGTTTGGATTTGCTGTTGCTCCATCTATACAAAATCACCTACATATATGCTTTTAGAAGATTACATTTGACTCAGGAAGGTGTATTTGGCTATCTGTTTGAAGATAATTTTACAAAACTCAGGTGATTTGTAAATTATATACAGGAGCCATGTTGCCAATGGATCAGCAAGAATGGCTACTTTCATGCATTCGAATGATGAAAAGATAGGAGTAGATAACAGTTTACAATGTGTCGTATCTTTGATGATCAAGGCTAAACCCACTTCTACTTTCAACCATTTAGCTAGTCTAAGAATATTGCAGCCAGGTTGGACTAACATGTCACCGATCTTACAAACCCTAAACTGTAAATGGATCGAGAAATGCGACTCCATTCGTAAGGGTTTGAATAGCCTTGAAGAGTGGCGAAAATGTATCAGTTTACATTAATCAAACATATTTAGCACTACACCACCACTGTTTATACTGGACAAGGTCTCTGGACAGGGACCTTTCTGAACATTTCTGTGTCTATAGCATGGCTGTAGTTGAACGTTAATGATGTAAACTTTCAATGCTGCAGGATCACTAACTGTTTATTTCTAACTGATGACTAATCATGATGTACATAATTCTTCATTTAGGATACACAGGTTCTGAGTACACTAGTACTGTTCAAGTGTCCTCCTTGAAATGTTTATATCATAATGATTTGACTGTAAATAATATGTTTCAAGTAAAACTACTATGATGTCACATGTTTGTACTACACTCACTACTACTGACACCCTCCACTGTATCCGTGCAGTGAATATACAGTGCGAATTGTAACACTTGTATTACTCACATTACAGTGTGACACTCATTTAAAAATTATCAAGAGTATTATACGTGTAAATAGAGCAAGGACGGCCTCGTAACTTGATCTAGCCAGGAGACTGCCAACTTCTTTTGCCCCCCTGTTATGGACGCGAACCCACACTATGGCTTGTATTAAATGTAAATCGATTTGCAAACATGGTTTTCTGAATGCCAATGATTTGATGTTTACACCACATACTCCATGGGGCATATCTATCTCTTCTTAGTACTTCAAATACAGCCGCTGTGCTTTTATCATGCCAGAATAACCCTTCCAGTATGGCCGCCACGTTTTAATCTACACTATTCGTTGTGTTCTAGAGACATTCCCCTGTCCCCTTCACACTGCAATTGCACTATACATGTGGTTTACTGATGAATATGGATTCAATGTTTTTCACATTAATAGTCCAGGAGTATTCTATCTCCTTAGAACACTTCATAAATGGCCGTTGTGCTTTATTCATATTTGGATAACCTCTCAAATATGTCCGTTACACCTTACTCGACGCGTATATATGGCCGTCGTGCCTTTTTGTACTTGACTGACTCTTCTAATATGGACGCCACGCATTACTCGAAGCGTACATGAGTGGGTTGAACACAGTCCCATGTCCCCCATACACTGCATCGACTTTATCGTGATTGTCTGAGCAGTACCTCCCTGGTGAAGAGACTCTTCACCTCTCTGGCATTCGTTTAATATAGAGTGGCACGCTCCCGTTGACCATGCAATATGGCCGGCAGCACATTAATTAAGGGTTTTACAGGTCTCGATGCGTCTGCATGCGCGCACCTGAAACCCCTTTACTGACTGGTTAAATAGTTTAGTGCCTGATGCGAGTGGATCAGCACCGCATCTTGAGAGTGAATACCCGTCACTAAGGTAAGCTTGATTAAGACAAAGGCTCTGTTGATTGTGGACCACCAGTTTGGGTTACTATAGTTATTCTCATGCCCCCTGCTCACATTGTTTTTTCAGACATCCTCTATGCTGATTGCAGTACTATGGAAACTTAATTGTTTCTTGGGTTACCAGTGCCCCTCCCTCTTACCTGACCCTTGCACGAGGTTCCTTATTAATTTGACAGGGTGACCAGTGCCCCTTATCTCTATGCTAGGGTGACCAGTGCCCTATATTACCTACCTGTACTAGGCACTCGGTGAGTACAGGAATTTTTTTCTCACTCACACTTTATAAAACTTGACGATGATTGATGCATAGATGCTCTGTTGAGTTTGTGGATAGCTATATAAAGACCAAATTCCTTATGCTCTTTACCCACATTTTGTAGATTCCACTAATGCTGATTGCGGCACAAGGGAAACTTATCTGAACTACCTTGAAGATCAGTGCCCCTCCCTCTTGCCCTATTACAGCACAAGATTGTAATACTATTATGATAGGGTGACCAGTGCCCTTATCAGTGGCTAGGGTGACCAGTGCCCTATGTTAACTTATCGCTTGGTGAGTACTTTAAGTGCTCTTCTCTTACACTTTTTCACAACCTTGCAATGTTTATCTAATTTGGGTACTTTACCTATAGGCACTTTTGAGACCAGATCTTCATTGTATGCTACACTTGACGGATTCCTGCCGTAGTCCCTCTGACCCATGACAGGGTCACCAATCCTTGATCATCAACATCAAGACAACCTATTTCTAAACCTTCTGCCAAAATGATTGCCTGGGGAAAGCCCACTTTAGGTTATCTTCCTTTCCACTGCTTACTTTAAGCCTTCGTCATTTTAATTCATTGTCCCATTTTAGTCCCCAGAATCCCTTGTCCTGAAGAGATCCCGTAACGCGAGAGGGTTGAAACGTCGTCGACTTCATAAAGAGAGAGACATAAGATGCTAAAGAAACTCTGTTTGAGTGGATTGATAAACTAATTTCACACAGGACCTCCCAGTTCATTCCAATAACCAACTGCTTCCTTTTATCAGTCACTGTATAATATGTCACTGTTGGATTTGGTGACTATCCTGGTGCACAAAAGTCACTTGGATCACCTTTATCTTGTATATAGTGTTAATAAACAGTGATTGCTTTTCTCTTTTTTCTTATGTTTGCAAAATAAAAGTTATGCCTAAGTTCAGCTGAAGTGGGCATTGAGAGAAATTCAATTGTTTGTGGGTTTTACTTTTAAAACATTAATTGAGTCTATTTTGATTGAACATATCAATTGAGTTAGAAGGACATAACTCTCCATTCTAACCACATAATTTAAGTTTGAAGGAAGTAGCATGCCTTACCTTAATTTTAACATCTGTCATTCAAATGGGTTCCTTGTGAACATTGTCTGTTGGCTGACGACTAGCAATACCCATTTCACAGGGACATATGGGTTGCTCTTGTTCTTTGTTTAAATAGGTTGGACTAGTGAGCATATAATGGTTTGGGAGATTCTGTTTTGCCAGGATTCTATAAAGTTTGCAATATTGGCCTCTATGAGTGAAGAGATGTGTGGGCGATGGTCATCATAAGGTGATCTAACAATGTGGAAAATGCCATGAATGCTGCAGATATCTGAGGTTGCGGAACAGCAAGTCTTGGTTCAGGCTGATCAGTATATGGTTATTCTAGTTGGGCTTCTTGATCTGGTAATAGATGTCTCTATACTTCCAGTGAAGTACAAGCATTGGCTTGGGGGCCCCACGGTAGCACATATTGAAATTATTTGGAAGGGGTTGTAATTTCAGAATTTGAGTCTTAGTTGGTTGTGGTTGTGAGTGGTTGATAAGTTGTTAAGTATTGTGCAAGGTGGAGACCAGCAGCTTTTCTCTTTCAGAAGACCCCCAGACTGTTGTTTCTTCTCGCGGTTAGAACCGGGAGTCTGTTTCCAACAAAAGACTTTGAATCAAAGTGGTGACTGTTCCTGTTTTTCTCACTTGCATAACCTGAAAATTGCCCGTATCCGTTATAGATTTTGAAGACTCCACTGTCTACCTTTTCCGAGGTTATTCAGAAATTGAATGCATAAAGTAAATCTGTACAAGTTTGAAGAGCGGGTGCTACACAGTGACTCGCATTTTCGGGGGAGCACCGAGGAAATTGCCACTTGCCGTTTTTGCCGCCGGGGAGCCCGGGTGAGGAGCTGCTGACTTCTTGCCCCTTGACCTGCTGGGGTCGCCGCCTGCCTCCCGCTGCCCGCTCCCACTGCTATCTTGGGAAGCGCCGGCCGCTGTGTGGAGGGCAGGCCAGGAGACTGCAACCCCCAGCAGCCCAGGGACACTCGTGACGGAGTTGGAGCGCCAGGAGGCGCATAAAAATAGCATCAGCCCTCCCTCGCGGGACACGAGCGGGACGCCGGGCGAAGCCCGGGCAAAGGGCGGGCCCTCTGTGGCCCTCAGAGGCCAGAGGAGGTCGGGTCGGGTCATTCCTCCTGGCTGGTCTCTAGGGACTAAAGACATGAACTAAGGTATGCCTAACTAGAGACCAATCATTCAGAGTCTACCTACATATGTTCCTGTTTATTTTTTCCGTAGCCCCTTAGTCTTCCTTAGTCTTTGTAGATATCCATTGGCCTCACACAAGGTGTGTGCAGTTGGGTCATTAGCTTGTCGCATCATGACCTCTAAAGGATCAGCCAAACAATCTGCCTCGCAAGGAGGGTCACTTAAGGGAACACTTGACCTTTATTTAACTAGGGTAACATCGGCTTTTGAGTCAATAGAACATAGCCTCCCTAAAGACACCATAGGTGGCAAACGATCCCCTCCAATCCTCATTGACTCGCCAAACTCTTTATTACGGAGGGAATTAAACGCTATTTGCAAAACCAGGTATATCCCCATTGAACAGGGAATTGAACAATCCAGTCTCACAACATGCCCCATGGGTATTGGAAGCCCTCAGATTAGGAATTCGCATCAACCTAATAAACGTCCACTGGAAATCCCAGTTGTAACAACAAGACAAAATTACCACTCAGGGGTTAGTACATCCTTATGTTCCCACCCAGAGCATAAAACGTAAAGGTATGAAATATAAGGGGAAACCATCGAAATACCGAAAAACAACCTTAAACCCCTCTTTGGTTACCGCCACCACCACCCCCGAGACACCTAAAGTGGGTCAAATACTGGAAACCCCTATATCCCTTTTACCAGCTATTTTGTTGGCCCACTTTGAAGATTTGGTAAAAATCCTATTATCCCCGCTTATCGAAAGGTTAGAGAGAATTGGGGAAAAGCTCTCAACAATAGACAACAGTACCAAGCCAACTAAGTCAAACAAGCAATCTCAGAGAATTGCTGCCTCAAAAATCTCTGACACGACTGCACACAGCAAAATTGCCCAGAATAACCCTTTTGATCCTGTACTATCAGTTATTAAAAATAAGGAGGTAGCCAATGAACTGACAATGGCACATAGTTCTGTTCCCAGAGCTGGGCGGTCGAAAGTAGGTAAATGTTCTGTTGGGCTAGCCGGGAGTAATAGATCCATAAATTTACCACCAGAGGCAGCACCCTACGTATGTGTCCTCTCGGGAGTGCCGGTGCTTGCCACCGGGAAGATTGAAGGTCACCAGGATCTCAAAAACAAAGTCCAGTTTTGGCTGACAAAAAATAGACCACTTCCATCCAACATCAACGGGGCAATCCTAAATGTCAGAAGGGTGGGGTGGATAGGCTCCCATCCTAAGAACATAGCGGGAGACCTGGTCATTGTCAACTTTCGGGACAACCTGATTGTCCCTTATCTGCAAAGCTGGGAGCCACAAATAGGAGACGGGCCTATATCAACACTTGAACTGTGCGATTTCTACCCAAGAACTGCATACTCGCCAAGCACTA
The DNA here is from genome assembly GCF_964261635.1 of Lissotriton helveticus. Taxonomy (NCBI): domain Eukaryota; kingdom Metazoa; phylum Chordata; class Amphibia; order Caudata; family Salamandridae; genus Lissotriton; species Lissotriton helveticus. The sequence continues at coordinate 618,932,646 of NC_136070.1, read as the reverse complement.
GGTGGAGTGTAGAGGGATACCACCGGGAGGGTAGGAGAGGTCCTGAACCAACTAGATATCAGCAGTTACCTCCCTATAACTACTATAACCTACCCCTTGGCCCTGATATGTACTCTGATAGAACTAGGATATCACTCCTATCAACTTTGTATTGTTTGATTGTAAGGAAATCTGATGTATTTTTATCTAAAATTGTATTGTTATTTTAATGTACATGAATTTTGTATTTTGTATGCTTTTATGGTTAATAATCTTAACCGAATAAAGTACTTACTGATAAGTTGTGAAGAAACTACCATCATAATGGAAGTGGGGATTAGAAGTAAAGAAAGGAGGCTGATTAAAAGATGGAGTTAAAGAAGTTAATGGAGTTGCTCCTCGGCAACTCCATTAACAGCATAATTGACCAACTCTGGCCCCCCTTCCTGGGACCTGTCCCCGCACCAAAAGATTTGATCAAAAGCCTGGGCATCTGGCTGGACAAGTCACTTGACTGCAACCACCAGGCGACTAAACTATCAGCCACCTGTTTTGGCCTGCTAAGACTCCTGCGCAAAATCCTACCCTTGCTACCTTTTCACGCTAGACAGATAATGGTCCAAGGTCTGATCTTATCCCATCTAGACTTTGGGAATGCCCTGTATCTAGGGGCACCCCAGGCCACTCTAAACAAGCTGCAGATTATTCAGAACTGTGCAGCCAGAACGCTCCTCCTAATTCCCCGTTGAATCTCAATCAAACCCAGACTGAAGGACCTCCACTGGCTCCCAGTGAGGGCAAGGATCAAATTCAAGGCAATGTGCATTGCACATCGATCCTTCTGGAAAACAGGCGCTATCATCAATCAACCCCTGATAACCGCCTACCATCCAACCAGACAGCTCAGATCTGGGTCCTCCTTCCTGGCTGTAATACCTAGGTTCAAGAAAGCTAGGTGTAGAGGCCGCTCATTCTCCCACAATCTCGCCAGGCTCTGGAACTCCCTCCCTCTTCTACTCAGATCGGAGCCCAAACTACTCACCTTCCTTAAACTCCTAAAAACCCTGCTTTTTAATAAACCAGAGTAGCTCTCAACTGCTTTGCAATCAGCGTGACTTCTGCGGCGCTGGGACGCCTAAGGGTAGCTATCGCGCTATATAAATGGTCTTTTCATTTCATTCATTTCAAAAGAGGATGGGTAAGGTACATCTGACAATGAGGAAAGATAGGTTAAATAAGGAACAAACATAAAGAACTCAAGTGGGATACGAAACAGCAGTATGAGCCTGTGGAGATGGTAATTGGGTGTAGTAGGAGGGAATAATTGAAAAAGTAGGGATTATGGAGTGCAAATAGGATGTAGAATATGAGAAGAGAGAGAAGGAATGAGCTGGGAGGTTAGTAGGGAGCAAGGAAAGGTGTGGTGTGCGAGGACTAAGAATTATATAATAGGAGTAAATATATGGCGAAAAAGGTGTAAAGAAAAAGGATTAAGCAACAGTATGAAGCAAGTTAATATATGGGGCATAGAGGGTATAGAAAGATCACATGGTCATCACTAAGAGGCCAGATCTATCAAAAAGACTATGCCTTACCAGCAGCTCTTCAAACTTACTGTGGTACCTTCTCCCACATAAATGAAGGCAACTATAAATGGGCTGGAGTAGGCAATCTTTGGTCCAGCATTAACCTTGGATCCTTGTTTCACTACTGCTCAATATCGTCAGTCGCCGCCATCTTTACAGCCTTCTATGAACCAAGGGGATTTATTGATTCCTTCAAAGTCCTTAAACTGTTTCCCAAACTATTTCTATCTTACTAGGAAATTTGTACTTACATCTTAATATTGACCTAAACAACTCCTTATCCTCCCAACCCTTATCAGACCACTCACTTCACAACAGGCACACTCCTTAACCATGCAGGATAAGGGAAAGCCTCTTGATAAATGGTCAACTATGTTCAATATCTACATAGCCCCCCTGGCACCTCTCCTAAGGAACTATGGGTTCGTCCCAATATCCTACGCGGACGACACCCAACTCACCTTCTCTTTTAACGAAACTTCTCAGACCGCCCAATCCACCTTCTCTTCCGGCATGCTGGCAATATCCCGCTGAATGGACAACAACTACCTCCATCTGAATGTCGGGAAGACATAGGTCTTACTCTTCGGAGACGCCCCACTCCTATGGAGACCCCACTGGTGGCCCCCGGAACTAGGGAAGGACCCAACCCCTGCAACCAGAGTCAAGAACCTAGGAGTGTACCTTGAACAGACTCTCACTATGAAGAAGCACGTTACTCACACTGTGGGCTCATGCTTCCACATATTAGGCCTCTAAAGGAGAGCTTTCCCCTATCTCCCCGACTCCACAAGAAGGACCTTGACTCAGACTTTAGTACTGAGTAAGTTAGACTATTGCAATGCCCTCCTGATCGCAGCCAGAGAGTCCTCATTAAACCGCCTCCAGATGATACAAAACACTGCCGCCCGCCTGATCTTAAATGCCCCCCACAGATCAGCCTCTCTTCCTCTCCTTCACCAACTACATTGCCTGCCCATACGACAACGCGTGAAATTTAAGATCTGTTGTCTTACTCATAAAGCAATATGGGGAAACGGACCCTCCTATCTGGCTTAGAGGCTCCACCACTATACCCCACTCCGGGCTCTGCGCTCAAGCTCTAAATCCCTTCTCAAAATCCCCAGAATAAAAAAGTCAAGAATTGGAGGCAAGTCTTTCTCTCACCAAGCCCCACTCATATGAATGAACTCTCTCTTGCCTTAAGGCAATGCCCAGGTCATTGGAGATTTAGGAACTCTGAAAACTGCTGTGTTCTCAGCCTAGCCCATGGCCGCTGCTCTTGCTGCATTTCCTGAGCGCTGAGATACCCTGCAGAGGGTGATTCAAGCGCTATACAAGACAATAAATCAAATCAAATCAAATGAAACTCCTTTTCCTAATTACACCCCATGGCCTATCCACAAATGGAAACATTTCCCAGATCTAATTTTGGAATTTCTAAATGAAATACAAATTACCTCTCATCTGTGAAACACTATTGGCCCAATTTAAATGTTGCCACAAAGGGAACACTGTTGCAGCGGTGACAGAATTCTCTCCCTGCCAACATTATCGACCGTCTGCCCTCCTGCCCAATTTTGATTTTAGTGGACAGCAAAGACTACTCCATCTCCGCCGTGGTCAAACTTCTTCAACGGCCTGACAGAGTAGTGCCGTCAAAGATTTGGCTACCTGTTCGCTCACCTAATTTAGATGGGTGGACATATAACCCTTTTTCAATGCCCATCACCACATGGAAAAAACTGGGCGATAAGGAGCATCGAAAAGTGCACAATGGGCCCCATGCCATGGGAGGGCAGGCATTGTTATTTTTTATTTTCAAAAAGAAAATCCTGCTTTGGGATTTTCTTTTTGAAAATAAATAAAAAATTTAACTGCCTACAGCTATGTCATGTTTGTCAGAGATGTCCCTCAAAGTTACAGCACATTGGCAGGAGATGACTTGAAAACAGTTCCCGTTAATGCTTGAAATGTCCACCACAGTGACAGTCATTTCAAAGGTCGGTTGTCAGCTCCTCCATCAGGGCCATGGAGTAATTTACTTTTCATCCAAAATCATAACTGTCTGTGAATCCCTAGCTATGTTACTCACTGTTGAATCTCATCGTATTGGGCTTCACAACCACGTCACCAACAGAGCACATCTGTTTTATTAAATCTTCTACTCATTCATGCACTCCATTTGATTCATTCACAAACCATCAAACCTCTTTCTCTCTCCGCTGAAGTTCTACTGTGTCTTACAGCTGTTTTCAACCACTCTATATTATCCGGCGCCTCCCTGTTACCCTTCAAGTTTGCACTCATACTATTTCTAAAAAGTGGAAATCAGACCCTTCTCTGCCTTCCAATTATGACAAAGTTTCTCAGCTTCCTTTCTCCTCTTAAATACTAGAACACCTTATTTTTAGCTGCCTTATCTTCTATCTCTCATACAAGAAGTTGCTTTATCTCATTTAATTGAGATCCATGCCCTTTGCTCTACTGACATGGTTCTCATGTATGTAGTTAACTTCAAGGCATCAGCTCATCATAATCATCTCTTATCCATCCTCGTTCTTCTTTATCTATCTACTATGTTTGACTTGCTTCACCACTCTGGTCTATTGTCTTCTCCCCCTAGGCTTTTCCTTCTCACCTCTCAAATGGTTCTCATTCTATCTCTCTGACCATTCTTTTTCAGTCTCTTGGGAAACAACTTCTCCTCATCCACTTTTCTACCTGTTGCCATCCCTCGAGGCGCGAGTCCTATGTCCACTCTTGATTTCTGTGTAACCCCCCCCCCCTTGTGACTGTATCTCCACTTTTGCACCCCCACCACGTCTACCCAGATGACAGGAAAACTGTTTCTCAGCTATAAGCCTACAGGTGGCACTATGATGCCTGATGCTAAGCTTGTCTAAGACGGAGGTCTGATACTTTTCTTCCTATACTGCACCCCTCTCTCTAACTTATTCAATCAACTTCCATCATGATCTCTGTAACCCGCTCCCTCTGCCAGAAATCTTGGTGTTCTCTCTAGTCCTACCATACAAATGTCATTTTCATCATTATCACTGCCACAGGGGCCCGGTACCAGGTTTTAAATAGTGTGAGAAAAGTGGATTATTAGTTGAGGTGGTTGTGAGACCTCACCAGGTAAAAATGTCACTATTCTGTGTCACGTCTACTTAGGTTTCTTTAAATCAAACCCTGGTTAATTCCTGAGTAGCTGTGTGGCACATAGCTGTCAGGCTTAAATCAAAGGAGAACAAGTGTAAATCATTTATCAGTAGCAAACAGTCAACTAGTAAGACATACAAAACAAGAAAAATCACACTCCAATTTATAAAAATAGCATATATTGTTATCTTTAATAAGACACAAATATTTTACAAATCAGATGATGGGAAGTGGAGTTATGATTTTTACAAGGTTTTCATAAATCACTGCAATCCATTCCAAAACGTTTTGTAAATTACTGCTTTTCATCCTTAGCAGTAGTCTATGAGCCTCAAATGCGGGGGTTCAGGCCAAAGCCAAAGTTTCATGCCAACAGCAGTGGATCATGGGGTCAGATGCAGTCACCAGCCAAGCGTCCAGGACCTGTGGATCATCTTTTGGGAGCTAGGACTTGATCTCATGGAGTACACCAGCGGATCCCAGGGCAAGTCCAGGGCAACTGATCAGCTGGGCACTGTGCAGGCTTATTTATCTTTTATGTCTCTGAAGCTTAACTGAAGACTAGCCAACTAGCCCTTTGAGTCCTCTCAAAGATCATTAGCACACATGGGAGCAGATCAAGCCGTTGGGGTCTGTTACCATGGATTCAAAAGCAAGAGCAGCCCTTCTCTTACTGAAGTCCTGCCTTGGTACAGCAGGAGCAATCTTTCTTGATGCAGTCTTTCTTTCTGAGATTCATGGGTTCAGCAGGGGCAGCTCTTCTGTTCTTTCCGAGTCCAGCAGTGTTCTGAAGCTGGTAGCCAGTGGGTGCCACTTTTATGCTAATTTTGAGTTTGTGAGTGGGGGGGAGATCTCCCTAACCAATGGGGCGAATTTCCCACAGAACAACCCTGCCCCCTCTTAAATTACTTACTATGGTTTTGGCACTAAATAATCCCACAGTGCATCTCTCTGCCCAAATCCAACATGTCCAAACCCTTCTTCCCTTGGTCAGAGCTATGAGCACACCCCTGAGGTGTGTCCAGTATAAAGAGCCACCTCTCCTGAAAAATCCATTCTGTAATTACTTTTTCCCCTCTAGAAGAGGTGCCAGACTGTCTTCCTACAAAAAGGAGTAGAAGGTGTGAATTGAATTTGCTTATCAGAGGCAGTATCCTTCATGAAGCTGGGCCTTCTGTGGCCACAGCCCTCCGGCCATACTCTCAGGAAGCGGTGATACCTACTCCCATCAGGTGGAATTTTGTTCCACTATCCTGAGAGGTATTCACACCTCCAAGCAGGAGGGCTGCAGGGTGTCTCGGGTGACAGCTGCTGTAGTGAATTAGAAACAGCTACTTAAATCCGACTTCAGAATTAAGTCATTTTTAATGTAACAATTAAATTGATACCTTGGAGTACTATATTTAGTGGTCCCAAATGGAAATTAGAATTTAGCGGTTGGGCTAGTGTAACCTCATGTTAGCCTATGAGACTATCATCCTTGTTACAGTGAAAATGACAATTGCGAGTTTTCACTGTCCGGACATGTAAAACATAAAAGAAACATATCCTTCATTTTAATATTTAGCCCTCTTCCTTATAGGCTTCTAAGGCCTTCCCTAGGGCTGACCTAAAAATATTAACAAGCAAGGTTTAACTTGGAAAAAGGGATTACTTTGCCATGCTGGGTTGGCAGAATAAGAGCAGCCTGACTAGGCTGCAGTGGCTGACCAACTGCTATGTTCTTACTTCAGTGGCGGCTGGAGCCTTTATTCATGCTTCTGCTCATGACCCCGTCCCTATCCTAACTGCCTCTTTCCTGTCCCCGCTCCTCCTCCTGTTGCCCCCTAACTCCACCCACCAAAGACTAGACTGCATACACCTTATTACATCTCCTCCCTCGTTAACAAAATGAGAAAATAACGAAGTCTGACTTGATTATAGTTCTTCAATTAGCCGTGTAGGTCGGCGAATAGTTTGTTTGGGCCGCAGGAGCACACCTCCATTTTCAGATCCAGCTTCCGTCTGATTCTCAGGTATCTGTGCTGCAGAGACAGTTTCGGGCCTCTCTGTAGTCAGCCGTTCAGTCGTTTTGTTGAGGGCATCTTTAACGGCAGGAGTGCACCTTTGAAAATGTGAGACATTCCGTATAATTCTCTTGTTCTCTGATTCGGCTGTTATCATCGTACCTTTTTGCTGTGTGATTATTAAAGGTTCAGCTCTAAATTTACAGTCTGTTTGCTTCTGTTGTTCCTGCTTGACCAACACCCAGTCCCCTTCGTGAAAGGATGGAGATCTTGCTCTCTGCCGATCGTCGGCGTAGGACTTCATCTTGTTCTTGCGCTCACGGTCAGCAACCACTAACTCCTCGTGTGCACTTTTGGATGACACCGGCATTAAGGCACCTTCCCACGTAGCTATCCGTGTCCTGATCGGTCGTCCCAACATGAGTGTGGCAGGACACTTCCCGGTGGTGGCATGGGGAGTGGTCCGATATGCTCTCAGAACTTCATTTAGAGCCGCTTGAAAGTCTTTCTTGTCATGGGTAGCTTGCTGGAATGTCTTTTTTAAGGTAGCCATGAACCTCTCCACCATTCCATTGGCCTGGGGCCATAGGGGAGTGATTTGCGATGTCTGAAGTTGAGGTGTTTCGCAAATTCCCCAAAGTCATGTCCGTTGAATGGCGGTCCATTGTCGGTCTTGACTTCTTTCGGAACGCCCCAGGCAGCGAAGACTTCATCCAGAACAGCAATAGTGCTGGTGGCATTGGTGGATGACACGAACTGTGCTATGGGGAATCTGGAATACGCATCCATTATCACTAGGACGTATTTCCCCGACTGAAGGGGTCCATAGAAGTCCAAAGCGAGCTCTTGCCATACACTGCCGGGCAACTTTGACATTTGGAGAGGAGTTGGAGGATCTCCTTGATTCACGAGTTGGCACTGAGGACAATCTTTCAAAGTGAGCTCAACCATCTGATCGAGTAACGGGAACCATACTCTTTTTCTGAGCGCTCTTTTGGTAGCTACCACGCCACGGTGACCCTCATGTGCAAGATTGATGACGCCCTGGCGGTGTCACTTGGGAATAACGATCCGTTGATCCCTCAGTAGAAGCCCCTCTGAGGTGGCGGATAGTTCCTTGCTCACGTGTCTGAAAGCCTGCATCTCTTGTCGGGTGTTTGGATCGTCCCCGTCTTCCTCGTTGTCATGGCGCCACCGGTTAGTCTGAAATCGGCGCATCACCTTTTGAAGGATGTCATCTTGAGCTGTGGCCTCACATATGGCTTCGAGGGGAACCGCCGGTGGTCTGGCTTGGTCCACTACAAAGTGAATGTACTCTTTGGCCAGGGATGGGCTAGATGCCTGCGACACTTGAGGGTGTCTCGACATGTAATCAGCCGGATTAGCTGACTTTCCCGGTTTGTGCACTATAGTGTAAGTGTATTCTTGCAAACATAAACCCCAGCGCTCTATTCGAGGTGGCATTTTGGCCCTAGGGTTTCAGAAAATGGTAACCAGCGCTTGATGATCGGTTACTAGCGTGAAATGCTTGCCGTATATGAAAATATGAAAATGTTCGCAAGCCCACACAACAGCAAGACTTTCTTTCTCCGGTTGAGAATAGGCCTTCTCAGTGTCCGTTAAACTTCTGCTGGCATAGGCCACAATGTGTCTCTGATCCGTGTCATTGTCAAATTGAGCTAGTATTGGGCCTAGTCCCACTGGGCTGGCATCAACAGTGATTTTGGTGTTCCTTTTGGAGCTGAAGTAGGCTAGATTGTCAGCGGACTCAACGGCTCGTTTAATTTCCTGAAACGCCTGCTCACATTGGGAAGTCCAGGTGAATGGCTGCCCTTGTTTGGTAAGAGCACGTAGCGGATGACTGATGGTGGCGTAATCTTTGATGTACCTGGCACAGTAACTCGCCATGCCCAAGAAAGATCTGATGTCACTCACGTCTTGTGGGCTTTTAGTGTTGTTTAAAGCTATCACCTTCTCGGGATTAGGCTTCATCCCGGCTCCGGAAAACACGTGTCCAAAGAATTTTAGGGTGGACTGATGGAATTCACACTTCTCTTTGTTGAGGGTGAGGTTGGCTTTCAGGAGAGCATGGCACACCTGGTCTAGTGCTTCGTCATGTTCCTGGACTTTCGCACCGTATACTAAAATGTCATCACTGTAGTTTAGTGCATTTGGTATGTGATGTATGGTCTGGCGGATGGCTTCTTGGAAAATCTCAGCTGCAGACGATATTCCAAAGCTAAGTCGCTTAGATCGGAACAGCCCTAGATGGGTGGCGAATGTTGCAATATAGCGCGACTTCTCGTGTAGTTCCAACTGGTGGTACCCTTTGTTCAGGTCTAGCTTGGAAAAGACCCGTGCGCCATTAAGAGATGAAATCATGTCACTTAAGTGAGGGCCTGGATGATGCTCTCTTTCGATAGCTGTGTTTGGAAGCCTCATATCCACACACAGGCGCACCTTTCCTGGTGTGCCCTTCTTTGGCACGATCACCACTGGTGAAACCCATGGGGTTGGGCCTTCTGTCCGCTCGATAATGTCTGTTCGCAATAATTCTTGAATCTCATCTTCCACAACTTGTTGAAGGTGGAAGGGCACTCGCCTGTGGTGTTGCGCGACAGGTCGTATTTGTTCGTTGATATGCAACCGGATCTGGCATTTGGTCATTTTTCCAAGTCCGGAGAACAGCTTAGGGAATTTGTGTATGTCATCACTCACCCGATACAGAATTTCAACCAGCCGAAGACGCTTAGCAGTGGGTAAGCTGAGGAGACAGTCAGCTTCCGGTCCTTCAATGACATGTATGTGGGCCGGCACAGATGTGGTTTTGTGCTTAAGCATGGTTGCAAATTTTCCCAGGCATGGGAGAGGTTTCTTCGACATCCACGTGTACACTCTGACGTGTGCCGAGCTCAGGGTGGGTGGCGGTTGCATTTTGTTGTACTCGGTTATGGGGATATAGTTCAGTGATGCCCCACTGGCCAGTACAAACTTGGTTGCATGGGTTCCCACACATATGTCCAATCTGGGGTATTTCTTCAATTGGTCTGGATCAGCTACCATACTGGCATATTCATCAGTGTACAGCGATGCTAGAGATGCTGACCTGGATTCTCTGGATGGAGATCTTCTCATCTACTGTGACTTGCGAGACTCTCTGCCAGAGTGTGAGGAGGCAGAGGATGACTCTGGCCGATCCTGAACTGCCTTTGCATGATGTCGCTTTGTGACGGGGCGAGAGGATCTCATTGTCTCTTTCGTTCTGTCTTTACGATACTCCCCACAAACAATCTCAAAGTGATCTTCTCCTCTGCACTTTCTACACTGCTGTCCAAGCGCCGGACACGCATCTGTGTGTGGATAGTCATATCCGCACCTGTAACACCTCAGGGGGCGGTCTCGTTTCTTGTCTCCACGGCCAGACTCATGGTGTCTGCGCCCCGCATAGCGTTGGTGGGAAGAAGGTCTCGATGTCCGCCTTCGATCTCAAGAGTGTCTGCGAGTGGTACTGGGAAAACGGCGACCGGGAACCATAGGAGGAGGGACGCTGCGTTCATGATACTTCCGGATTCGAGGTGCAACAACGCGAACCGGATTCTGAACGTGGATCCCCTCCCGGTAGAAGCTTAATATGTACACTTATTAAGCACGTCCGATGCTCGCAGCGCTTTGATTACGTGTGCTCATGATTGCATATTCCGTGAAAAATTTTACCACGTGAAGATTGAGATAACCCTGTTTCAGTTACCACTCTGATTGACGGAGGGTACCACCACTCCTGGAACCTCCAAAGTCGCTTCTATCAGTTATTCTTCTTCGTTCCTAAACTACATACGTACCCGGCTAAGACGGGTTGGACCAATATACATATACGTGATTGAATTCTGTGGAATTATCACCACATCCTACATGATTGTAGGTTCAATCTTAAGCCCTGAGGAGTCGCAGTGATTTGTTTCCCACGCGACGAAACACGTGTCGGCTGGTTGTGGAACTAATAAACTTTTATCCATCTTCCAAGAAACGGAACTGATTTGCAACTGTCTGAATGAGTGGCTCTATGCATAGATTGTTGTTTATTACATAACCACTGTTTTTTACACCTTGATTGTTGTATGCGAGGGCATTGCTGTATATCATCTGCGAGTGGTACTGGTTTGTAAGCGATAAGCTTGTTCCCGCCTCTCAACACGTCCCGCCTCCATTTTTCTGGCATGTTCCTCTGCTTGGTCATGGACTCGGGTCATCTCTTCGATTTCGTCTAAGGTATGACTCTTCCGTAAAAGCCGCCTTCTGAGGGTCTCCGACTGGCATCCTTCGGTGATTCGCAGTCTAATGGCATCCTCCGTGGAAAAAGTATCAAATTCACAATAACGGGACAGTCGTCGAAGCTTTTTTATGAACGTACTCATTAGTTCTTCCTTTTCTTGACAGGCTAGGTTAAATGTGTACCTTTCATAATCTACATTTCTCTTATGTAAATTTTTTTTATTTGAAGCATCTCACACCTTGGCATATGATCCTGTTTCCGCAGTCTGCAGTTCCTTGATTAGCTTGCCAACTTCTTTCCCAACCAGATTGCGCAACGCGATTAATTATTCATCTTCATCCGTGACTTTTGATCCTTTCATAAAATCTTCAAAGTCCTCGAACCACTCTAGCCACCGGAGGCCCATGCCACCTCCAGCTATCAGGGCCATGGGTTCTGGGTCGCGCAGATATGAGACGCCTGCTGTATTTGGCGTGGTCGCTGCTGTACCCGCGACATTTCTGTGCGGTGAAGTCGACGTTTTGATTTATTTCTTTGTCCCTTGTCTTTGTTTGCTCGTGTTTCTTTGTCTTGTTTTTATCACTGTCTTTGCCTTTGCTTGTGCTTGTTTCATTATTTCCCTTCTTGTATTTGCTCGTGCTTGTTTGTGTCGACTCTTGTGTTTGCTTGTGTTTGTTTTCTCATTTCACCTCTTGCGTTTGCATGTGCTTGTTCATTTTTACTGTTGCCTTTGTATATCTCTTGCATTTGCTCGTGCTTGCTGCTCGATGTCTGGTTGCCTGACTTCAAAATGGCCACCCTATGCTTTCAATAGGGACTGGAGCTCACTGCCTGACTTCAAAATGGCCACCGCAATGGAAATCTTTTTCCCACGAGATTTGGGCTCATTCAATCTTCCAGGATCACGTTTCATCAACCGGCACTCACCGGCAGCCGGTCCTTGCAGCAAACGGCACCTCCACACGCTCCCTGGGCACCAGAGGGGCAGGTAGGATCGGGGTGGGCTCCCGAACTTCGTCTCTTCCGCCGCACACTCGACCTCACAATCCGGGGTGGGCATCCGATTCTAGCGCTCGACAGCGCTTTCCCGACGGGGCAATTCCAGCGCTCGACAGCGCTTTCCCGACTGGGCTCCACGCGACCAGCTGGTCACGGAGCGGCGGGCATTTACCGCTGGCCGCTTCACTCTCGGTGGCGGTTTCTGCAGGGCACACGTGTCGCGACGGCGACTTCCTTTAGTGTGCTGCACGGGACGGGTCACTTGTCTTTAGGGGTCCAGGTGGTGGCAGACTGCACCATCCCACCCTCGTCGCCAGCTGTAGCGTCGTGCTGCAAATCACGACAGACACACTAGGTACTGTTCAAGGAGCCTTTATTCATGCTTCTGCTCATGACCCCGTCCCTATCCTAACTGCCTCTTTCCTGTCCCTGCTCCTCCTCTTCCCGTGGCCCCCTAACTCCACCCACCAAAGACTAGACTGCATACACCTTATTACACCCCCATTAGGGCGTGGCGGTGTTTCCCCACTGCTTTCTCGCGGTGCGAGAAGGCAGAAACATAAATGGTAATAATAACTACCATGTTATGTTTCTGCCTTCTCTCACGGCGAGAAAGCAAAAGTGCCTGGTTGGGGGTGGGCGGTCCTGCTCCAGGGCAGGGGGGGAGTGGCTTGGGGCCAGGAGCCGCCCAAACAGTCAGTATGTACAACAGTGTGCAAGCCACTCCACCCTACCCTGGAGCAACACCGACCACTCTCTCTTGCTTTTCTCTATAGAGAAAATGGCCCAGGTGGGTCGTGTTTCAATGCGCCTCACCCGTTGTGATTGGTGGAGCCTGGAGGAGAGGGAGGAATGCTGCCTTTGCTGATGACGAGAGCTGCAGGAAGTTAAAACGTAGGACGGCGGGAGCCAGGACCCATCCAGAAGCCAGACGGTAAGTTTTATGTCATTTTTAAAAAATTAAACGAACCCCTCCCACCTCCCCAATCCCCCGCGATGACCCCAACCCCCCACCCCACCTGCCCATCATGCCGTCCGGGAGAGTTAAAGATAAAATGTTATGTCTTTGCAAAAACTTAAAGGTAGAAGCAGACCAGGCGTTTCAATAGCCAGGGAGCAGGAAGCGCCTGGAGCAGGCGTGCAATATCCTAGTGCCTCCCCGCCCCCACAGAAGAGGAAACCAGGACGAGAATATGATGAAGTGCTTCGCAGAGTGCAGTGGGGAAAGGCGCTACATCTGAGAACGTTCTCTACATCTTCAAAACTTTAGAACTCGGCGGCCTTTTATGTCCATGAAACACCGACAAGCTCAGATCAAATGATTGGGGGAGGGCGCGTTTAACACACATGGGGGTGGGCTGTAAAAAGAAGGGGGGGTCTTCTCTGAGGCCACACATAGCTCGCAAATCAGAAACTTTTCAGTAGGTAACATCTACCGGCCTAAGAACAGCAGCCTAAAACCCCACTGAACCGACTTCAATTCGCTTATTTTGCCTCATAAAGGGGCTCGTTATAAATCCCTAACAATAGCTGTCTAGTGCCCCCTCCAAACAGACTTGATGTCCCGATCTCTCGTAATGTTGTTTATTTATGGTGGTCAGTGGGGATGCAGAGATTTCACGGTTCAGGCTCTGAAGACACAACACCTGTTCACACGCATTAGGATGGCACGGGTGGAGGGAGCCGGGAACAAGCATGTTGTGCGTTCACTGAATGCGTAAAACTGGGCCTACATGTAGAGCTTGGACGCTACTAAAATATTCATGTGATGTACTGCATAGTTCCAAATTCATTCGACCTCTTAAAGATGGAAGATAGAATTTATCCCACCTGTAATTTAAACTGGTTTACTTTAGCGCCTACAGAACAATTTCTAATAAAAACTTCACGGTTACCAATGACAGTATGGTACTCGGGGGGGGATGTAGGCCTGAGCTGCCAACCACAGGATCTGAAGCTGCGACCTGCATGTTGCACAGAGATCTCTACCAATTAGCGCTTACATCGAGGAGCTATCTTACAAGACCAACCCATACTCCATGCATCAGAAATCCCAGCAGCTCCTCCACATAGGCTGACTTTTACAGGGCACCGGGACTCCAGCCCCCGGCCTCCCGAAAGAACCCTATAAGTTAAATACCAAAGTCCAGTTAGCCCACTAGCAGAGAGATGTAGAAAGTGCAGCAGCAGCTGCTGAGGGCTGCAGGTCACCCCCAAACCTATCTAGTCTGAGGAGCCGTGAAAGTCTCTTTTCACACTCATGGGTCTGAAGGTTCTCACATTCCTGGCATGAAGTGATCAGCTAACACATGCCATTAACACCGGCGAAGGCAGCGGCTGCTCATTAGCTCACGTCAGGACCAGCCGTCCTCCTGGTAGGGACCATAGTGTCCACTTGGAGGGGTGTTGGGAGACAGTAATGGCAGGACCAACCTTTACAAGAGCATTTAACTACCTGCTGGCTGCTTACTCACGTGACACGCAAGTCATGTGATCTCCCCCATGTGTGGCCTGAGGTATCACGGATGCTAGCCGGTTGTAACTTTGGGACTGCTTATCTATTTTTTTATTTTTTTTATTATTTATTATTTTTTTTATTTTTGGAGTTTTATATAGCGCTAGCCAGACCCGGAGTTATCGGAGCGCTTTACAACATTTGTTCATAACAGTCTAGTACACCAAGTGTGTCCAGGAAAACAGTGATTCCAAGGAGGTTCATTAATCCGTACATGTCAAGTAGCATTCGATGCAGAGTTGAAAGATTGTGGTACAAATAGGGGGGAGTAGTGTGCGGGACAGGGGAAAGTGTTGTAAGGAGTGATCTTAACGTAGTTGCTGGGTCCTTTGTCTTGAGGTAGGAAATTCAAGTAGGTCCGTTGTCACTTTGTGAGGACTCGATTGAGGAAGAGCGCTTTGAGCTGGCTCTTGAATGCTTTGTAGGAAGGGTTCATCCTAATATGTATGGGGATGGCATTCCAGATTTTGGGTGCATTTCCAGTAAAGGACATAGACAAGGTATTTTGTTTGCAGGATTTTGGGGGGATGAGTAGCAGAGAGTTGGTGCGTCTGAGGTTTCTTGTCTGTCCCGCTTTTTTGAGTTTGGCAGCTAGATAGGTGGGTTTGCCAGTGTGCAGAGCTTTGTGTGTGAGGCAAGCAGTTCTGAAATGTGCCCGCATTTCTATTGGGCGCCACTTAAGCTCTTTTAGAGCGGGGATGATGTGTTCATAATACTTTACACCCGTCACCATTCTGGCTGCTGCATTTAGTGTTGTTCTGAGAGGAGCAAGGTGAAGTTTAGTGTGCCTGTGAGGGTGGCGATCCCATAGTCTAATCTGGATAGAATGAGGGATTGCGTGGCTTGCTTAAGGTCAGTTGGTGGGATGAAGGGTTTGATTTTGCTCAGTAGCTTTAAGTTGAAGAAGGCGCCTCTTGCGGTGTTCTTGATGTGTTTGATCATATCCAGGTTGGGGTCTAGAGTGATACCCAATGACTTCACTGAGTCTGCTGGGATGAGAGTACAGTCGAGAGCATCAATAGACTTTATACATTCCGTGATTTGGAGGGGTCTGTTCTTTGTTGGCTATGAGAAGGATTTCCGTTTTGTCTTGATTTAGTTTCAGATGGTTTAGGGACAGACGCTTTTGTACTTCTCTTAGGGTGTTGTTTAATCTTTGCATGTCTGCTATGGAGGAGGTTTCTAGGTAGATCTGGGTGTCATCGGCATAGAGGTGGAAGGGAATGTTGGCTTTTTTGAGGATGATGGTGAGTGGCTCCATGTAGATGTTGAACAGAGCGGGTGAAAGAACTGAGCCTTGGGGAACACCTCTGATTATAGGGTGTAGGTCGGACGTGGAGTTTCCTATTTTTATTCTTTGGGGCGTTTTTTTCGCATTATTCAGTGTGTCGCAAAAGAAGGAGGATTTTTTATGCGCGATGTGCTTATTGTATTTCCTATGTTCCTTTTTGAGTAGTTCGAGGTGGGTTGTCGAGGGGTTGTTGTGCCAAAGTCTTTCAGCTGCTCTTAGTTGCCTTCTTTCCAGGTTTGGTTCAGTGTTGAACCACGATCTCGATGGTAGGGTCTTGCTCTTTTTCTGTTTCAGGGGTGCTATTTTGGCCAGCATGTCGGTCAGTGTCTCATTATAATGTGAGGTAAGTTCTACTGTGGCCCTTTCTCCTACATTGGAGGGGAAGAGTGTGCTCAGTCTTTCTTCTAGTTCTTCCAAAGGGGATCTGTCTCAGGTTTCTCGTCCAGTGGAAGTGATCATTCGCGCGAGGAATTCGATGTGTTTTTTGATTGATGTGGAAGAGGATGAGATGATGGTCTGACCAGTCGACAGGGAGGGTGCGATCGATGGTGACTGCATCTTCGTGGGCTATGATGGCATCCAGGATTGAGCCCTTGTTGTGGATTTGTTCAGTGCAGTGTTGGATCAAGTTGTTATTGTGAAGGAGTTCATTTAAGGTTTGTATTTGAAGGTTGATGGTCTCCTTCCAGTGAAGGTTTAGGTCTCCTAGTATTAGGTCGTTCTCGTTTGAGAGTGAGCAGTGTGAGATCAGGTCAGCCAATTGTTAACCGATTATGGTATTGTTTCCTGGTGGTCGGTAGATGATTTGTCCATTCATTTCATGTCACACATCCAAACACAGATAAATTCCTAGCTCTCAATAAACTTTATTACTGTAATTGTATGCTATTGAACCTCTCGCAATATAACTTTGCCTCATTTAATACGTTATTACACTTCTGGAGAACAGTTTACGATCTCCTCAAGTACACTCCTACATCAACCAAGCAGAGCCAGGCAGGGTGGCTGTCTGCAAAAAAACAGGGTGATAAACAAGATATTAACGTTTGTATTTAAAGCTGTTCATGTCTTATCTACTTACTACCTACCCTTTTGCCTGTAGGGCTTACTATTGCCGTACAGATGGCAACCCAGAACCTTTTGATCTCAACCAAACTACCCACATAACAGATAAATTCTACTTCTTCTCCCTACTCGGTCCCCGCCAACCGGCATGAATATATGGGGACTGGCGCTTATTTTTCCACCACAGACATTTAGAGAGTGCAAGAAAGGGAAAAACAAACAGTTTGAAAAGACAGAGGAAGAGAAAGACAGCAAAACTGTCACAAAGAGAAACAACAACAACCTACTAGCGCGAGAAAAGGGGGCAGGGAGTGTCTAGTAGTGGATTAAAGATTAACAGCATTGGTATTCAGCCTGTCAACTTTTAATTGCACCAGCTGGCGACTTCTGAGCATATTTCGGGCACCGGCGCTCTTTCTTTTACAAATTAAGCACTGCCTACAGCTATTAAAAAAATACCAGCTGTTATATTCTCCTATCTTTCATCAGTTTATTTCTTTGTTATTAACATTCTTCCCGCAAGTATTGGGATTGTCCCTTGCATTCCTCCTCCCTCCTCACCCCTCCTCCCTGTCCCTTTTTGGTACAGCCCTACTGTTAGCCGTGAGGCTGCCTTCGAATGTTGAATCGAACTGTATAAATTATGACAGAGCCCTGAACTGCAGCTGCTGGTTGGGGAACTGTGGAGGTGATAATAAAGAGTTCACTTACCTGCACCTGGTGTATTCTACCTCGTAACACCGGCCTAACGGATGAAAATGGCCCTAGAACAAGACAAAAAGCACTACCACATCGAAAGAAATGTATTTTCTAGTATAGCTGGAGAAAGCCTTTCTGTAATACAGATTGCCATTTCCGGCACAAGGAAAGCGGACACAGCAAAGTATGGCAGTGGTCAGGGCCGGCCTAAGGCATGTGCAAGCTGTGCACCTGCACAGGGCCGCTAAACCCCAGGGGCCACCACGCCAATATATATCCTTAGATACATATTTGCGTGGCGGCCCCTGGCAGGGATTTGGCGGCCTCGGGCCCCCTACCTACACTCCCTGCTCAGGGCCTCCGTGAGCCTAGAGCCGGCCCTGCAGTGGTGGCTCCTCCGCAATGACAGAGGAGCGTCGCCTCACAGCCTGGCTCAGAGGCAGCAAATGTAAAATAAAACAATGTTCTTGCATCGTTTTATTTTGCATTTGCCAGATCTTAGCCAGAGCTGTTGGGAGGGGCGGGGCTGAGGCATGGGAGGGGGAAGGAGGAGTGCCACCTCCATTCCACTCCCTAAGTGCTCATGTGTGTTTGGCCAGCCGTCTCAGGCCGATTAAAACACACAAGCATACTTAGGTTTTCTCCAGCCCAGCTGCATTAAGCTACGGCTAGAGAAATCCCACAAACTCTCTGGTCTGACCAGGACATCTTTCCTGCCTGCTCAAACCAATCGGGATTGGACAGGGAGTCTGTCCCAGGGGCTGCTGGGACCAGCCAGGAAGAGGAGAAGGCTGCGCGACGAGACATGACGCTGGAGATGGAAGGCGGCATAAGGTAATAAAAAAAAATAATAATAATAATATATATATATATATATATAAATATATATATATATATATATATATATATATATATATATATTAATATTACCTACTGGCGGTCGCCAGTAGGTATATATAGTTAGGATTTTTTCCCTATGGAATTTTTGAAAATTCTATGTCTAATAACTTTGGCGTTTGTGGACGGAATTGGCTGAAATTTTCAGGAAAATGGCACATTTTGTTTCTGAGCAGCCCTTGAAAATTTGGGGGGGGTTCGTCAAGGGGGGGCCGAGAAAAAAGGGGGTCCCAAAACGTGTTTTTAACATTGAGTTTTCCATAGGGCGGTTGGCCTCACTTTTAGCCCGAACGGCTGAATGGATTTGCACGAAACTTGGCAAAATTGTAGGGACTGGTAGCCCGATGTGCCTTTTGTAGGTCTCAATATATGTCCTTCAGTGGATTTTGAGAAATTAACGTTCAAAAAAAGATATATATCTGTAACAGCGGACCGGGCAGCGCTCCGGTTCGCGGACTTTACGCGGTACGGAGCTTTGTGAAGCGAAGCTGATTGGTTCTCCGGCGTCTGTAAACATTCCAAACAGTCCGTAGCGGCCGCCATCTTGTCTCTCGGTAGGATCGAGAGACAAGCGGAGGCCAAACCGAAGGGGCAAATGACCATAAGGGGGCATAGTAGATCCTCCCTGACCCTTTAGGTTTGATGTGGAGGTTTTAAAAGGGCCCCGCGGGGCAAAAAAAAAAAATTATAATAATAATCGAACGGCTGAATGGATTTGCACAAAACTTGGCAAAATTGTAGGGACTGGTAGCCCGATGTGCCTTTGCTAGGTCTCAATATATGTGCTCCAGTGGATTTTGAGAAATGAACGTTCAAAAAAAGATATATATCTGTAACAGCGCTCTGCTTCGCGTACTTTTCGCGTTACGGAGCTTTGCGAAGCTGATTGGTTCTTCGGCGTCTGTAAACATTCCAAACAGTCCGTAGCGGCCGCCATCTTGTCTCTCGGTAGGATCGAGAGACAAGAGGAGGCCAAAGCGAAGGGGCAAATGACCATAAGGGGGCATAGTAGATCCTCCCTGACCCCCTAGGTTTGATGTGGAGGCTTTAAAAGGGTCTCGCAGGGCAAAAAAAAAAATATCGTTTTTTTTGTTTTTTTGCGTGGAGTGCGCCCGGTTCGCGAACCGGGAAGCGTTCTGGGGAGCGTACTTTCTTGAAAATTAGTGAAAAAAGTTAGACTAAAATAATAATTGTGAGTGATCAGATGTAGGGTAGCTCTGAGAAGAGCTTTTGGGTTTATGGTACATTTAGGTACTTATAAGTAGGTACCAATGCACAGTCTTAAATTCAGAGTGAAAATTCTGTTGCCCTCATCTGAGAAGTGAACTCCATCTCCTCTGTAGATATCTTGCATGTAGTAACGCAAGTTATTGTTGTACAGGGAGCCCATTCCATGGTCTCTCATGTAAGCTGAAACAGATTTGTTTACATGCTTCCTCGATTTCTCAATTTGTGGACAAAATTGGTTCGACCACCTCCATTTTTGTCTTTGGCATATATTTGATTATACCAAGGCAGTCTGAGGAAAAAGTGCCATCAATTGCTCAAAGGTGTCCTTTAAAAGCATTTCCAGACCTACCCCAGTCAAAGTGCCCAAATCATTACCTCCACAGTGCACAATTAACAGGTCAGGTTTTGGCAAATGCATAAAGGTTTTCACGAATGGTATCAATTGGTGACATTTTAATCCTCTGTGACCAAACCACTTAATTTCCACATCTTGTAAATTGAGGTTAGGTAAATTCCTGTTTTCAGCGTACCTCTGAGCCCAATAGATGTAACTATGTCCAACAATCCAGACAGAAAACATGGCGAGAGAAGGTTCTCCTGCAGTCAGATGAAGTGTGGCAATGAAATGGCAGTTGAAAAAATGAGAGTGTAAAATGAAAAAAACTGAGGAGTTTCTGTGTTAATGAAGCAGTAAGAGTGATTGGTGGATTTTGATTGCTGAAAACAGAAAGTTAGGGTGCATGGATGAGTTCGTTGAAAGATGTATTTTGAGTGGCGAAGAAAAAATCATTAAATGAAAGTATGCACTGGATATGCAGGAGCACTGAGAGTTCAGAGTTCAATTGCAACATTGTTGTGTGAACTTGGAAACACCAGAGGTCTTGCAAGAGGTGGTTGCTATGCAGAAAAAGCAGAGAGGGGGCAGAGGGGGGAAGGGTTTTGATTTGAAAAAAAGTGAGGGAAGAGTTTTGATTGGGTGACATGAGAGATATGTGTGAAGAATTATAGAATTTCTGTGCTTTTGATAGCTGCAGACTCTGGAGTGCATACCTTTTGCTCTGCTGAAGACAAATTGGTGTGTTTCTGAGACTGTTTTGAAACTCAAAGTATTTGCTAAGGTGAGAAAAGATTTCTTTAATTTAGATAGAAAATAGTGTGCTTTAAGGAGAAAATTATGAAGAAAGTTGTGTTTTTCAAATGTTGGTTTGTCTGAAGTGTTTTACAAATAGATTTTGTTTCTTTGAGAAATTGTAATTGGAGAAAATGTGAAGTATTAGTACTGACAGGGTTTTTATGTGCATAGGAGCTGTGGAGTGTTTTCAAATTATGACTTGTAAATCGTTTTTGAGGAAAAGCAATGGTTTTAATATTTATGACAAGGACATAATGGTGTATGCTTCTTTATAAGGCAATTGAGAGTCTCTGATGTTATTTTTCCCATTTCAATGTAAGAAGTTTCTCTGTGGAGCAAATTGCTTGTAAATATGCTCCCATCTGTGCATGGCAAATTTAGATTTTGAATGTTTGCGTTACATAGGCATGTTAAAGGTGACCGAAACATGCTGCAAAGGCAATCAAAAAACGCATTCATGTGTCTTGAGGGCATTTTAAGTCATTTCCCCATGTGGAGTGTTTTTAAATTATGACTTGAAAATCGTTTTTGGGGAAAATGAAGGCTTTTAAAATTTATGACAAGGACATAATGGTGTATGCTTCTTTATAAGGCATTTCAGTGTCTCTGATGTTATTTTTCCAATATTAAATTAAAAGACCTATCCCCGTGGAGCAAATTCCTTGTAAATATGCTCCCACCTGTGCATGGTAAATTTAGATTTTGACTGTTTGAGTTACATAGTCATGTTAAAAGAGACCCAAAAAAGTTGCAAAGGCTTTAAAAAAAGACTTTCATGTGTCTTGAGGACATTTTAAGTCATTTCCCCGTGGGCAGTGTTTTCAAATTATGAGTTGAAAATCGTTTTTGAGGTAAAGGAATGTTTTCAAAATTTATGTGCGCCATATGCCCCCAAATTTCTTTTTCAGGGGTGCAGCAGGGTGTTCTTGAGACACCCCTGCACCCTCGGAAAAATTCGTAATTTGCGATGAGGTAATTGCTAATCGCAAATTGCACCTTCATTCGTATGGGCCTCCTGCTCCATGGAAATGAATGGGTAATTTGTAATTAGCAAATAGCTCATCGCAAACTAGGAATGGTAAAGAATCGCTATTTATTCCTTAAAGTTCGCTATTTAGGAAATGCAAAATAGTTTGATGATACATATGGCGGTTCATCTCTAACAAGATAAGAAGCATAGGGATAGATTTATGATGAATGGCGCATCACCAGGGATGTGTTAGTTATCCTGTGCCGCTGTTCCGCCACCTATGGTGTGCTGCATTTACAATGCGGCGCATCATGGGGCAAAAACAGCACAGATGCGTGACGTATCTGTGCCGTAAAGGTGGCGCATTGCTGGAGTTGTATCGCAAGTGTGATGAAGCTCCAGCAAGGCTCAGGGGTGCCCCTGTCGCAGGGTTTCTGTTCTCACAGAGAACTGTGCACAGAGGATTGGAACCTCGGCGAATTAGGGTGCCCCAAAACTCACCTTAGTAATCAAAAACCGCTTAGCAAGCTAGGTACAGTGTCACATTGGATATAACAAACTCTCAATGTTTAGACAATCCAGAATATGAACTTATAGTACCTCAGGATACGTGGAACTCATGAACACTCGGTCGTTATATAGTTCTTAGAAACCAGAACATGGAGTTAAGAAGAACACATGTGTATTTGAAATGTTTATTTATTAATGCCGTCTTCTCAGGCGTAGTATCTTAGATAATACAAGTACACATATTATCAGTAGCAAAATTACCAGCATAGTTAGTAGTACATAAAAAGCGAATGGTGACAGTATGTTAACATGCTGTAAATGAATAAGAGTTAGCAACACTTATAAGCAGCCGCGGGCCGTGGAGGGAGTTACGGTGGGGCAGGGAGGCGGGGAGGGGGAGGGGCAGGGTGGAGAGGGCTCCACCCTGCCCCTCCCCCTCCCCGCCTCCCTGCCCCACCGTAACTCCCTCCACGGCCCGCGGCTGCTTATATCTCACCCTCCCTAATACACATATTATATTATTTGCTAAGAAGGTCTCTTTGTGTTGGTTTAGTGTCTTAGATTTGAAGGAATCACATCAGCATACACCAGCTCTCTCTTCATGTGAACCGCATCAAGTGTTGTGTATGTGTGTTCGGCAAAGCAATATAAAACCCGCCTCATGTCGTGGAGATCAGACCTCATAACAATTCTGTATCGTGTTGTTCTTGAAACTTCAGCACTCGCTGTACAGATATAGTTTAACAAGCAAAGCAGATAGTAGAGCAATAACATATTATTCTCATGTAAACCACGATGAACTACTAGGTTGAAAGCTAAAGCAACAACTAAGTGTCGTGTGCAGAAGTTGCAAAAAAGGAAAAATGGCGTTTAAACCGGTAATGAGCCCATGCTAACTTAACACGGTGTAAAGATATCCAGGACCTAGATGACACCTCCCCATGATCCGGAAACAAACTGAATAAGATAATAGAAGTGCCATCTCATGAGAGCAGATTGCAACTTTATATGTGGACGGTCCGCAAGGTAAAACATTAAAAACTAGGAAAATTTAATGCTAAAGAAAAATAAAACAGCCAACTACTTTATCGAGGCTTAAGCCAATAGGCAAGCTAAATAATAAAAACTTGACAAATAAGTCAATGAATTGTCAATGAAATGCTAGTACTCAGCATATCAAACATGAAAAAGGTCTATGACATAACTGTGTATGCAAAATAAGCTGCAACAGCCTCCAATAGGAAGTCACCGTCTTCATCCGAAAAGAGTTCAGCCATCCAATTTAAAAGCGGAAAAGAACATACGTGCTCTCCCAGCACCGGATCCTCTATCACCATCAGAGGACAGCTCGGTGGGTTTTCAAGAAAGCTCTGTTCCAAGAAAGACTGTGTTGCCGCCAGTAAATTCCAGGGACCAATTAGTCCATGCATCAATGCCACAGCCATAATCCTTTCGCCAGGACAAACCAACTCGTGAGTAATGATAGGAGTCATCAGCTGATTAAAGTCGACGTCAGGAGAAACCGGTCCGCAGAGACACAAATCAATGGCCCAATCGAAATCACAGGTCAGGCAGTGAAATACAGGCTGGACACAGGTGAAGTAGGAGAATCGAAAAGATAATCCATATGCCGTGCTTAATATCGCCAACGGCATTGTGCCATAATATTCAAGCATGCGATTGCGGAACAGCGTCAGCAGCTGCAGGGCGGGAGCTTGCACAGGAGGGACATCCATATTTAAAAATGTAAAAAAGCACAAGAGCGTCCGCTGGTAATGCAAGTAAAAATGGGAATCCACCAAGCACAGTGGAAAAAATAGAATGAAAGAAAGCAGGGATGACTCCAAAGATTTTCTCAAATGAAGTCACGAGACCACTGGTAACAACTTTAAAAAAGTGCGCCAGGCCCTTTGTGGAGGACGCGTTAAAGATAGTCCGAACCATCTCGCTGAAATGCAAAGGCGAATCAGTATTTAAAAGGGTCTGCACCTCTGTACGGGTGTTCGCTATGTGAAGCACGAAAGTTTCACGGGCCGAACTCAAGGCCACCTCTCTCTGAGACAAAAGAGCTCTTATTCTTGCCATGCCGTTGAAATCTGCTCCCAAGGTTGGTATTTGTGGCCAGATTGAAAACTCCCTATGTTCATGTGTGGGAGGAAATAGAACATTTCTGCAGCAAATAACCCGTTCACTTACTGTTACGATAAAAGGAATACTTTTAATTAACCCAGAACAATCTTCATTATTGAGCATCAAATAACTACCATTTTCCAACAACTTGAACGTGGGGATGATAGCAGGAACTGGCGTGCCTTGCAACACGCAAGCCATATTTGGTCGGTGTTTGTTGCATGAACCGTGTAACTGTATGTGCCTACACATTAGTGAATGATCTGGCGTCTCAGTGCATTCCTCTCCATTCAGATAAACTTCTTGATCATCTTTGAAACATCTGTATGTGTATGGAAGCGACCAGACCTCATGAAGAAAACCACTACCTAAAGGTTCATAACGACCTATTGGTATATATTTCATACAATTTGAAAACTTATATAAAGCAAAAGGCAGCGTTATTAAACCGTGGATAAGGCACGTTGCCAAAAAACCCGCAATCCTCTGCTGATGATGTCACTGAGCATGTCATGAATGATGTAATATGTGACATCATCAGCAGTGGATTACGGGTAATAGTATCTCTAGTTTACTCCCCTATAGCTGTCTTTCTTTTAACATAAGTGTCTGTTTCCCTCCCTTATACTTACTGTTCTTTTTAAAAAAAAAAAATTTTTGGTTCGCTTCCGGTTCGCGTACCGGCGAGCGAACTGGGAAGCGAACTAAGAGAAATAGAGGTTGGCACAGTTCCAAATATTGTACCAATTTTTTAATAACGGGGAGGTAGTTCTGAAAAGAACTTTTTTTTAATTGTTTTTGTTGTTTTATATTTTTTTTATTATTTTTCTGAACATTTTTTTACTTTTTTTGAATTTTTCTGAACAGTTTTATATATTTTTTTGTTTTTTTTCGGAGGGGGCAACGAAAACGATTCATTGTAAAGGGCTCAACAGGAGCAACAAAAAAAAAAAAGAATTTATTATTTGGGGCGTTTCGTACAAACTTGCATATGATAGTCAATAGCTCTGTTGATCAGAGTGATGCTACTTTCTCCGTAGCAAATGAATCCATTGCAATGTACGCAGACTTGTTTTACTTCACGAAATCTCGTTTGTATATTTGGCACCATCTCCCTGCCCTCTGGTCCCGTTACTTCCGGTACAACAGATCTTCTGGCCATAATAGGGAGATTATCTAGGTCGTTACGAAACTGTGCAGCACTGTAGTTGTTAGGATGCCACCTAGTCATATGGCGATGCATTGTGTAGTTTCCGAAACTGTATTTTTTGTCGGTCCCTCTGGACAGTCTATCTTGACATATAAGGCAAGTTACGTATCTTGCATTTACTTTTTTCTGACCTTTGGGAA
Organism: Lissotriton helveticus; assembly: GCF_964261635.1. Taxonomy (NCBI): domain Eukaryota; kingdom Metazoa; phylum Chordata; class Amphibia; order Caudata; family Salamandridae; genus Lissotriton; species Lissotriton helveticus. Next base: position 618,906,852 of record NC_136070.1, on the reverse strand, counting down.
TTTTAAAAAATTGCCAAATGAAGTTTTCTTTCCGGTGAGACGTCCTGGGCTCCTCAGGCAAAAAGTGCCTCTCTTCGTGCTCTTCCTCCTGTTCCTCTTCTTCCTCTTCTTGCTGAATTATAACTTCAGCAGGTGGTCCACTCTTCCTTGGATGTGGTGGAGGTGGTGGGGAAGCACCAGCTGAAGCTACTAAAGAAGCCATTGCTCACTGGTAACAAAGGGTCTTTCTCTCACAATGATGAAAGTCAGAGTGAGGAAAGAAGGAGGGATTTTCATCATTTGGGAAAAACAATAGTTCTCAACCAATGAAAAGTGTTCATTTTAGATTATATGACCTAGTCTTACATCATTAGGAAACCAAAAGTGAAATGAAACAATGAAAAGTGTTATTACCAAGTCACATGACCTGCTGTGTTTACGTTACGTGCTTTGCAGGGCCTCCCGGTTTGCTTCCAGAAACCTGCGCTTTGCGCCTCGGTAAGCGTACCAGTTCGCTAACGTAGCACGTCATATGACGTATCACGCGACAACGCGAAACGTCATGCGGACGGGAGGCGTCACGATGTTGTTTTCTAACGCGGCAGTTGCGGTAAAGGAACGTTTACCGGCTCGCGGTCTATTTCGCGGCATCAAGGTCAGCTAACGGGAAGCTTCCCGATTCGCGAAGCGGGAACGAAGAAAAAAAAATATTAAAATTTTTTTTTATTAATAAACATATAAAATATATTTTTGGATTTAAAGAAGAATACATTTTACAGCTACAGATATTAGCTGTTAAAAAACCAATGAAATTCACTGAAAAAACCATAGGTTATAGACCATATATAGTTAGGAATTAGCATTTACAAAACCTTGAAAATTCACTGAAAAAACCATAGGTTATAGACCATATATAGTTAGGAATTAGCATTTAGAAAACCTTATTTTACTCACACAAAACCATTGAAATTCCATATATAGTTAGTTGCACTAACTATATATCGCGCACTCGCAATCCACTGCTGATGATGTCACATATTACATCATTCATGACATGGTCAGTGACATCACTGATGACATCATCTAGTGTCTGTGTGTTTTTGTAAAGTTTAAATACGTTTTACATATTGAAGAATGACTGGATGTATGGAAGACTGAGTGTGTGTGTGGCTGGCTGGGAGGTGTGTGACTCTGTGCATATCAATGTGTACTTGTATCAGTGATTGTATAAGAGAGTAAGTATGTGTTAGTATATGTGTGAAAAGTATGATGTTCTGTGTTTAACTATAGATGAGGAAATCGAAGTGTGATTGATTCTTCACAGGACTGACTAGGTGTATGAGTGCATATGATAGTGTTGTAATAATGAGTGACTGTATGTATGAGTGATTGTATGGGTGAATGAGTGAATGTGTGTGTAGACGTAGGAATCAGTGAGTGCGTATGTAGTAACTGGTATTGGTGTGTCATGATGTCATCAGTGATGTCATTTGAGATGTCATCAGTGATGTCATCAGTGATGTCATTTGAGATGTCATCAGTGATGTCATCAGTGATGTCACTGACCATGTCATGAATGATGTAATATGTGACATCATCAGCAGTGGATTGCGGGTGCGCGATATATAGTTAGCGCAACTAACTATATATGGAATTTCAATGGTTTTGTGTGAGTAAAATAAGGTTTTCTAAATGCTAATTCCTAACTATATATGGTCTATAACCTATGGTTTTTTCAGTGATATATATATATATATATATATATATATATATATATATATATATATATATATATTACCTACTGGCGGTCGCCAGTAGGTATATATAGTTAGGATTGTTTTCCATAGGGAAATCGCAACATTCTATTGGGAATAACTTTGGCGCCGGTTGAGGAATCTTCCTGAATTTTTCCTTAACTTTGCCTCGCGACGCTCCGGTCCTTCCCTGAAAGTTTGGGGGGATTCGTCAAGCGGGGGCCGAGATAAAAGGGGGGTCCCAAAACGTGTTTTCCCCATGTTAATTTCCATAGGGCGGTCGAATTCACTTTTAGCCCGAACGGCTGAATGGATTTCCACAAAACTTGGCAGAATTGTAGGGACTGGTAGCCCGATGTACCTTTGCTATGTCTCAAGATATGTGCTCCAGTGGATTTTGAGTAATTTAGGTTAAAAAAAATGTATATATCTATGGCAGCTTACCCGTGAGCTTACCGGTACGCTTACGGTACGCGTACGTGCGCGTACGGTACGCGTACCTCTAGTGCGCGAGCTGCATTCTGATTGGCTGCCAATGTCTGTCAACACTCCAAAACAGAAACTGTTGGCAGCCATCTTGTGCCTTGGTTGACTGAGGCACAGGAAAGCAGAAAAACAAACGTGTAGAACTCAAAAAGGGGGCAGTGTAGAAGCATCCTGACCCCCGAGGCCTGCTCAGGGGGTCCCACAAGGACCCCCCAAGGCCCCCCCCCCCAAAAAAAAAAAAAATTTCGGAAATTCGCGGGGTATGCGTACCGGTACGCGCACGGTGCGCGTACCTCATTTTTTTACAAGAAAAAAAAAAGATTTGGGGGCCTTGTAGAAACACCCTGACCCCCCTAGGGGGGTTCAGGTGGTCCCATATCCGCTAATAGAATTAGCTTTTAAAAAACCTTGCGAGTTCACTGAAAAAAACAAAGGTTTCAGGCCTTATATAGTTAGGAATTAGCATTTAAAAAACCTTTGAAATTCACTGAAAAAACGATAGGTTTCACACCAGTTATAGTTAGGAATTAGCATTTAAAAAACCTATTAAATTCACTGAGAAAACCATAGGTTTGACACCAGTTATAGTTAGCTGAACATTTTACTCATACACACACACACCCTACACACATACCCCCACATACACACACCCCACACCCACCCCTCCCACACACACCCCCACACATACCTCACACACCCACACCCCCACCCACACCCAAACACCCCACACACCCACACCCACACACACACCTTACACACCCACACCCCCACCTACACCCACACACCGCACACACCCCTACCCACACACACCTCACTCCCCCCCCACACACACACACCTCACAGACACACCCCACACACACCTCACCCCTCCCCCCACACACACCTCTGACACCCCCCCCCACACACACACACCTCTGACACCCCCCACACACACAAACACACACACCACACACACACCTCTCACACACACACACACACACTCCTCACACACACACACCCACACACACCCCTACACACACACCCACATACACACCCCACACACACACCCACACATCCTACACACACACACCCCACACACATACCCCCCCACACCCCCCATCCCCCCCCACACACACCACACACACACACACTTATTATTTTTTTTCTTTTTTTGAGGGGGTGCCCCACACACATACCCCCCCCACACACACACCCCACACCCACCCCCCCCACATACACCCCCCACACATACCTCATACACCCACACCTCCACCCACACCCAAACACCCCACACACCCACACACACACCTTACACACCCACACCCCCACCTACACCCACACACCCCACACACACCCCCCACACACACCTCACTCCCCCCCCACACACACACACCTCACAGACACACCCCACACAACCCCCACACACACCTCACCCCTTCCCCACACACACACACTTCTGACACACACCTCACACACACACACACACACACACACACACACACACACCACACACCTCTCTCTCTCACACACACACACACATACACACACTCCTCTCACACACACACACCCACACACACACCCACCCACACACACACCCACACATCCCACACACACACACCCCACACACATACCCCCCACACACACCCCACACACACCCCCCCATACACACACACACCACACACACACACACACACACACACATTATTTTTTTTCTTTTTTTGAGGGGGTGCCCCACACACATACCCCCCCCACACACACCCCCCACACACACACACCCCACACAGACCCCCCACCATACCTCATACACCCACACCTCCACCCACACCTAAACACCCCACACACCCACACCCACACACACACCATACACCCCCACACCCCCACCTACACCCACACACCCCACACACCCCCACCCACACACACCTCACTCCCCCCCCACACACACACACACCTCACAGACACACCCCATACATCCCCCACACACACCTCACCCCCCCACACACACACACCTCTGACACACACCCCACACACACACCACACACACCTCACACACACACACACGCCCACACACACATTCCTCACCCCCACACACACCCACACACACCCCCACACACCCCCACACACACACCCCACACACACACCCACACATCCTACACACACACACCCCACACCCACCCCCCCACACACACACACCACACACACACACACTCATTTTTTTTTTTTTTTTTTGAGGGGGTGCGCGCCCCGGTACACGTATCGGTACCGTACCGGTACGCGTACCCTGGAGAAAAAAAGAAAGACAGAGTTTTTTTTAAATGTAGCATTTTTATATAAACTGGAGGTAGTTCTGAAAAGAACTGTTTTTTTATTCTTATTGTTGTTTTATATTTTTTGTATTGTTTTTTGTACCCCGCGACTTTAAAAAAAAAATATATTATTTTTTTTGCCTTGGGGGTCCTTGTGGGACCCCCTGAGCAGGCCTAGGGGGTCAGGGTGTTTCTACTCTGGCTCCTTTGCGAGTTTCATACCTTTGTTTCACTGCTTTCTTGTGCCTCGGTTCTAACAAGGCACAAGATGGCTGCCAGGGACACCCAGTATGCAAGGGGAATTAGTTCCCCCTCTTCAAACATGCACGGGGGCTGCGTTGCAGAGAGGTGTAAAAAAGGGTGTGGCCTCATTACACCTCTATGCAATGCAGCCATCTGGCGCATACTGGAGGCTCCTGGTGGGCTAGTTGGCCCCCAGGGACCCCCATTATGCAAGGGGAATTAGTTCCTCCTCTGCAAACGCGCCAGGCGGCTGCGTTGCAGAGAGGTGTAACAAGGGGCATAGCCACATTACACCTCTGCAATGCAGCCCCCTGGCGCATACTGGAGGTTCCAGGTGGGCTAGTTGGCCCCCAGGGGCCCCCAGTATGCAGGGGGAATGAGTTCCCCCTCTTCAAACATGCACGGGGGCAGCGTTGCAGAGAGGTGTAAAAAGGGCTGTGGCTTAATTACACCTCTCTGCAATGCAGTCCCCTGGTGCATGCTGGAGATTCCTGGTGGGCTTTCAGGTCTTATATAGTTAGGAATTAGCATTAAAAAACTTTGAAATTCACTGAAAAAAACATAGGTTTCAGGCCTTATATAGTTAGGAATTAGCATTTAAAAAACCTTTGAAATTCACTGAAAAAAACATAGGTTTCAGGCCTTATATAGTTAGGAATTAGCATTTAAAAAAACCTTGCAAATTACCTGAAAAAAACATAGGTTTCAGGCCTTATATAGTTAGGAATTAGCATTTAAAAAAAACCTTTGAAATTCACTGACAAACCATAGGTTTCAGGCCTTATTATGGGGCCGATTATGATGGCGGACGGACCGTTGCGGGCCCCCAGGGGTGAAGGGGGGGGTGCACATGGGTGGTACCCCCCTGCATTTGCCTGCACAAAGCGGCAGGCACCGCGAGGTGCCTGCCGCTTTGTGCATGCAAATGCACAACTTACTTTTTTATCATTGCGGCGGGTGCTGCTTCAAGCAGCACCCGCCGCAATGATAAAAATACAGGATGTGACCGCCAGGGTGGCAGTCAGATCCAAATTTGCACGGAGGGACCGCCGCTGCCCCTGCGGATGGTCCCTCCTTCTCTATGGTGGCGGACGGACTCAGGTCCGTCCGCCATCATAATCGGCCCCATAATAAGGCCTGAAACCTATGGTTTGTCAGTGAATTTCAAAGGTTTTTTTAAAAATGCTAATTCCTAACTATATAAGGCCTGAAACCTATGGTTTTTTCAGTGAATTTCAAAGGTTTTTTTAAATGCTAATTTCTAACTATATAAGGCCTGAAACCTATGGTTTTTCAGTGAATTTCAAAGGTTTATTTAAATGCTAATTCCTAACTATATAAGGCCTGAAACCTATGGGTTTTTCAGTGAATTTGAAAGGTTTTTTAAATGCTAATTCCTAACTATATAAGGCCTGAAACCTATGGTTTTTTCAGTGAATATATATATATATATATCTATATATATATATATATATATATAGATATATATATATATATAGATATAGATATATATAGATATATATAGATATATATATATATATAGATATAGATATATATATATATAAACAGCAGACCCCTCCGATAGATAAAGGAAAGAGGCCACACAGGGAAACCATCGGGAGCCGTTTAATAAAGACAGCAAAGCATGATGCATTTCGGTATTCATAACCTTCTTCAGATGCTGCTGCTACCGTGATGAAACTCCACCCACGCCTTATGAGTGTCCTGCCTTGCCCTCATTGGAAGGTAAGTTCCGACCCCTAGTCACCTGATGTTGTTTTCAGGAATGTAGTCCATAGTGGCACTACAAGTCCCAGCAAGCATTGCGCCCAAGTGGATGCTGCGTGGAAAAGGGGTCACTGTTCAGGGTAAAGGCGCGGCAAATTTAAATGGAGTGTCCCGGTAAAAATGAAAGTCTCAGGCTCCCTTGGGTTCCCTTGCTACTCCAACCTCGTGTGATGGCGTCTGCTCGGCCATGAGTCGACAATACAGTGATTGTAGCTCCTAGTGCAGTCACGGGCTGCCACTGGCAGTGGTCCATAGCTTCATCCACATTTGAGGTGGGCAGGAGTAATTCGATACCTCGAACAAGTGAGAAATGCCGAAAACAGCAGATGCCAGCATTCTCCTGCCACTTGATGGAGCGGAGCCTCTTGCGCGCCTCTGGCATGCACGCAAATGTAATATAAACAGCAGACCCCTATATATATATATATGGAGAAAATCCTGACGGCTATCAGCGCGGACACAGCAGGCGCAGACCACCTCTCCCATAAAGTTGCTTCAAACGGAGTTTAAAGAACCGCCATCACGTCGTTAATCGTGTTTGCAGTGAAGATTTATTTTGCATCATTGACAGAGCAAGTGCTCTCCTTGACGCATTTCGCTCCGCGGGCGGAGCTTGATCACATGACCAATATATATATATATATATATATTGTATTTCTAACCTCCCCGCAAGACACCTCCTGTGTGACCCCACCTACCCCACCACCCTTTGTTTATGGTAGCCGCTGCTGAAGCATGGACTGCTGTATATCTTTTTATTAAGTTTTCTCCAGGCCAGCAGGCTGGTTACACACCCCTTCTACTTCCTGCCTGATGCCCTCATCTGCCCCTCCCCTTGGCTTCTGCCTCTGGCTAACTATGGCATCACAGGTCAGCCGCCTCTAGGTTTCAGGGTCCTAAACCCAACTCTACACCTCCTCCTGTTGAACATGAACCCCAGTTCTTCTTCATGAGTCTAAATTTCTTCAATAAGCCATCAATGTCTAGCTGTCAGGCGGCCTGACCGAGTGGCCACCACTAGTGGAGTTGGTTCTTTGATCATCAGGTAAGGAGAGGAGTCCGCTGGTATCTCTGGTCTCATTGTCTTACTAGAGCAGTTGTCATTTTTGTGCATGAAGTTTGGGTCTTGAAGTGTGGCGCATTCGGAGTGATGGACTTCCCGGGGTGGTTCTCCATCACCATGCTTGCTTTTCTTGCTGTCACATGGAGTGGTTCGGTCCCAAAGGAGGTGTCCACTTTCCTCTGCTGTTTCTGCTTGACCACACCCCATTCGCCGGCTTCAAGAAGGGTTTCCTGTGCTCGCTGCTTGGTATCAACAAATGCTTTCATCTTCTTCTTCTTGCTCTGGTCAGTGGCCTTGACCTTGCATGGGGTCAAGTGGCACTCTTGCAACCATTGTGGCAATGTGGTGCGGATGGATCGGCAAAACATGTGTGTGGCGGGGCTCGCCTCCGATATTGATTGTGGGGTGGTTTGATAAGCCAGCAGAACTTAACAAGGGGACTCTTCCAGCGCAATTCCTTCTTCTGTGACTCTTTGTATGGTTCACTTTTGACTCTTTTTTAAAAGCAGTGCACAGGAAAATCTAAAGCAAATTCCAGAAAAACCTGCTTGACGTAAATAAGGCCCTCTCTGTTGTGGTTTTCAACAACCTCAAACCCTAAACCTCGTCAAAGGGGGAAACCATAATCGTAGAATAAAACAATCCAATTCATGAATCAAGAAGTGAAGTGCACAATGCAGCATTTGTTTTTTGGTATTTTTATATGCTTGTAACTTGAGCCTGGTTCAGAGTGATACATTTATGAGAAATCGACCTACATACACAATTCTTAAAAGTGAATATAAATATATCTTCTGCATATTTCAATAGAGAAACTAATTGTTTGAAGAAAACCAAAGTATTTCCCAAAAAACAAGCACGTGCAAGTTTCTGCCCACAATATTGCAAAAGCGCACAAAAGGAAGACACACCGATAAATTGCCTGCAAATCACATATTATAAAGTGAGCAGAATAAAACATGTTATCATATTATTTAATGATATGTGAGACCAATCCAAGCTCAAGGATGCCCAAAGAGTATATATATGGGTAACATACATACCCTTGCCATTCTTTTTTAAAAATAATGTTTATAGGTTGTATCATATTTTTTACTTTTAGATACAACAACATATTTGTGGACATGATTTATTTCCCTAACACAATGAATATTTTCTTTTTTATAACATTTTTTAATATTAGATCAAATTGTGATAGTTTTTTTTAATACAAAAAATTCTGCATCATTTGAAGTGCTTACATTTTTAGAAAAACTGGATGATCTGATTTTCTGTTCGATGCCGGTATACCTTTTCGATGTTTTTAACTTTTAGCTTCTCCCATCTGTCTAACATCAGTAGCTTCCTGCTCCTCCTGTTCAACATACTTATCCAATATATTTACTCCCTGCTAGATGTACTGCATGTTAAGCCTTGTCTAGCTTGACTAGCTTTCCAAAAATATTTACCTTCTCCCAGCTGTCCAAGAAATGTACAGTTTCTAAGTCTCTACCCTTTCCTAGTTTTCAAAGAACTTGAGTGTCACCAATCTGTCCAGCATCTTTTCCTTCTCCCACCTGTCCAACATGTTAATCTTTTTTGAGCTGTTTAATGTCCATAACTTCTAGGTAGTCAACTAAATAAGCTTCCATAAATGAGGGTTGATGACCTCAAGATGGGATCAGCTGACAATTCTTCACTCAAAATTAACACATATGAAAAGACCATTTCCCCAGACTTGGGCCCGAGAGAGGACCTGCATTGTGGTTTTGCTGGGACTCTCCTTTGTTGTTCAAACTGGACTGTTTCTTGTGGGGTGTGATCCTATTTTATTTTACTGTAGAACCTCAGTTATAGATTTCTTATAGAAAAATAGTTTCACTTTATCCATTAGACAATGTGATATAGCCACATGCGATGTTTGCGCACTGGGTAAATATAGATTAAAGTATCATCTACATACATCTAAAGAGTCAGGTGATGCTGATCAATCACTTGTGTTATAGATTCCTCAAAAAGAGCAGAAAGAGTGGTGACCTCTTGGGTATCATTTACTCCACTTGTTTTTAAACCTTTCAAGTGATACATTTTTCTGATCTACTTACTTTAATTTAGGGGGATTACTGAGATTCATTTAGGAATATTGCTTAAGATTCCCAGCCCCTTCACATGCTTTTGTTATGTTATGTATATGCAAGGGTAACCTAGAGCTGAGAAGGTGTGTGTCCCTAACCCTGCTTATGATTGGTTGGCTAATTGAAAAGCCAAGTCTTCAACTTCTTGCAGAATTCAAGATGAGAAGAGGAGACTCTGATGTGGAGTGCGAGTCAGTTCCATGATTTAGGAGTGATGTAAGAGCGTGCCGTTTCTCCTGACCTGGTTCTGTGTATGCATGGGATGTGTAACTGTAGCAGTCCTGAGGAGCGGATGTGTCTGGGTGACTGATAAAGGGAGATGCAACTGTTTCGGTAGGAAGGGCCTGAGTTTTGTAGTGCCTTGAATGTGTGTGTGAGGAGTTAGAATTAAGTGCATTTCTGTATACGGAGCCAATGGAGCTCCCGGAGGAGTGGTTTGATGTGAGGTTTGTGTAGAAGGTTGAGGATGACTCAGGCTGGCCAGTTCTGGATGGTTTGTAGTTTTCTAGTGAATAGCTCGGTGACCCTGGTATGGAATGTGTTCCCATTGTCCAACTTGCTGGTGACAAGGGTGGGAGGTATGGTTTTCTAGTGTCACTTGGGAGTTTGAAGATCTTCATCAGCATCTTTCGGTTGTGGAAGCAGGATGCAGTGACAGATTTGTCTTGTGTGATCATGTGCAGTTTGCAGTAAATAAATATTCCTAGGTTAGTGGCATTAGTTCTGGGTGTGGATGTGGGTCTGAGTTCGGCCTGCACCAGTTGGAGTCCCATGGTGATATGTTCTTTCCGAAGATCACAAATTCTGTCTTTGTCTGTGTTGAGATTGAGACAGCTGTCTTTCATTCAGTTAGCGACTTCAGTCATGAAGGGGGTGAACTTTTTTTCTTCTGTTAGGGGTTTTGCCTGAGAGAGAGAGTATGAGATGCGTGTTATAGGCATAGTAGAGGATGTTGACGCTGTGTGTGTGGATGATGTTGGCTGGATGTTGGCTGGAGGAATTATATGTGTTGAAGAGGGTGTGGCTGAGCAATTAGCCTTGAGGCACTCCACAGATGAATTTTCCGGGTTCTGAGTGGTAGAGTGCCAGGTTGATAGCTTGTTTCTATCTGCTAAGAAGGGGCAGACCCAATGGAGAGTGGGTCCTTGTATGCCAGTCTTGTGCAGGCACTCAATGAAGATGGGATGTGAGACCATATCAAATGCTGCCGAGAGGTCCAAGAGAATAAGGGCTGCTGTGTCTCCTATATCAAGGATCATGCAGATGTTAAGGGTCAGAAGGAGCTCCTGAGTGGATGGTCTTCATGATAGCAATGACTTAAATGGTGGTGACGGCAGAGCATGACGTTGGGGTTCGTTCCTTGGCCATGGTGGGAAGTTGAGTCGAGATTATAATGGGCTCTGGTTGAGGGTCGAAGCTGTTGTACATGGAAGTAATTTTGTTACAGAAGAATTCTGAGAGCTTGATGCAAAGGTCTTGTGAGGTGGTGATGTTGCTGGAGACGGCAGGAGTTCGCTGACATTTTTGATGATGGCAAAGATTTCTTTGCTGCTGTTAGGGCTGGCATCAATGGGATATGCTAGAGCTGTGTGCTTGGAGTTCCGTATCTGCTGGTGGTAGGGTATTTGGGCTGGTTTAAAAATGTATTTATCTGTGGTGTTTCGACTTGTTCTCCATTTGCGATCCAGCTGCTTGCAGTGGCATTTTGTCAGCCTGAGTTTCTTCTGAGTCCCAGCTGGCATGTGGTCGGGCTCTTGTCATTGGGTAATGCTTGAGGGGATCCAGGGTGTCAGTGCATTTGTTGATCCAGCTGTTGAGGTTCTTGATGGCTTTTGACAAGTTTTCTGGTGTGCTCGGGCCGTGCTCTTTTTCTGAGATGCTTTGTTAGCTGCAGCAAGGGGTTCCGGTGGTGGTAGGTCTGTGGTATTGTGAGATGGGTATGAGAATACTGATGAGGGTGTGGTCCGTCCAGGTTATAATTGCTGGCTTGTCTGCTATGATGTTGTTGATTGAGAAGAAAATCAGGTCCAATAGGTGTACAGTGGAGTGTTGGGTTCGGTAATGTAATAGCTGAGACCAAGGTTTCTGAGATTTTCTAGAAGGGCCAAAGAAGTTGGGTGAGTACAGTCTTCTAAGTGAAAGTTAAGGTCCCCAAGAAGGATGAACGTGTTGGCATTGATGATGAGGGGTGCAACAAAGTCTGTGATGTCACTGGCAAAATTGGTATGAGATCCTGGTGGTCTTTATGTGAAGGTTTCTGCCAAGGGGAAAGTTGTCTGTGATGAGTATCTTAAATGTGAGGAGTCCCATGTAGCTTGCGGGGGGGAGGGCATGAGGTGGTGCAGCTGATTGTATCTTTGAATATGATGGCAACTCCACCTCTGGACTTGTACTGATGGTCTTGCCTATATATTGATTTTCTTTATGTGTAGTACACACACCTTTTTCATCCATGAAAATCATTTTGAATCTAATATTCTAGATCCTCGTTTTGTATCTGTTCACATTACTGCTTGTATTTTTGCTCTGTTATTCTCTGTACTTTCTTCTACATAAATTCTAGATAAATTAATGACATGCACTCGATAAGTTAAAATCTCTAACATATATGGTTTTTTGGCTGCTTTAATTTCAAATTTTTTACTTTAAAAAAAGTACCACTTGTCAACGGTAGCGATGGAATTTGATCAGATTACCTTGATCTGAAGGTTTTTGTAGGATTTTATTCAAGGAACTGGATGACGATTTCAGGTTCAGGAGCTGGAAGTTGATCCGCAGTGATTCTTTCTATAATTGCTGTTGAACAGCTCCAGTAGTTTGTTTGCTGTTGCATGATGAGATAAAATCCACTATGGCTAAATGTGAGAGCTTTCATTTATTAATCGAAATCCAGTGAATCTAGTTTACATCTTAGTTTGGTGGCTTTGCTTTTCACTGAACTCCCGATGACGATAATGTAGTTTTCAAGTGGGAAGACTTCTGGATCCTGGATTGTGGGTATTGTTGACAACAGTTTTTTTTCCCTAGAGGAAGGAATCATGTTACAGCTTCTGGTTGATCTCTTTCTAATGAAACATGTTTGCATTGATATATGTGGTAAAAAGGTATTTGAGTAAAATTTGTGTACTACCTAAAATCTATGGAAGCACTAGTGATTTATAATATAGTCTATCACCAACTCAAGTACTCTTTAATGAAATCTGATTTTGCAAATGATTTTGTAACAAAGGTGGAGTATCTGATCTAGTGGACTCACTTAAGAGCTGGAGATCCAGCCTTTGGTGATACCTCTGGTATGGTATCAAACCCTTTTCTACGTAAAGGGAATTCGTTTCAGGCATTATTTGCTTGTTGATTTTTGGTTCAGCTTTTCGGATACTCATGCTTGAATCCTCAGATGACAGCTCGGTCGAGAGAGGAAAATATTTTGGTCTACATTACGCCTTCATCTGGAGTAGATTTACACATTTTGTGAACGTAATACAAATTACATACATACTCATGGTAACCTGCAGGAGCTGCAGCTTTCTTGGAGTACATAATGTCTATTCATTACTTTTCTTTGTTGATTTAGTGTAGGTTGGAGGCAAGGGGGTCCACGCCAACTAAAAACTCCTTAAGTAGATGTGAAGTATATAAATGTTACCATTATCATCATCATACTGATGCCTGATCCTTGGTGCTCTGCCATGCATTAATGGTAAGGAGTCAGATAACCATGGGCGTAGTTCACGTAGTAGTGCCACGCATAGCTACGCGAAGTGCACTTCGCACTACACGAACTGCATAGTGCACTGTGCAAAATGCTGTTCGCACTGATTGCACAGTGCTGGATGCCTGTCTGCGCTGTGCAATCAGTGCAAACCGCATCTTGCACAGTGCAAGTGGTCGTTTTCTGCCACTCGAGTAGATTTCTACTCGAGTGACAGCTTTCTCAACGAGGACTGGGAGTTTTTCATTGCGAGCGGCCGCGAGCATACGCGAACATTCGCAATGAGAAACCTGACTTCCCTGTGTTGAGAATCTCGGCGGGAGGTTTATCTTCCACGCTCGCGATCGGCACTTGATGTTGCTGATCGCAAATGAGGAAAAAGTCTTGCTGGGATGTCATTTTGTCCGCTTGCGGTCGCCAACTTGACATTGAGGACCGCGAGCAAGCAAAAAATGACTGCTGCACTACGCTACGCGTGTTTGCACTGTGCTACGTGCAATTCGCATAGTGCGATGTAGCGCAAACTTCGCAAACTACACAAGCGTAGCGTAGTACTTCGCCCAGGGTTAGAGTCAGATATCGCAATATACGTCACAGCAAGAAATTGTGTTGCTTAAGGAGAAAGTTGTACTACTGAATATCTCACCCAAGAATATCGACATACAAGAAGATTGTGGATAGAATATCGAGGGACAAAATATCGAAATGTACGTGCATGTATGGAAGTATGGATTGTACTATTCCTAACTCCATATCTATGTACCTTGATGATTATAGTGCATGATTGTGTTAGATGTAGGTGTGTGGTAAGGCCCCACACATACTCTTCATGGTGAGTGGGCCCATGTCTAGCACAGGAGTGAAATGTATTATTTGCAAATAATGCATTCCCTATCAAGCATCTCAAACACATGGATAAACATAAAAAGCACTTTACAGTCAAGTGACACATTTGATAAATGTTTCAATTCACAAAGCACTTGGCAGTGTCCCAGAGCCCAAGTGCCCTAAAAGCAAACTAAGAAGATGGGAGATTAGATAAAATCACACAATGCAGGGAGAAATAAGAACCGCCCAATCAAGAAAAACAAGTCAGAGCAGGAGCTTTTCAACATATCATCTCATGGCTTTTTAGCTCACACACTAGCGCGCACGTGTGCACACACACACACACAAGTACACACACACAAACGTAAACACACTGAAGTCTTGTGATGATCAGCATAATATCACTCCATTTTAGGTCTACACAGATGCTCAAAGCAGATGCTTTAAATAGCACAGCTGCGCTTCGTCTGAGCACAGATGTTATAAAGATCCTAATGATCGATGCCCTTGACAGCAGAGCTACCCCTCAGGTAATTGTATGCAGTAAGACATACAATGTGAACACTGTCTCCGCCATCTCGTGGTACTTACGGCAATGTGTTATTTTCTTTTTCTATTGAATACTCTGCCTCAGTCTGAAATGCTAATATGGGTCGAAATATGTGGGAGCATATTTACTAACATTTCATGCAATGAAATGCAGCAAGTGAAGTTGCGGTGCTGCATTACATGAATGAGAGAGAGCAGAATAGCGCCATACTTTCAACCAGAGGCGCAGCTAGAGGCAAATTTCGGGGGGGGGGGCTACTTAAAATGTTGGTGGGGGGTCTAATTCTTCCAGCAATAGTCAGAGTGAAGATGCAGGGGTTCTAAGAAGGGGTGAAAAACAACAAAGCCTCGTTAACAAGTAAATGGTCTATTAAAGATCCGTGAAGTACTCGGGTGCGGCTGCAATAAGACGGACACTATACCAGACAGCCCACAGCAGCTCAAAAACGACCTGTGTGTGTGCCCGGGAAGCTGTCTCAGCCCGGGCTGTCACACACGACAGGGGGCTGAAGCCCTTTGAGCCCAATGGGTGTTGCACGCCTGCTTTCAATGATATGGTGCAGTTCTGCTGTCTCCCAGCGCCCGTGCACTTCTGGCTGCCTAGCGCCAATACAGACCCCCTTATGTCATTGCAGAAGGATTCCTGTGTTGTGGTCAGGTTTGCATTCAAGAATGGATTCCTTCCTGCACACAAAGTACCCTTTGAGGCTATTTCTTCTTTGTATGTGTGCTGCAGAATTTAAGGAGTCCACCTTTAATTGCTCATGGGATAAACAGATGACTGCAATACTTCTCTAATGGAAATTTGAAATATAACCCCTGGAATCGAATATGGGATTCTACATTGTGAATGTAGTATTAAAAAAGTTGTAAGTTAATCTATTGGGAAGATATGCAAAAACAGAAGAATTGTAAATATAAGGTATATGCACCGTTAACGTAATGTAAAGCTCAAAGTTATACATGTAATAACAAAAAGATTTGGAGTTTTTGAGAAAAGTTATCTCTATGTAAAGATGATATCTATGGTTTTTGTGGTGGTGTGTGTGCCTATTATATGTTTTACACCTTGTGAGGTGGTATTTTGCTTGACATAGAAATTTGCTTAGGAATTCTCCTTGTGGTTGACGCTGGCACGAGTTCCCAGCATCAGAATAGTTGTCAGCGACATTAGAAGGGGATAGAGCACCCAGGCAGACTGGGACTGCTTGATTTCCACAACCCGTACTTCACCTTGGCTTTGATTGGTCTAGCACATCATTTTCAGAATACCCGAACACAAGCCCTAAAATGCTTATCGAAGGCCAACATTGCTGCATATGAACCATCCTCAGCACTGGTTTATGGTACTATCAGAAAGAGATTTCTACCTCTTTATTAACAAAGTGCAGGTGCAGACAGTGCTTCGTTCTTCTGTTCCTTTCTTTAGTCACCGCAATAGTTTGTGAGCAGTCCAGTCACAGGCCCGACTCAGGGTCAGGAATGATGGCGCCACGTTTTGGCTGAAGGCTGGCAGCCAGGTGATAGACTAGGCCTGAATAGTTGGACACCACCACATCCAGTGTCATCTTAAGGGTTTTGGGGACCCAGGCAAGACATATTGTGGTCCTCTGTACAGGACACATTGTATTTCAGTAGTAAATTATAAGTTCAACTCTGAGAGGGTCACAAAAAAACCAGATGAAATATGTTTTGCTGGGAACACCCAAAAATCCTTCAGATGGTATAGGGTAGAGAGATATAGTATGGGCTGGGGGTAGTCAGAGACAGAGATAGGTAAAGATAGAGAAATAGGATAGGCAGAGGTCAGATAGAGATAACATTCACTTTTCTAGAGGGACCCTTTGTAAGGTGGGGGCCCTGGGCAATTGTACCACTGTAACCATGCCTTGAAATGTTTCTGACCACATTACCATCATGCATTGAGGTGGACACAACAGGGTCGTGACACAGTCCCCTGCGGTGCGGAGTGAGCGGGAACAGACAACCTTCCAGGGGCCCCTCAACCAGCGGCATCCAGCTCAGGTAAGCGCGGTGGGGCGGGGCAGGGTGCGGCAGGGGGAAAGCCGAAGGACGACGGAATAGGTATTATTTATTTATTTAATTATACCTAATCCGTCGACTCCCCTCCCGCCCTGCCCACCACGTTTACCTGTGCCGGCTGCCGCTGCCTTCAACCCTTCGAGGGACGGCAATTCAATCCAATGCCAATGAATATCTGTGAGATATGGTAGACTAAGGGGCCACTCTTCTCATTCTGCACAGGGCCTCATCATTTTGCTTTATGCCACTGAGGAACAGGTCACCCCTGGGCCCACAAACTGACAATACTCTATGATGGAAGTAGCCAGGATGCATGGCACTCCACTCGGGCACTGGGGTCCTTTTTAGTGGCCTATCACCAGCCCCAGCATCACACAGGATGCTGGTGTTAAAAGGCCATGTTTAAGGGGACCACATCAACCTAAATGCTGATTGAGCATAAGACCAACGACCGCGTACAAGAAACATTTTACAGGGTTTCTCTTCTCTCGGGGCTTGTTATGCTGCTGTTTGCAAACAGCAAACCCTCAGCATCTCTCTAATTATGCACTGAAGTCTTCAAAATTATCTGACGGGCCCAGCAGGCACTTCATTCACCGCGTAAGGATACAAGACGCAGAGCCAGCCCTGTGGCGACGGGAGAGAGAGAGCACGAAGTTACTTTGGAGAAGGAAAATGGAGACGGCCGGCGGGGGGCGGATGGAAATATCCGAATGACAGAGAGAACGTGGCGCAGCACGCATAATGAATTGCCCTCCGGCTCTTCTTGACTAAAAAAGTCCCGCGGTTTAGACAAGGTGGGTCTGCAGTTTCGTTCTCAATCCCTTGGTAAAGTCGGAGCTTGACGCACAAGATGACACGTCAGGTAAAATTAAATAATTCATCATATGAAGGAGCTCGCGGCAAGACGGCTGCTTAGATTAAAAGGACGCAACTCTCCGCCACTTGGAACTCGCATATAAGTGCAGCAGTTGGAAAATACAGAATGTTGACAGAATGACGCAATATACAACGAGATACCGAGACTGAATGCATTGAAGTCGGGGACAAACGTCACGAGAGAGTCACAACACTAGAAAGCTACACAGCAGCACTCATTTTGAAAACAAAGTATTCATCCCGAAAATGGGTAAAATGAGAAATTACCAAAATAAAAAAATATATCAAAAATAATATATAAAATGAAAAGAGAAATTCCAAGTTTTCAACAGCCAGAGTGCCATCGTTTAAGATTAGTGAGGGTGTTTTTACCAATATGCGGCCAGCCCAATAATGGAATAGCTGGGATGTGAGGAAGAACCGGCATGTGACATGCAAGTTGCAGGCTCAACGATAGCATAGGTGAGCGACCTGCGGAGAGTAGCATAAGTCAACCGACCTGGTGGAAGCACCGGAGCACCTTATCTATAGTTTACAGCTCCCAAGTGATAGCAGAGTCACCCCGGCAGCGCAGAGGCGGCTCCTCGGCTATGGCGGAGGAGCGTCGCCTACAGCGCTGTGGGCAGTAGTTAAAGAAAACTAAAATGATAATAACTGGTGATATTATCATTTCAGTTTTCCTCTCCAGGTGCGGGCGGGACTGGACTGCTACAGCAGGGGCGGAGTGGTTTGCCCACTCCAAAGTGTGCAATGACGCTTTGACCGCCCCTCTCGGGCGCCCAAACCAGTCATGCGCACTTTGCATGTTTTGCACCCAGGCTGCATTACAGCCTGTGTGCAGAACATGCCCCAGGCTCCCATTCCCTGCCTGAGCGCCGATTCATGGCGCTCAAACCAATCACATTGTTGCATTGTATCGCTGTGATTGGCTAGTGGAGTCAGGAACCTGGGTGCTTCCTGTTTCTTCTTCCAGGAGCGAAAGGTGGCGGCAGCGAGCGGACTGAGAGGTGGCGGCTGGCCAGGTGGCTGGCCTGAAGGTAAGTGATTTTTTTCTCTGTTTTTTCCATTTTGAACCCACCCCATTACCCCCGCCCACCACCCCCGGTAAAGAGCGGCCGCCACTGCTGGCAGGTACCTGCCAGCCATCAACAAACCGATTGGAGTTGAGGCGCTACATAGTAATGTCCAAAGTTGGGGACGCCGAGGCTGTCCTGGTAAGGCGGCATTGGAGTTTTGCCAGCGCCACCCTCTGTTCACCTTTTACTTCATATCAGTTCACCAATCAAAATGGTGAGGTAACAGAAGAATTTTTTAGTTAAGTGGAGAAACTGGTTAGCATAATATTAAAGTGAGTAGTGAAGCCTGATAATTTTCAATAGGGCAATCCTGCCCATTACAATTAAATGGTAAGGTCATCTAAAATGCCCCCTGTCCTCTGGGTGCAGTGACTGCATGTGTTACAGTCCTATCAAGTAGGTCATGGTCAGAGGGATACACGCGTATACCTAAGCACCTGAAGGTGTGACTACAGAGTGGCACCTGCTATGTTTGTTTATTTATTTTATTTCTTTATAAAATTTTGTATAGCGCGAACAAGACCCAAGCAGATATCAGAGCGCTTCACATCAGGGCCGGCTCTAGGCTCACGGAGGCCCTGAGCAGGGAGTGTAGGTAGGGGGCCCGAGGCCGCCAAATCCCTGCCAGGGGCCGCCACGCAAATATGTATCTAAGGATATATATTGGCGTGGCGGCCCCTGGGGTTTGGCGGCCCTGTGCAGGTGCACAGCTTGCACATGCCTTAGGCCGGCCCTGTTCACATTAAGGGAAGGTAGGCTACAGTAGTAGGAGAAAAAAAACCAACATTTGTGTTCCGTTGGACCTCTGAAACTGACGCGCTAAGGGGAAACAAGCAAGACCGTTGCAGGTTGACATGCAAGCTGGATAATGCATGGAACTTGCGAACACAATGTTTCGATAGCTCTCTGTGACATTCGGGAGATATAGCATCATGTCACATGTATACAGGAAGACTGTATGCATTCTGCCTCCTATGGGGATGCTCCACTCCAACCCCCACCCAGCACAGCCATATGGCAATAGGCTTCACTGCCAAGGCGAAGAGGGGCATGGAGAGGGGCAGCCCTGTCTGCTACTGCTGTATACTAAGATAGGCTCCAATATGTAGTGGGCATGTGTAAAGCAAGAGAATGAGCTTCCCTACGCACCTGCCTATACCTAAGCGTCACAGCAGTTCAAAGAGTTAAGTCCAATCTAGGGAGTCAAATGCTTTTTACAGGTCTAGCTCAAGACATGCTGGCTTGGTGAGAGACTGGAAGGTAAAAACCCCATGATATGAACCTGCCTGCATATATATTCAGAGATGCACTGCATCCTGTAACTAAGCTATTTTGGTCAGAGTGGACCACAGTAGCGGCTGCTACTAGTCCCGGGAGGTAGGTGGGGGGGAACACCTGGAACGGCCGGCCCGACTGCCGCCTCGCCTGAATCCTCCAAGTCAACTTCCTGCCGACTCCCGGAAACAGGAAGCACCCGGCAGACAGGCTCCCCTGAGCCAATCATAACGGTGCAATGCAGCATTGTGATTGGTCTGAGCACCGACTGCAACAGGGAGCCTGTGCATGAATCCTGACCTGGCTGTGTAATCTAGTCTGGTAGGAACATGCAAAGTGTGCATGGACTGTTTGGTCGGCTCAAGAGGGGTAATTTGTTAGCGCACAGCACTCCTCCCCATCTTGCCAGCTCTGCCCCACCCCGCCCGAGAGGCACTGACAGCTATAGGAAAAATAACATGATAATAATTATAGTAATTATCATGTTATTTTTCATTTTGTTCAGTGGGGCGGCACTCCTCCGCCTTAGCGGAGGAGCCGCCACTGGTGGACCAACTGGGTAGGAGCAGGAACAATCGGTCCTCCAGGATCCTGCTTAAGGCGTGGAGTTTGGTCAGTTAGATTGGGGGGGGTGTGAGCTTCAGATTTTCCAACAATCACACTGGCATCTAAAGGTAAAATACATTATACAACAAGCAGGGTGCATTATAGGGGTTTCGTGACAGTGGAAAGGGAGAGGGATGTGTACTAAGAGAGAAACAACACAATATTTTGTAAAATAACTGACATTATTGGATTTCCAAACAGAGAGAATGTGTGTGCTTTTTCGCTGTGTGTGTGCAGAAATCCCGGGTGAAATCCGACAGACACTTTACCATACCCGACTGAAAGCACCTGTACCCAACTATACATCAGAAAATACATTTATTAGGGTGGGTGTAATCCTCTAAACAACCCCCCTGAAGCTACAACCCTGAAGATCTTCTAGTCCTTATCCACAATCCCTAGCGGACGATAGGAAACAAGCCCTGTGGTCTTCCTCCCTGGCTTTGGAATAAACACTAATGAGGCCTCTCGTAGGAAGGAAGAGAGAAGACCCTCTGCGAGTGCTGTGCTGTACAGTGTTTCCCGCTGTGCAGCAAGTATGTCAGCATAAGTGCGCTAGACCTCCAAGGGGATCTCGTCAGGGCCTGAGCTTCTGCCTGTGGCTAAGGATCGGATAGCATCTTTGATCTGGGATTGGAGCTTCGAGGTCCTGCTGCTCTTCATGGGTAATTTAAATTAATTGATTAGTAAGAAAATATTCTTTATTGTATGATTACCTAAAATCATTTACAAATACAGTGCATGGTACATCATAGAAAAAGACATTTGATTATTAAAAGATCTAAAATTTATTTAAAAAAATGAGTGACCCAAATTTTTTAAAGAACTTCTAAAAATTGAATAGTGTTAAGGTAATCAAGAAACATCTCGAGCTGAAGCCTGACTGGGTGAGGCATGTAGTGCTTGGTAGTGTATTGCGAAGGGGTCATGAATTTCTTGAGTGAGGAGCAGTGTGTCTGGTCCTGTGTTTATTGAAGTGATTGGTTGCTGCGCTGGTTCCTGCTGAGGTAACCTGGCCAATAGAGTACACAGTTTGTCTGCCACAGAGTGCATGCGTGCCATTTGTGCCTTTAAGTTAATGCAGAGCAACTGTTCTAGGAACTGTGCATGTTTGATAGCCAGAAACCGGTCCTAGGATGCTTGATTCTGGTCCAGGGAAGACATGGCTTGGCAGTTCGGGCTGGACTGTTCCCATGAGGCACAGGGTCAAGACTGATTTGCATATGGCCATGTCTGAACTGGGGTGGCTTGGTGAGCAAAATAACAATGGATTAAACCCAGATCTGTGACTGGGGGTGAATGTTTTGCCATTGTGCAACATTCCGTCCATCATATTGTGTGTTTTTCATATTTAATACATGCCAGCGCAAGAGGGTGATAAAAGGCATCATGGGCCATCTGGTTGCCTTCCAGGGAAAGAAGGGAGTCCTCATTATCCTTGAGTTGTATCTTGAACTTGCACCGCATGCCCACCAATGCCCCTAGGCAATGCCTTCTAATTGATGCCTCCCATTCGACACTGCCGGAGGAGGTCACTGCCTGATTTAGCTGAAATACTCCACAATCATATTCCAGAGCGAAGCACGCAAAGCGATGTCCTCTAAAATCACCGCTGCGTACGCAAAGATAGGACACTAAAATCGCCGCTGCGTACGCAAAGATAGGACAGGTGAATGCGGACGACCCCAGTTGAGTCTCACGTGAAGAGGATTGCGATCAGTCTGCATGCTTAAGGTGGGGGCCTACATTGGAAGAACAGAATATTCTGTGTAGGGACTCATATGGGCTGTGAGGGGAAGAATAAAAGGAGTAAATCCTGGACTTAGGATTGCATTGTCGCCAAATATCTAGGAGATTGCAGTGACTTAGCCAGTGAGATAGGTTTTTCACATGATGGGAGGAGGAGACCTGTGTAAGGGGAGGGAATGACCTGCCAAGGATTGGGTCCAGTACCCAGTAAAAATCTCCTCACAGGATCCAGAACAAGTGCACCCATTTCACTCCATACGATTCTGCATTCACCTGCTCCAGGGCGCCTTGTTCAAAGGCTATGCAGGATAGAGCAATAGCTAGAAGGATGGCATGGATAATTGAAGGATGCCTGGCTGTTGCAGAAGCGAACAGCGCTTATGTGTCGTCAATATGGGCTTTTCAAGCCACGCCCCAAACCAGCTTTAGCCTGATAGTGCCAATTCTACCAATTTTATTACAGGCAGCTGGGCATGTTGATTTTTTAACCTAGATTATGTCAATAGTGGTGCTCGAGTTGGCCACACAGTATAAATATGCCAAGGGCTTGAGGTGAACATTTTGGCCATAGGTCCCCCACTTGTGGAGTTTAGAAGATGGAACAACTGGAAGTCAACTTCTGGACTTGTTTGTGTAGCTGGTAATGTCCTATTGTTTTGTCTACTCTGTAAATATTATATGGATTCTCCTCATTTTAGGGGCTCCAATGTAGAAAGAACAGCTGAAGCTATTCCACCGTCAGCCCTTCTGCTTTTTTTGCTGTTGCAAATGTTTTGCATTACCTATGATTTTGTTGTGGATAGTATTTAAATTTTATTTTTTTAATGAACTTGACAGTAGCAATTTGGAAAAGTACACTTTGTCATATAATTAATTTCTTTATATTGGCATTTTGTTCTGTGAGCTTTTTCAATTTTGGTTGAAGGAAGTGTGGCTATTACAGAGATCCTTGTTAGTGTTGATTGATGTTTCTATTGTGCCTTAAATTTCGATGATTTTTTGTTTTGGGTTTCATGCTTTGTTCAATGTACTGTTTTTTTACTATTCTGTACATTATGTATTCTTGCGTGATTTTATAGATTTCTTGTTAGTTCGACGTAAACTGTATGAGTGATTGATTACAGCGTACGCCTGTCTGTTGCTAGCTTTTATGACACAAGCTGTCGAAATAAAGCTTATATTGATAGATTGATTACAGGACAGTCCCTAATGGCCATAGCCCAATGTGTAGCACTGTGAATGTACCCTTAAATCAGGCAATCGTTCCACCCACACAAAACGCAGGACTTGTATGTCCTTTATGAAAGAAAACCCGATATGAAAACACAACACTGATCAATATTCAGCCTATTACTAGTCTCCCATGTCTGGGCAAGAGCATTGAAAAGATGTATTATTTATTTGAAGCTTGCTGTTCTGATCCCTTTCTAGAGCTGGCTCCTCCTCTGGAGTGAAGGAGAAATAAGACCCGAAGCTATTGGGACCTCCTCAGCTGATCCACCCCACCCACAATCTAGGAGAGGGGCTTGACCTGCAGTGGTTGAACAAACAGGATAAAGAACAACAATTCCCAACAGGTATCAGTTAGAGGCAGTTAAATGATATATGCAGTTAGCATTACATGAACAAGAAACAAGGAGGCTCATATGGTTTAAAAGCTTGTTATTCACCAATTCAAAGGAGGGTGTTTCACATGGAAATACAGTTAAACAGCACTGTACAGAGAGAATCATGTGACAACCCGAAGGCACTTGGTGAGTGGTGATATTTACAATTGGTGAAAGGTGAAGATGCAAGTGCTGAACGTGAACAGCGTGAGCGGCGCAAAGTGACAAAGAAATTATACAGTGATGGCTCCGCAGGATTAAGTTATAGTCACCTAAATCATGGAACAAACAATTTTACAGGAGCCAAAAACGTTAGATGCGCCATAAAATTGCGCTGTGATGTCGACGGCGTTTCGATCCCCTTGAGTCGGGATCGTCATCAGGACAGGGTTGTCGAATTACGAGAAGTGTTGTGCACGCAATAATAATAGCGTGGTCTCTGGATTCCCTGGCAGTACGAGCCCTCATCGCCGCCGGCCGCCTTGATTTACTCAGGCGCTGCCACGCTGTAACTGCCCTTGGCCACGCCAAACAATTGCAGACGCCGCATCCGCTGCTTCCGCCAGGGAATCCAGAGACCACGCTATTATTATTGCGTGCACAACACTGCTCGTAATTCGACAACCCTGTCCTGATGACGATCCCGACTCAAGGGGATCGAAACGCCGTCAACATCACAGCGCAATTTTATGGCGCATCTAACGTTTTTGGCTCCTGTAAAATTGTTTGTTCCATGATTTAAGTGACTATAACTTAATCCTGCAGAGCCATCACTGTATAATTTCTTTGTCACTTTGCGCCGCTGACGCTGTTCACGTTCAGCACTTGCATCTTCACCTTTCACCAATTGTAAATATCACCACTCACCAAGTGCCTTCGGGTTGTCACATGATTCTCTCTGTACAGTGCTGCCTAACTGTATTTCCATGTGAAACACCCTCCTTTGAATTGGTGAATAACTAGCTTTTAAACCATATGAGCCTCCTTGTTTCTTGTTCATGTAATGCTAACTGCATATATCATTTAACTGCCTCTAACTGATACCTGTTGGGAATTGTTGTTCTTTATACTCCACACCCATCCCAACGTGGTTAATGGGTTTTACTCCTGTGTTTCTTATACATACATGAACAAACAGGAAGCACACACAAGAAGGGTGGGATAATACACCCGTATAATATTAGCCAGATATCATGAACATTATTGTCAAGGCTGTTCTTGCTGGGTCCCAGAGTGACACAAAGCAGACAAAGAGATTAGCATCCTCCAATAAGACTTGGAGCAATTAGGATGCCTCAATTCAGTTTAATAGTTATTAATTTCTAGGTTCCTAGAAATCGTCTTTCACCTTTTCAAATGCCAGATTTTTCCCATATTTTAGTTTCAGGTGGGAAAGGAGGTACATTGCAACAGTCAGTGTAATGAATCTATGCATTACATCGATACTAAGTGTATCAAGCGCAGTCTCTGCAAAGTCATAAAGTCATATTATCTGTGGGGTGGTGTTAACAAGGAACAGTGTTTGCTCCAGACAAAGGCACACCCATCAGCAACCATTTTACCTAGGAAACTACAAGGAAGACTCAGTAGGCTAAGATGTAATACATCATTCTACAGTGTAATACAAAACTTTGTAATTTCGACCTATTGCAAACTTGCGTTGATCTCTGCGAGCTCCTATGGTCGTATCAATCTGGGTCTCAGCTGTAATACTGAGACAACCACTCAGCACACTCCTAATGTTAGGGCTTGTGTTTGATATCGCGGTTAGAGCCCATGAATCCCTTTGGACAAAACGATCACAGGGCACTTTTGCCTATCCTGTGATCATACAGGGGCACTGGAGATAAGATCATCTTGAAGTGATTGTCAGTATGTCTTACAGAATTTTGACCAAGATTCATGAAGCCAAAATTGGCTCGCAAAGGGCCAGATTCTGAGAATCTGGACCTTTGCGAGCGCAATTTTTGCATTTGGGATTCATCATCCCAAATGCAAAAATCGCATTTATAGAAATCGCTAAATTGCGAAGAATCGCATTTAAGGAATCTCAATTAGAGATTCCTTAAATGCTATTCATGAACCTTTTTAAAATTGCGAATTCGCTATATGGGGCCGCTATATACCGCAAAGTGTAACTTCGTGGTAAATAGCGAAAACTTAGAAAAATGCACTTTAGTGCATTATTCTAAGTTGTATGTTACACACACACATATCCTTTGGACATGTGTGTGCGCAACACCAGTGTACATTTGCATTTATGGGGTGCTACAGGGTGTCCTTTGGACACCCTGGCACCCTTGAAATCGCTTCCTTATTTGCGATTCGCTAATTGCTAATCGCAAATAAGGAATGACTCCCCACTCATTCCTATGAGCCTTGAGGCCCATAGGAATGAATGGGAAAGCCATTCCTTATTTGCGATTAGCAATTAGCGAATCGCAAATAAGGAAGCAGTAGAAATCGCAAAATAAATTGCGATTTCTACATGCATCCCGTTTTGCGAGTCTTTAATAGCGATTCCTTAATATTCGCTATTAAGGACTCGCAAAAGAGAACTTTGTTGAATCTGGGGGATAGTCAGTTCATCCAAATTAGGTCCAATGGATCTCTTCTTCTAATTGCGGATCGGATGCCACAGGGATCAATTCTTATCTTTAACTGTGTTAAGGACAAGAATTGTCCTTGGAGGATTTGCTTGCAGAAATGAATGTCTCCATTCATCAATTATCTACATCAGTGGTTGTCTCAAAGAGGACGTCCAACGCCTGTGGAGGTGCTTCTTAGCAATTGAAACATTGATAGTTGCAGTGAGAGTAAAGTTCAGGCAAACCAAGACCAAGCTTTTACTTTTTTCATGTGGTAGAGTGAATTGGTGTGGTACTGGACTATGATTGTCACAATATGGATAGCCTGTCATGAATATCATCTACAAAAATATTGCTTAATTGGAGCCAATAATAGAAAAACTACACCCAATGGAATGGTATTTTTTTACAGCATTTGGGTAAGGAATTTATGTTGGATGTTATTCTGGCCTATATCTGAATGCATGGGCCAGTGCTTAATTTCTGCAGATGGTTGCAGATAGTGGACACCAGAACTCATTTTGGGGAATGGGATTTATGTTTTATCATCAGATTTTGACCCACAGCGAAGGAGATGTGTAGTTGGAGATTGTTCCATGCTTTAGAGGTGGTGTATGAGAAGGCCCGACCTCTGGACTTCTTTCTGTGGACACGTGCTTGTTCAGGTAGGCAGAGCCTATGTTCCATAGTGCCTTGAATGTGTCAGTGAGGAGGCTGAACTGAGCACATTTATGTATTGGGATGGGAGCCAGAATGGCTCATTCAGGAATGATGTTCATGTACTTGTGTTGTAGCATTTAAATCAGGTGATGCTTTATTAGGTCGAAGCCTGCGTAGGCTGCGCTTGCGCAGTCTTGCAGGGGAGATCTTGTGTTTTGGAGTGTGGGGGCTTGAACCCATCCCTCTTCTCCATTGGCTGGCTTCCTAAACGGAGGCTAGCCATTGGTGGAGAGGGGCGTCACTCCGTTCAAGCCAGGATTCGGGTGTGTGTTTTTTAGGTTCTTTCTCTTTTCTTTCTCTCCTCTTCCCATTGGCTGGAATTTTACATTCCAGTCAGTCAGTCAAAATTAACTTTATTTGGTTTGTCATAACCATAAAGCATGTAAAACACGTTTCATTTCATACAAAGGTTACAAAAGAAGCATTTTCCACTCTGTTAAAATATTTAAAAATACTGTTAAAAATTTCTTATCTGTCGCCGGACCTTTAGTCGTTTCTGGCTTTCGTAAGTAAATTTTCAACTATTATCATGAATTTTATCCCCCGACATATTAAAGTGTTCGATGTGGCGCCCATCCAGCTTGTCACCGCATGTCTGCAAGTGCGAATGTTTAAATCAATGAAGGTTGTTTTTAGCAAATTCCTTCTTTCCGCTTTTACTATTTCGCAGACACACAGTAAGTGGCTTAAAGTTTCTGTATGGTACCCACATAAACGACATGCCTTTTTTTGATGGTTACTTTTCCAGGAGGGGGCTATGTCCTTCGAGCAAAAATCACCAAATCTATATGCCATGAACTTTCTTTTGAGTGACAGTCGGAAATGGGCTGCAAGATAGGGTTGTGGTTTTAAGCTTGTGTACGAATTTATTATAACCCAAGCATGGCGGCATTTTGCTAGTCTCCTTTTGTCTTCTACTAAGGATAGTGCTTTTGCCCTGTTGTTGCAGACTTTATTGAAGGACGCCCTTTCCAACGTGCTTTTCCATACTTCCTCAATCTCCAGTTCTTCCAGGGCAATCCGCAAATGATCACCCCACGTGTTTGGATTTCTTTGTTCGTATTGTAGTTTTATTTCTGTCCAACATAAATTGTCCAAAGTTCCCAATTCCGCTGTTCTAAGTTTCCTGCATAATTTTACCAAGATTGCTTTCCTTTGAAATTCTTGATTCTGAAGTCCAAATTCCAAACGTATCTGTGCCGGCGAGGAACCTTTAAAGAGATTAAATACTGTTTTGTAGACCTTTATCTGTAATTTGTTTAAGATGTTAATTTCTTGGCCATGCCAAGTTTCCAATCCATAGGACAAGGTTGGGAGCAATTGCGCTGCCATGATTTTTAGGAGGTGCCCATGTGAAGGGCATTCCAATTTTTTGTGCAACTGTTTGTAGGCAAATATTAATGAATTGGCTTTTGCTGTGATCTCCTTTTTCTGGTCTATCCGGGATAGATTTCTTGCCATTTTGATGCCCAAGTATTTATAAACCCCTATTTCCTCTATTTGTGTGTTTTTTGCATACCATTTGTGTTTCCCTTGTCTCGGGCCCGCAAGTCTTACCACCTTTGTTTTTGATTTGTTCAATTCCAGACCTTGGATATCCAGGTAGTCAATGAGTTTATTTACGGTCCTTTGCAGCCCTATCGGAGTTTGGCTCAACAACACGATATCGTCTGCATATTGCAGAAATTGGATTGGCTCATTTGCCAACTTTGGTGGGTGTCCGTTTACTTGTGACAAATAATTGTTTAAATCTGCCAAGTATAAGTTAAATAAACATGGAGAGAGAACACAACCTTGTTTTAGTCCATTTGTTATGTTTATTTTCGATGATACTCTACTTCCGTCTCCTAGTTTTACAGTAGCCCATGTTTCGCTGTATAACGATTCTAAAGCTTTTATCAGTGGCTGTGGGAGACCCCATGCTTTCAGTTTATTCCACAGATGGTTACGTGGTACTCTGTCAAAAGCAGATTTCAAGTCAATGTAGCAGGCCAGTAATACTTCCTTTTTTCTTTCAGCCTTTTCCGTCAAGATCGTCAATGCGGATAGGTTTGAGATGGTCCCCATGCCTTGTCTGAAGCCCGTTTGAAATTTAGGGATGATGTTATTTTCCTCCGTCCATTCTTGTAGGTGTTGCAATATGCATGAGGCATAGAGTTTAGCCTCAACATCAATGAGGGCTATCAACCTATAATTCCCGGG
This sequence comes from Lissotriton helveticus, assembly GCF_964261635.1. Classification (NCBI taxonomy): domain Eukaryota; kingdom Metazoa; phylum Chordata; class Amphibia; order Caudata; family Salamandridae; genus Lissotriton; species Lissotriton helveticus. The sequence goes on along the minus strand of NC_136070.1, from coordinate 618,877,309 downwards.
TTCTGATCTACAGCCGCTCTTGTAAATTGGGTGGAAAAGGTTACCACTCCAGGACTGTGGGATGTTGTTATCACAAAACACTTGGTTAAAAAGTGGTGTAAGGTATTTAGCCCAGATGTCAGGGTCTCGTTTGAACAGGGCGTTTGGTAGACCATTTGGTCCTGCTGCTCCTTCAGCCTTCAATTTTTTAATACAATTTTTTGTATTTTTTTCAGTTGTCAATGGTGTTTGCTCATTAGCTTCCCAGCCGGTCACATCTAGTACTTGTTCCCTTTTTATACCGGTTGTCTCAAGGGTAAGTTCTTTTCCTTTGCCTTCTTGTGTACTTAATGCATCGTTCTCTTGTGGTCCGCTTTTCGGATTATACAATTTGTCGATGTATTCCAACCACGTTGTTTCGTTTATTCCAATGTTGGCCGTCGTTCCATATCCTTTCATTAATTTGTTAATTAAGCCCCAAAATTCCCTGCTATTTGGTAATTTACTTGCCCACAGCAGATCCCCCCATATCTTTTCTTTGTATTTCCTTTTTTCCACTCTACATTCTTCCTTGTATTCTTTTCTCATTTTTTGAATCTTATTGTTATCTATGTGTTTTCCCGTTGTGATTGCTTTCGCTTTTTGTCTTACCTCCTTGGCAATGTTTCTTTTTTTGTTTCCCAGGTGTGTTGTATACCAAGGATCTTTTTTAGCCACTTGCAGGCCTTTACCTCCTGGTTTTGTTGGAAATGTATCCAAGAGTAACGTATGTAATTTTTCCCAATGTTTTACTAATGGATATACAGATGGCTCCTCAGCATTCTCTATGTGTTTTCTTACCATATCCATTATCTCTTCCATTATTATTCCTCTCCATTTGAGTTTTCGTAAATTATACGTTTCAGGCAGTGCAACTAGAGATGCTACACACTCTTTTTGCTTGATGTCTAAATATAAGACTGTTTCCTGAGGAAAGTGGTCGCTTTCCGGTCTTGTTATAATGCAGAAGTTGTTGATCAAGGGAATTAGGTCTTTGCTGATTATTGTATAATCTATAATTGATTGTTTTTTCCCGCATGAAAAGGTGATACCTGCCAGTTGATCTCCCTTCATATTTCCATTCAGGATGACAAGACCTAGTATTTCCAGCTCGTTTACTGTTTTTTGATGTACATTCTTATTGGATTTTCCCCCTGTCAAATTGCAGTTAAAATCCCCTGAGATTATTATCTCGTGATTTTGATGTGTAATTTGTAGCGTTTTTATTAAATTTATTAGGTTTAACAGTTTTTCCTTTTTCTTATTCTTGTCAGGATGAATGTATATGTTTAGAATTAATAGTTTTTTCCCCTCTCCGTTTATAGACTGCTTGCATTCCAATTTGATTACTTGAATCCAGTTTTCTCCGGAATCCATTTCCTCTGTTTTCCAGTCATATTCTGTTGTTGTATATACAGACAACCCCCCTCCTGGGTGTCCATACTTTGCGAATTTTTCGGCCATTATATGATGTTCTTCGTATCCTGCTATGTGTTCAGGTGTCATATTCCACGTTTCTTGTAGCAGGATTATGTTGAATTTACTTAAGAAAGCAATGGTGTCTTGGTCCTTTTGCATTTCTTTGAAACCATGGACATTCCAGGAACATATTGTAATTTTTTTATCATTTTGCTTGGTGGTTTTCTTAATTTGTTCCCCAATTACTGTATTATTATCATCAGGATCGATGTAAATTCAGGTTGTATGGTATCCAGGACCAGTCTTCATTACCGTCAGAATGGGTGGTTGTTTGTCTAAGGGTAATGTTATTTTCACTTGTCTCCCTACTTGTCTCTTGGTTTGTTGGCATACTTCTAGCTCCTTTTAATTTTACATTCCAGCCTATGGGAAGAGGAGAGAAAGAAAAAACGCCTCCCAGTCCGAAAATGTCGGGGCTTTTTGGATAGCCATTTCTGCTGGACCGCCGCCGGGAGAAGTAGAGAAGCTGCTGAGTCCTCCGCCCCAGCCGGTGAGTGCTCGCTTTTCTTGCCTCTGTTCCCCGATTGTGCCCGTTTCCTTGCCTCTGTTCTTCGTTGTGCTTGCTTTTCTGCACCCCGTTCCCTCGGTGTGCGTGCTTTTCTGCCCCCCGTTCCTCGTTGTGCTTGCTTTTCTGCCCCCGTTCCTCGTTGTGCGTGCTTTTCTGCCCCCGTCCCTTGTTGTGCTTGCTTTTATGCCCCCCCTCGTTCCCTCGTGGTTTCGTACCTGGAACATCATCATCGTCGTAGGAGCTCTGGACGGTGCCAAGGGCTGTCTCCCAAGGGAAGCATTTCATGCTGTGGGACTCCGGCTGCACCGGACGTTGTCCTGAAAGGCGGGGCGGCGGAGGACGGCGACGGCCGGAGAGGCGAAAGACAGGACAACCGCCACCACGCTGACTGGAGCCCACCAGGCAGCTGAGGACGCTGTGAATACCATGCTGACCAGAGCCCACCCGGAAGCTGAAGGAGGCACAACACCGCGTTGACCGTTGCCCACCTGGCAACTGAGGACGCCGAGGGGAGCGGAGGAACGGTAACGGGCACAGTCAGCCAATACGGCAGTGCCCAAGGTAAACAGGAGCCACGGCCATGGGGATTACGAGGACCAGCCTTACATCACAAAGAAGGGTCGGCGCGGGCGGCGGTGCCCCGGCGGAAGATCTGCTAAAGGAGGTGAGTTCGGGGTGGGATGCAGAGGCGAATTGGACGGAACGTAATGCCTACGGGTTTACCTTTACCCGGCCGATGCGATGGTTGACAATTTTCTAGATAACATATTTTGGGTTAAAAAAAAAAAAAAGCATCCAAGCAATAAGAAGCACAGGTCATGGGCTAAAGCGAACTCTGAATAGGGTCAGGAGGCCTCTAGAGTTGTTTATATTGTGGGTTCGGTGCTACCTACGCACCATCAAACTCATTGAAATGCGAGAAGATGGTCTATATCTGCCTAGCCACAACTGTAAGAACGGCTTGGAGGTGCAGGGAGTATTAGTATGTAGGGTGTGTGCAAGGGTAACTCGGCTTGTGCTCTTAAAAATAGACTGGGCCAATGTGGGGTGGATCCGCATAAACGCCTGCAGACTACGAGCCATATGTAGGTGGCCAAATACCGGTCGGTAACACCGAAAAAGGCCAGTTTTCGGCGTTACCGACCGGTATTTAGCCATGTGAGATGTACGTAATACCGAATTGAATCGATAATAACGAATCAGTAAAAAATTACCGATTCCTTATTTACCGATTTAAAATTACCGAAACAAAGAATACCGAATCGGAAATAACAATTCGGAATAATCCCCAAAAAAGCGATGTAGCAAACCTCGTTAATACCGAATATGACCAGATTCGGTAATAACGAATCGGTATTTACCACTTTTCAGGAGCATGTGGTAATCAGGTGCAGTGCATAAAAACAGGCCCAAAATGCATCTGTGTGAACACAATGGCGGGCCTCTACCTCATAGCAAGGCGGCTACGCTTGAGAGCAGCAGGAGTGAGGATCTGGAGATGGGAAGAGCAGGTGTACAGATTGCGCATCACATTGTTCCAATTGACAGAAGCAGAAATCCATGAAAGATACAGACTGCACCCTGATACCATCCTGGACCTAATACGGGACCTAAAACCCTATCTGGAGCATCAGACACCAAGGGCCCACGCTGTCCCCACCCATGTCCAGGTACTCTGCTGCCTGCATCTCCTTGCATCAGGAAGTTTCCAGGGTGTGATAGCTGCAGTGGGTGGAGTGTCACAGAGCTGTCTATCCCGTTTCTTCAACACCTTCCTAGATGCCATGATGGACAGAATGGAACGTTACATATCCTTCCCCAGTACACAGGCGGAGCTGCAGAGGACCAAGCTGGAGTTTTACGAAATTGCACACTTCCCACACGTCATCGGCTGCATCGATGGGACCCATATACCCATCTGCCCACCTGCAGCAAGTGAATACAATTACAGGAACCGCAAATCCACCCACTCCATCAATGTACAGGTGACATGTAATGCCAAGTACATAATTACTGACATCGTGGCCAAATTCCCCGGGAGTAGCCACGACGCGTACATCTTCCGGAACAGTGGCATCCATACATGTCTGCTTGCAGGTGAATTTGGAGACGGATACATACTAGGTAAGTAAAAGTGACACACCCTGATGTACACCCTGGCTAAAGATGTTCGTCACACATATTAATGCCACTTACATCTGTACATAGGTGACAGCGCATATGCCCTCCGGCCTTATCTACTCACACCATATCTCAACCCAGCAACCCCAAGGTAGAGGAGATACAATGTGGCACATAGGAGCACACGCAATGTGGTGGAGCGCACATTTGGATTGCTCAAAAGCAGATTCTGTTGCCTCCACAAAACTGGAGGTGCACGTCTGTACAGCCCCATCAAATGTTGCAAGACAATTGCCACATGTGCAATGCTACACAATCTGGCCACAAAAAAAGGAACAGCAGTGGAACTGACTGACTCAGAGGACGAGGACGAGGACAACCCTCAGCCAGAGCCCTGCGCAGCAGGTGTTGCTATTGAACATGATGGGAGACAGAGACGGGCAGAGATTACGTCAAACTATTTCTGAGTGAGTAACGACACAGAGCCAGTTACAGATACATGTTAAGGTGTTTATTAGGCACACCCCCAGTATTGTGAGCAATGTCCAATTGGACATGGGTTACATCACCCATCTCATGCATGGTAACAGCCATAGGTCCTTACTTCATGCGGCCACACGCTGCCCGTGACCGTTCCCTATCAACACTGTCTGGTGTGTTGGACTGTTCCTGTGAAGGCACGTTATGTTCACTACGCCTTCTGCACTCGGTGGGTGAGGGCGTGATGCTACCACGGCTGGTGGCCTCCTCACTGTCCCCCCCCCCTTCCATTGTGGCCGCCTTAGCATTCTGCATTTGCTCTAGCACTGAGGTCATGGACACCATCCCCCTGGCCACATCCCTGCTGCAATGCGCCATCTCCTCCTGCATGGCGATGGACCTGCGACACATTAGTGATGTTGCAGTGGCCAGCCGGTTCACAGGCTTGGTATAGGCCTGGAGCCTCTGTCTCTCCCTGCGCCTGGCTAGACGGTCCTGCTCAAGCTGGCTGCAGAGGTTGTCCACCGAAGTAGCTACTCTCTCCATTCCTGCACACAGGTTCTCCCCCATAGCACTGATGCCCTTCTCCATCCTGTGCATATGCTTGTTTATGTGTGCCACCTCCCTGTGAATTGACTTCATCTCTCTCCATTGCTGGACCTTCAGCATGTTGCCTTCCAGTCCAGCAAACACACTGTCACCCTGCTCGGCTGCTTCTGGACTGTCCGGCCTTGCGGCGTCTGGATAAGATATGAGATGTGGGCCCCCTCGGATGCAGAACCAGACCTCTCCCTGTTGGATCTATCTCCTATGGGACTTTGTTCGCCCCCTCTGCCCTCCTCCTCTGACTCCTCCATCTGCTGGAGGGTGGCCACGGCATGCCTCCTGCCTGACTGTGGTGGTGGGGGTGTTGGTGATCTTCGCAGTGGGGACTGTGTGAGAGGGGATTGCGGACTTCCCTGGCGCTGTGGTGATGGCTGTGGTGGAGGAATAGATGGCTGTGATGACGCAGAGGTTGTGGTCCCTGCAGGCATGCTGACGTCTTCATTTTGCCTCCCCTCTGGCCTGGCTGACTTAGCTCGGCTGCTCTCTGCTGCACTGCGAGATGACTCGCCTGTAATGACACAAATGTAGATATACTCACTGCTCTGTCTGCTATGGAATTACATTAAACAACATGCCTACAGAGCACAGTGGTTGTCCTGACGTAGCCAATTACTTTACCATGCTATTGTGTTTGCTAGCCTGACTGTCCTATTCATGAGTTCCCTCTGACTACATCACCCATAATGCATTGCAGGAAACCAGTAAGACATGGGGTGGAGTGGGAGCCCCTTTGCCACTATGGGGATTGGGGTTGGGGAGGGGGTAGCACAGCATGCCGGGCATGCTTCTTACCTTGTTTTCTAGCTGCTCTGGCGGAGCTGTCTGCGTCTCCCACGCCACTCACACTCTCCGGCTGGATGGTGGACTCCACCATCAGTTCAAGTGGAGTTGGTGCTGGGGCTCGGTTTTTCCCTCCACCAGTTTTGCCAGCCTGCCTCTGTCTCTCTGCCATTCTCAGTTTTGCTGTCTTCCTGAGGTCATACCACCTCTTCCTGATGTCCTCTATGGTGCGCTGGGTCACACCTATGGCATTGATTTTGTCCCGGATGCCACTCCAGATTTGCCTCTTTTGTGATTCTGGCACTTGGTGGGACTGGGCTCCAAATAGCTTGTGGTGCTCTTGGCTGACATCCTGGATCAGGACCTCCAGCTCCTTGTCACTGAACTTGAGTTTTCTCTTTCTGTCGCATCCCTCCTTCTCCCTGTCCTGGCTTGCTATTCCAATGCTTGTTGTAGTATTTCAGTCCTGCTTGTGGCTGTGTGGCTGTATTGCTGCTAGCTCCTCAGCTCACCTGCCTGCCTGCCTGCCTCACTGTGAGCTCCAGGTCCTCTGCACCTTGCTGGGTGTGGCCACTTCCTGTTTTGGAGGTAATTGGGTGATTCAGGATTGGCTGATTCAACAAATTACGATTTTTTGAATTACCGATTCGGTATTTCCGATTCGGTAATGGATTCTGTAACACCGAATCGGTATTTGCCTTTCTTTGAATTATATTTTTTTACCGATTCGTTCTGAATCGGTATTTAATACCGATTTTTAACGAATCGGTAAACTTTAACGAATTTTTATGTACATCGCGTTTACCGATTCCTTAATACCGATTCGGTAATATTCGGTATTAAGGATTCGGTATTCTCCATTTACCTACACTTGGCCCTACGTGTCTTAGCTTGAGAGCCGTTTATGTCACTTAAATTGCAGCGACACTTAACAGTACACGTCAATCATGCAACAGGTTGGAGCTATGAAGTGGATGAGTCTCAATTTGCGGGAACGTGCATTGTTTCGGGAACCCGCCGAAAAGGGCTTGTGGACAGCACTGTGCGTTAACATTTCAGGTGGTACGAGATTTTTCATATAGCTGTTAGAACAACCACAGCTTTTCCCAGGCATGTTAGAAACAATGATAACTTACAGAATGTTTCCCGTAATCCATGCTCCATCCCGGCCGGTACGGGGCAGCGGGGACCTGGTCAAAATAAAAGCGGGCAGAACTGACCAACGGTTTTTGCGGTCAGGTAGCAAATGACGGGTTAAGACCTAGTTGAGACCAGGTTGCCTCCACGTTGTGAAAGAGGTTAGTTCCCGCCCCCCCTTGTTTCTAACCTAGGTTGCTTCCACATTGCGAAAGGGGTGTTAGTTCCCGTCCCCCTCCCTTGTTTGCAATTGGGGATAAATACATGGAGGGCATTTCTAGGTTAGCGTCAGCCTCAGGTCAGATTTCCCCTTGCCCAGATGGAAGAAATCCGAAATTAAAAAAATTAACAGTCCAGGCCCTTGAACGCCTATTAATCCTTTCTGGTGCGCGAAGACAAAGGATCACCTGCCAACGTTGAGCTACGTGCAGGCACTTAAAAACAGCCTATATATATACCGGCGATACCAAATATGCATGTATTGACGACGTGTAGTAATCTTCTCCCTATACTTACCAAAATCTCTGCAATGTCATGTCAGGATTTAAAAGGAGAGGAGGGGGAAGTGGGAGAGGACGTGGCGCAACAGCCAATAAGTACCGATTTTTGGAGCAGGGGGAATGGGGTCCAGTCTCGCATAGGCTCAACATCGTGTGTGTGTGTGTGTGGGGCTCTGTGTGTGTGTGGGGGGCTATGTGTGTGTGTATGGGGCTCTCTGTGTGTTTGTGTGGGGCTCTCTCAGTGTGTGTGTGGGGCTCTCTCTGTGTGTGTGGGGGGGCTCTGTGTGTGTGTGTGGCTCTCTGTGTGTGCGTGTGGCTCTCTGTGTGTGGCTCTGTGTGTGTGTGTGTGTGTGGCTCTGTGTGTGTGTTTGTGTGGCTCTCTGTGTGTGTGTGTGGCTCTGTGTGTGTGTGTGTGGCTCTGTGTGTGTGTGTGGTGCTCTGTGTGTGTGTGTGTGGCTCTCTGTGTGTGTGTGGCTCTCTGTGTGTTTGCGGCTCTCTGTGTGTGTGGCTCTGTGTGTGTGTGGCTCTGTGTGTGTGTGTGTGTGGCTCTGTGTGTGTGTGTGGCTCTGTGTGTGTGGCTCTGTGTGTGGGTGTGTGTGTGGCTCTGTGTGTGTGGCTCTCTGTGTGTGTGTGGCTCTCTGTGTGGGTGTGTGGCTCTGTGTGTGTGTGTGTGGCTCTCTGTGTGTGTCTGTGTGTGTGTGTGTGTGGCTCTGTGTGTGTGTGGGGGCTCTCTGTGTGTGTGAGGGGCTCTGTGTGTGTGTGTGGGGGGGGTCTCTCTGTGTGTGTGTGGGGCTCTGTGTGTGTGTGGGGGGGTTCTGTGTGTGTGGGGGGGCTCTGTGTGTGTTGGGCTCTGTGTGTGTGGGGGGGCTCTGTGTATGTGGGGGGGCTCTGTGTGTGTGTGTGGGGGCTCTGTGTGTTTGTGGGGGGCTCTGTGTGTGGGGGGCTCTGTGTGTGTGGGGGCTCTGTGTGTGTGTGGGGCTCTGTGTGTTTGGGGGGCTCTGTGTGTGTGTGGGGCTCTGTGTGTGTGGGGGGGCTCTGTGTGCATGGGGCCTCTGTGTGTGTGGGGGGGCTCTGTGTGTGGGGGGGCTCTGTGTGTGGGGGGCTCTGTGTGTGGGGGGGCTCTGTGTGTGTGGGGGGGCTCTGTGTGTGTGGGGGGGCGCTGTGTGTGTGTGTCTCCGTGTGTGAGTCTCTGTGGGTGTGTGTGTGGGTGCAAATGCAATAGGTGTCGCATTTGCGAGAGATTAAGGTATTGACATTGTAAATGACAATGCCATTTATTTATCTGTTTTCAAAACCAACACATAAATAAAAATGTTGTCATTTACAATGCCAATAGCTCTAACTTTGGCAAAGGCGAGACCGTTGCATTGTAAATGCTTGTTAAACTACTTCCCAATCTGTGCCTCCCTTTATTTGAAGCTTGTCTTGGACTATTTCCTTCCATTTCTTGGATTCAAAGAAATATCAGCACATTGTTTCCATTGTTAATCAATGCAGACTTCCTTTAGAATCTCACATCAAATTTAAAGTGGGACTAGTTTTAAGCACAAGCAGACTATTCTTTAAAATCCTTCTTATGTGGCTGCTAATCTGCATGCAACATATAGCAAGCTTTTTTTCTTTCTTCATGTTTTACAAGTTAAAGAGTATCTTAATTTGAATCAGTCCTTGTCTGACACTGTTGCTAGGATGTGTAGCTCATTTCCATTAATCCTAGCACACATTTCCAACCTTGTGAAAAGACCGGAAGAACCTTCATTCTAACAAATATTTGTCATCATTGTTAACTTCTGTATTGTTTTTTCTTATTTTTGATGGTCAACCATTTCTTAGGAAGATTTTAGTTTGTTGGATTATTTGTGTGTTCAGACATTTATGTGCAGTGTTCTGTCAGCTAACTCGGCAAGGTGTGAGCGCTATACATTTAAAAACTAAACAACACATACACAAGGCTCATTGTGGGGCCATTATTCTGTACATGGTAAAATGTGAGGTGGAAAGTTTCAGTAACCACTTCACCCATGACATGATGTTTTCAATAACCAGTAGCATACTGTAGGAAGCTGGCTCTGTATATACTATTCCAAAATGAGGTATAGTGTGCACAGAGTCCAGTGGAACCCCAAAGGTAGGCAGAGGTAAAAGTAGATAGCACCTTACTCTCTACTTTTGGTAGTGTGGGTGAGCAGTAAGGCTTTATCAGAGGGTAGTATTAAGCATTTGTTGTACACACCCAGGCCACAAATGATGTCACACACTCAAAGAATGAACTCAGATCAGTTTGTATAAAAAATATTATGTAGTTATATTTATTTTCTAAAACCAAGCAAGCCTGGCACAGGTAAGTGTAAGTGATACTTTTCAAGGCAAGTTGAACAATACAAGCAATCTGAATGAAAATGACTTTGTTACAGGTCTGTAAATACTTTTGAATACAGTGAAAATTGCTGATAGATTACTTTTGATTACTTTTCAGATTACTTTTCAGATTACTTTTTCTACTCAGTGTGATATGCCTAGATATGACACTGGGACATTTCCTAGAGAAAAGGTAAGTAAAGCAGTTAGATATTTGCAGTTTTTCAAGTTCCCATACAAAACCAACTTCACACTTCAAACAATTTTCAAGAAAAGCAGTCAATACAATCCTATGGAAGGAAATTAAGTTAACGGTTTGCAGGTGAGTACTTATTTGTGGGAGTTGGTTTTCTGGCATTAGAACCAGGGTTCCCTCGGGGTCAAGGAATGCACTCTGAGGACACCCTCAGCGGCACTAGGGCTCACGCTTAATGTTATCCAATAAGGGATTGTGTTGGTGGCTGCTCACAAGCAGGCCACAAGGTTTGTGGGAGCAAAGCTCCTGGTGTTAGGCTCAGGGCAAAGGGGGATCCGAGTTAGCACACAAGGTACACTTGCAGCGGCGGCTGGGTGCAGGGTGCTGTTTTGGGGTCAGGTGTTCTGTTGTTTTCAAAGGGAGTTGCTGTTTTTGAATTTTGGCTGTGGGCTCGGTCCAGGGACACTACCGGGAGGAACTAACAGCTGGACAGGTAAGTTGGAGGGCTCGGGGACGTAGATGCACTTGGGTCCTCTTCTCCAGGGCGCAGGGGTGTCTTTTGAGGTCGGATTTCACCTTACCAGGCCACTCTGGGTTGGGGTAGGTCTCCGTGCAGAGGCTGCTGGCGACGTCGGGAGTCTTGCAGTGGTCAACCCATGGTGGACTCAGACTCTGGAGCGCTGGGGGACCTGGCTAGGAGCGGTAGGCCACTCAGACTCGGGCTGTAGGTGTTGGGTGCAGTGGTGGTTCCAGGCATTGGGTTTCATTATCCTCAGTGGGCATGGACTCTTTTTTGGCTGTTTCTTTTGAACAGAGCTGCTGTTCACAGGAGATCCAGTCTTTGTTGAAGGCAGTCAGTCCTCCCAAGGGTTTTGGAGGTCGCTGGCTGCAGGACAAGGCGACTTTTGGTGCAGGATCTCTGGAAACTGCAGACGGGCCGGTAGGGCTGGGGCAAAGTCAATTCTTCTCTGTAGTATCCTCTGTTGGGCGTCTCCTTTTGTCCTTCTTCTTAGGTTGCGGTAATCTGTTTTCTTGGTTCAGGGCTGCCCCTAAATACTGTATTTAGGGGGCAATTTAGGGATTTAGGGGGCGCTTTAGGGGTCTTGAAGTCAGTAGCCAATGGTTTTTTGACCTTAGGGTGATTACACCCTTGGTGTGCTCACCCCATGTGGGGGAGTAGGCACAATCCATAATCCTGATTGGAGAGGGCCTGCCATCTGCAAGCTAGCGGACACTGAAGAGTGGGCTTCACCCCGCCTCCCCCACCTGGGGTTGGCAGAGGTGGGCACACCTTCTGGGCTGTGCTAATTTTTCTGCCTGTATTTCCGCTGGAAAGGAGGGGAGACAGGAAGGGGGCCTGCTCCTGATAGCAGGAGAAGCAGCTGGGGGTCGCCTTACAAAGACTGCAAGACCTTTGACACTCCCCTACCACAGATGGCTCTTCCTTGACTGTGGGAGGTGTGACCACCTCAGCCCAGGAAAGGATCTGTTTCTGAGCTCAGAGAGTGAAGGCTCCCACCCCAGGGGTCCAGAAACATATCGTGGTGGCAGGCTGGTATGTACCAGTCAGGGAACCCACCAGAGGCTGGTCGTTTTTCAGGGGGCATCTCTAAGATGCCCCCTGAGTGCATTTTTCATTTAATCCCACACTGGCATCAGTGTGGGTTTAATGTGCTGAGAAGTGTGATACCAAACTTCCCAGTTTTCAGTAAAGCCATTATGGTGCTGCAGAGTTCGTAATGACAATCTCCCAGCACCATATACTCTTAATAGCATTACTGCACTTACAATGTTTAAGAATTGGTCTAGACACTGTACCTCTACCCTCACCACTGGTATAGTGCACCCAGCTAGAGGGGTGGCTGGCATATGCCAGGGCAGTGGGTTGTAGGCATGGCACACAGGGATATGTGCCATGTTGACTCTTCACTTTATTCTGCACCAAAACATGCAGCCGTAATGGCAGTGTGTGTGTGTAAAAGTACAAGGTCTCTAAGGGTGGCACAATAAGTGCTGCAGCCCTTAGAGGCCTTCCCTGGCCACAGTGTCCTTGTGCTGCCTTTTAAAGCGGACTGACATGTGGCCAGAGAGGTGCCAATTGGGGGTACAAGGTACAGTTTTGGGAAAGAACACAGGCCCTGGGAACCTGGTTGACAGAGACCCAGGGCACATCAAGTCAAAGTTAATCAGTGGTCTGGCAAAAAGTGGGGGGTTACTGCAACAGAAACCCAGCTTCCTACACGTACCAACAGACAGTTAGAGCTTTCTGTCGCCAGATGCTAAAAAGAATAAGAGGGCACATCCTTCAAGATACAAGCATACTTTGATACACATTTCAGTCACAATTGGGAGCCTCACTCAGGATGGCTTCCCTCAAGAAGAACCTAAAAATAGGACGGTTCAGAATGCGTTACCCAGTTGACATGTTGACATACTCATATGAAGACTAGTCTCCTATTCTTATAAGGGATAAGACATTGGCCTTGAACAGTCTGACAGGAGTGCATCTTATCCCTAATGGTTTTAGTAAGTAAGTAAGTAAAAAGACACTTCTATAGCGCAGCTTTCACTCCAAGGAGTATCTTGGCGCTCGCCCAACCCAGATGGAGGGGTTGGAGGAAAAAGAATAGCCTGTACACCACACCACAGATTACACTAACGCCCTACATGCTGCATCGGACAGAGAGAAGACCCAAGTTTTTAATGCCTTCCTAAAATGGGATTCTTGAGACAGGGATCGTAGAAAGGGCGGAAGCTTATTCCAGGCCTTAGTACCTAGTACAAAGAGGGATTTACCACCTTTTGTTGCCAGCTTGAATCGGGGAAGTGTAAGTAGATTCTGACTGGCAGACCTCAGACAACGTGTCGGATGGTATCTTTTGAAACCATTGCAAAGGTATTTTGGACCTTGCTGATGGAATGCCCTGAAAGTGATTACAAGGATTTTAAACAGGATTCTTTTACCTATTGGCAGCCAATGGAGTGTGTTGAGTGCTGCTGAAGCTGAAGACCTACGGGGCCAACGTATACCAGGCGGGCCGCAGCATTTTGAACCATTTGTAACCTGTGGAGGACAGTTTTGTTAGCTCCAGCATATAAGCCGTTACAATAGTCCAACCTGGAACTTATTAAGGCCACTGCAACTGTTTTCCTGGCCGACAACGGGAGTAGGTCGAAGAACTTCCTCAGCGCTTTTACAATCTGGAAACACGTCCCAGCTGCTGCCACTGCTTGATGTTTAAAAGACAGTTGGTCATCAAATTTGATGCCCAAGTTGCGGGCAGATGTAATTGTGTTGGGAGGGGCCTCTGCATCCGCAGGCCAACACATTTTTGGAGAGAACAGATTATGACTCCCAAATGGAAGATTTTCTGTTTTTCCCGCGTTACATTTTAAGTGGTTGGTAGTCATCCATTTAAAAGTTGCTGCCAGACATTCCTTAAGATCTTCCTCGGCACCCGACTGTTTTCCCTATCCAACATCAGAATGAGTTGGGTGTCGTCAGCATATGAGATTGAACTGATCTGGAATGATGCGATCAGTTCCACTAGGGGTACCATGTACAGATTAAAAAGTACAGGACTTAAGCTCGAGCCCTGAGGGACCCCTGAGCTGACGACCTTTGCTTCAGACTGGTATTGCCCCAACACTGTGACTTGGCGTCTATTGCTAAGGAAATTCCTGAGCCAGGCCAAGACCTGCCCTCCTACCCCTGCGGCAGCCAACCGGTCCACTAAGATGTTATGTGAGACCGTATCGAAGGCTGCCGACAGGTCGAGTAGGATGAGGACAGCCTTCTTTCCCTGGTCCATGGCCGCTCGTAGGGTCTCAGCTGTAAATAGCAGGGCCGTCTCGGTAGAATATTCTGACCGAAACCCTGACTGATTAGGATGGAGAATGTTGTTCTTCTCCAAAAAGCTCGTCAGTTGGCTGTTGACGAACTTTTCAGCCAGTTTGAACAGCACAGGAAGCAGGGAGATGGGGCGCAGGTTGGAAAGAGTGGTAGGATCAGCGAGTGCCTTTTTTTGGAGAGGCTTGACAGCAGCAAGCTTCCAATCATTGGGAATGTCTGCCGTGACTAAAGATGAATTGATAATCCTGTTGATTATAGGATTAACCATTTCTACTAATGTCTGTAACACTAGGGGGGGACAGGGGTCAAAAGGGGATCCAGATTTGCTGGCTAGAATCGCCTTAGAGGTGTCTTCAAGGGATACTGGGGCAAATTCCTCCAGACGGGCAGAGGTCTTTATCTCCGCTGTCTGTTCAGAGACCTGCGACAACGTTGGCCCTGAGGGGAAGGTCTTCACGATGGTAAGGATCTTGTTGTCAAAGTAATCAGATATCGCATTACACAAATCTTGAGATGGGGGAATCTCCTGCGATAGAGCTGATGGATTCATAAAATCCTTTGCAATCTTAAAGATTTCTTTTTGTCCCTGGCCCACCGCAGAAAGGGCCTGTAGATAGTAAGTTTTCTTAGCAGATTTTATTCCAGCATGGTACTTCCGTCTCGCTGACCTATAGGTATTACCGGTGGTGGCATCATAATTTCTACGCCACCTCCGTTCCAATGTTCTTACCTCTCCCGGTTCTAATTTTAAGGCCAATGAGAACCAAGGGGTGCTTTTTTTTAGACCACTAGTCCTCATTTGAAAATGATTTTCCTTGTTTAGGAAAATATGTAGCGTTAGGTCTGCAGAGTGGCCGAAAAAAGATATGTAGGTGCTAAATAAAACGCCCCACGAAAATAATATGAAATTAATTATTACAGCTGACAAATTACCTCATTCATAAATCATATATAAATAAAAAAAAGCTGATAACCAGTTTGATTTTGCTTGACCATACAGAGGAGAAACTATCTACAGGGACATGACGGTTGCTTACTCGGTGTACTCTCACTGGCCTTCTCAAACCACAAAGGCCACAGTGCTTTATACAAGATTGTTGCTCTTAAAAAGGAAATAAAAATCAGAAATACATCAATGTCTTCAAATATTGTAGAGGATGTGTGTTTTGTTGTAATGGTAAATATGTCCAGTAGCCGAGGTGTAGATAGATGATGAAGGTTTATTGATGATGTTCTAGATGTAGATAGGTAGATATAATGAAGATTGAATGCAACCCCACCAGGAGCAGCTCCCTTGCTGCTCAGCCCATACTCCCAACTGACACTCATCCACCAGGCATCCCCAACATTCCATTCCCTCATCATTCACCAGCATTCCACAACACATCCACTCTGGCCGAGCAACAGTTTAATATACACTTAGGCCATGATTATAAGTGTAGGCCCTGTTTAGCACACTGAGGGCCAAATTACACATTATCACTGTTTGCACCCGGCGCACCTTTCAAAAGATGTGCTGGGTGCAAACAGTGACAATGCGCCCCATTATGGGGTCTGCTCTACCCTGGGGGCAGCTCATTCATGTGAAAACACGGAGCTGCCGCTCAGTGTTTTCACAGTGCAGGCGGCACCCAACTGCACTTTCAAAGGGGTTTAGAGATCCCCATGCAGGCGGGTGCAGTCAGTGAATGCACCCGCCTGCAAGGGGATGTCTGGGGGGGTCCGTGGGACCCCCTTTACGCCCTGCATAGGGCTGCTGTCAGGAGGCGCACTAACAGTGCGCCACCTTTTAAATGGTCCTCTGTCAGTGTGCCTCCTGAGGGCTTCTTTGACTCCACGCCCCTGTCTGTAATATAGTGTGGGTGCAGAGTCAAAGGAATTCCTTCATTTGCATAGGGCACACCCCTATGCAAATGAGGGGACACCCTCTGTTGATAGCGCTGGAGCTCTAAGTGCGCAAGCGCTATAAGTATTTTAGAAGGGGACGCACACGCAGCTGTGTCGTCTTTTATAATACCAGAGTGCCTCGGGGTGTGCAAAGCAGGCACAAACACCTGTTGTGCCCACAGGGCACCATCTGTAATACGGCCCCTAATTAATAGCGATATCACCGGCTACGTTATTTATCGAAAGCGATAAATAGTACCTATTATGAGTTTATGGGGAATTAAATGTGGATTTTGGTGCTTAAAGCACACAAATCCGCATGATGCTTTAAATGCTGTATACTTTTCCCCTATTAAATATCGTAGGTTTGACCTGTCGAAATTTAATGAGCCCTGAGGTATTTACCACATACGATAATGATCGTATGCATTAAATTATGGGTACTCGCAAACATTTTCCAGGGGGCCAAAAGGTATGGCCTGAGGGACGCATTTTGAGGGTCGGGTGGAGTATGGTGGGCAGAGATGGAAGCGAAGCATGTACATGGTGTGGACAACTGATCCGTCACATGGCTTCTCTCTGCCTCCTACATTATAACATAATGCAGCAAGAATTAAAGATAGAGCATTAACTTTTGTTGTAAACTGTGAGATACTCATCTAGTGGCTGAATTACACATTGTAAAACCAGAAATACTGGGCTCAATCCTAGCTTCCTCACTTGACAAAATTGTGTGATCCTAGGCAGTTTTTTTACGTCGCCTTCCTTTTTTTCATTACTTCATATGAAAGCCCCTTTAATGCACAAGTCAGGATGTGTGCGGTACAAAACCTTTCTCTTGTGTTTGATTTTGCAAACTATAATGTTGTTCCAGTTTTCATAATAATCTCAGATACACAGAGGTGCACCTGACTAATGACGTGCCCCTTAATTTACTAATGGCATTGTTGTCTGGGCAGGGCAGCATTAAAATCTTACAAAGTTCAAGTTTGAACATTATCACTTCTAATAAATACCTCTAGATGCGGTGCTATAATTTAAGGTAAAACTCTGCTTTTACATGATTAGTGCAAGATGCCTGAAAATGAATGTGTTCCTAAAGATCAGTTGGGCAGGACACATTCTTAGCTTCCTTACCATTATTTTATTCAAAGTTTAAATAAATGCTTGCTCGCTTTCTGAATGTTTGTGCTGTGTCAAGTAAACAGCAGCCCAGTGTTGCTGTTCACCAGAGGGCCACGAATAAAGGTCAGGAGGGCCATTTGAATATCCCCGTGTTAAATAAAAGAAAACTTGTAATTTCATAAACAGGAGTTTACATACAGGGCAGAATTAACCACCACTCATAATCAGGCCCTGGGACACTTGCCCCTAACCTTTATGCTATCTGACCTTTTTTGGCTGCCTACTCTGTGTTACAACATATATATATTCTTTCCAGTAACTCTCTTTTTCAACACAAAAATACATTTGCTAAGAACAAGGAAAGAAAGAACTAAGTGTTGCAATTGCCCATTAACAGATTTCCCTTCCCGCCCTCTTTACCTTTTTTATGAAAGTCTGATTTTATAATTCCAATACAAATATAATTCATTGACTTGCCAGGCATTCAGAAAAATAAACATCCAAGAAATTAAACTCATCCCTGTGTGTGTATAGTCACTTTCAAACAAATAATGCCATGCTTTATAAATACTCTCCAAAGTAAAGGATATGCTCCAGAATAGTGTCAATGGGACAGAGAAGAAAACAAAACTTTCAGAGTTATTTTTCCATTTCATTTTACCAGCTCTGGAATAACTCTATTGGAATACTTCCAACTTGACCTTTGTGAACTCTTCAAGTCAAGGAGCAGAAACCCCATAAATTCAAAGTTGACCTTTGCAAACTCACTTTTAGTTAAGCAAATGAAAACCGGTAATCTAAAGGAAAAGATAAACAGTTGGAAATCTTCTTACTTGACCCTTGCAAACCCTTCAAGTTAAGAAGCTGACATTAATCACCCTTAATGTCTCATACCACTAGACCACACTTTCAAAAAGACCTTCCGTATACCACTATCCTAGTAGTGCTGCAATTTCTTTTGATTCTGATTTGACTGCTTCGCCAAAGGCAATCCCTGAACTGGTATTTGAGAATTCGTTATTCTTTTCTGAAAAGTTTCATTAAGAAAATTATTTTAACTAACACACTAGGGGCCAGATGTAGGCGGCCATTTACCGGCCGGTAACGGCCGATTTCGGCCGTTACCGACCGGTAAATGGGTTTTTGGGATGTAGGGGGCCAATTTTACCGATTCGGTAAATTTACTGAATCGGTAAATTTACCGAATTGGTAAAATACCGATTCGGTATTTTTACCGATTCAGTAACTTCCAGATGTAGGTGGGACTCTTCTGAGTCCAAAAGGCCTTTCAGATTCGGTATTTTACCACCCAATCCAATTGGGTGGTAAAATACCGAATCCAGGTGTGCTTGCACATGTGTGCATGCACACCTATGCCATGTGACAGACAGAAATGCCCTTAGGGCATGTCTGTGTGCCACATGGCACACATGCCTGTATTTGGGGTGCTAGAGGGTGTCAAAGTGACACCCCCTGCACCCTTGCTGGAATCGGTATCCCCCCCCCTCTATTTTACCACTTCTTAAATACCGAATCGGTAAAATTCGGTATTTAAGAAGTGGTAAAATAAAATTACCTACATCTAGGCCTAGATGTGTCTTAGTAAAAGTTTTCAAAATATAATTTCTTAAAACTACCAATACAGAATCTTAATTTCTTACATTCCCTCATCCACTGATAACTTATACACCAAAGCTAACTAGCTGTGTCAGGTGCATCCAATTATTTAATTTAACCTGATGGAAAATGCTGGAAATTTGCCAAAACAGATGTAGGTTTGGCCATTACCATCGCAATGCACCAAGTCACTAGAGAAGAATACGCTAATAATTATTCTTGATGCTGCGGCTGGAGTTTTTTCAATCTAGCAGTTCCTCTTTCCGATGTAGTCAGTAGACCTCTAGAGAAAGTCTTTCTTAAAAGAGGTTCAACTCTGTCAAGGACAAAAAACAGAAGACCTAAAAAAAAAAGAAACAAAATCGCCCCACACCTGGTACAGCAAAGTCCTAAATGAAGAAAGACAACACCTCAGAAGGGCATAAAGAAAATGGAGGCAGGACCCCACAGTGACACCTTTATCGCAACTAAAATCGGCAAGAAAAAGTTAAAAGAAACACATCTTTAAAGCAAAAGCCTCCTCCATCAAATGACAACTAGACACAACAATTAATCATCTGAACTAACTCTTCAAGATCATCAAGCAACATTCGTCACCTAATATGGAATCAGACATAAACTACAAGATGTAAAGAATTTGCTAATTTCTTCAATGACTAGATCAAGAACATGGAAGTATCACTGCCTAGCACACATTGACTGGATCTATCCCCTCATCTTAGTGTCACCCCAGATAGTAATTTCAATGTCCCACTCAAACACCACCTAAGCCAAAAAATAATGCCACATTATCTAAATTCAGAGAGCTAAAAGAAGACAAACTCATTAGAATTATAGTCAACACAAACCTTGTCACACACATTGCTAGACCCCATACCAGCAGCCTTAGTTTTAAATGTGTCACCAGTCCATTCTGGACCATAATAATCAGCGCTTATCTCTCAAAGGTGCAGCCCCAGACTTCCTGAAAATGGGAAAAGTCACGCCACTTCTCAAGAAACATAGAGTTGACACAAAATACCTGAACAATGTTCGCTTTGCAGCCAACCTGCCTTTCCTAGCTAAAGTCTTAGTGAAATGTGTTGTTACAGCCGAATAACATAGAACAGTGTTACCGAGGTGCACTCCTGTTTTTTGCTCCGTTAGACTATTTTAAGTCAGTCTCACTGCGTGCGTCCCAGTTGATGGCGCCGTGTCTGAATAGGCACTATGGAGTTAAACATAAGAAGTTAGTCAGGTGCGGAAAACCGCTCCCTGGCTGCAGGTCGCACTTAAATAGAAAACAAAACTGTTTTTTTTAAACAAATGCTCTCAGAATGTTCTTCAATGTGTTTCCAATAATGACAAGCTTTAAGTTATGTAACTCCAATTTCTTTTTTTTTACTGTAAAATTCAATGTTGTTCTGTATAATTCACGATTTTCAATACTCAGCAGTGTACAATGTAATAAAAAAAAGGTTTTGTTTTGGAGTTAAGTGCGACCGGCAGCCAGGGAGCGGTTTTCCGCACCTGACAAACTTCTTGTGTTTAACAGCTGAATAACAAACACATCATGGATTTCAAAGTAATTAATGACCACTAAGTGGGCTTCAGAGCAGGATGCAGCAAAGAGATGGCCATCCTCAACACCACGGTCAATGCCCTCCAATAAGCCAATGCATGTCAACTAAGGAGTTTCTGAAGGCTCCATCCTAGCCCCAACTCCCTTTAACCTGTACATGGAACCTCTTACATCAGTTCTACACCAGGCCAAAATAGAATACCATTTGTAAGCTGATGACAGTCAACTCTGTCTCAAAACCACTTCCCTCTAGGATATAAATCATCTCAACTAAACACTGATAAAGATTCAAGCCTGGCTGTCAACTAATCACCTAAAATTAAACTACTTAAAAATGAGTTTCTTCTCCTCTCCCTCCATACAACACACACAATACGCAACTGGTTACACCACCTGAACTCCCTAGACTGCATTCCAAACACCTTTGACTGTACGAAATCTCCTGGAATCTACCTTGATAAGCATGTTAACATAATCACCCAAATTAAGTCCTTCACCAAAAGCACACTTTAAGACTTAAAGCTTCTTAGGAAAACCAAGCCATTCATTCCATTAGTTGATGTTCTAAAATGTGGCAAAAGACCTTGCAATCTCCAGACTAGATTATGGTAATGTGGTGCTTACTCGTATGACCAAATCTCAACTAGCATCGCTAAGGGCTGCGCTCAATGCTGCCGCAAGACTAGCAACCGCAAGACTAGCAACCGAAACAAATTGCTACAATCACATCACTCCCTCTCTAATCCCTCTAAAGAGGCTACCTGTTGAAGCACATTGCATCCTAAAGATCACATGTATCACACATGAAGTACTACACTACAGAGCCTGAAAATACCTGGCACAGAATCTCACCTTAATCGATGAAAGCCACACACTGGGAAGTTCAACTCTCTACTCCTTGGCCCACCCAGTTTAAAAAACAAAGCATCTTCTCTTGATCCTTTACTGGTAGTGTCCACGGGATTTTGAACTCCCTACCTCCAGAGATCCACAACACCCCTCTTCTCTGATTATCAAGAAGAGTGTTGAAGCTCTGCTATAAAGAAAATACTTAATACTTTGATTGATCGGACTATGTAAAGGTCAACTTCAGCCCAATGAGCAATACTACTTGTAATCCTACCACTGTAAACTGTAAACTGACTGGACACATTCAATACAACCATAGTTCCACCTGTAAACCACTACCTACACTATTACCTCCCTGTTTCTACTATAATGGCTTTGCCTATCAGACATACTTTCACCTACAAATGTAGACTGGTCAGATGCATCCTTTGCCACTGTAACACTATCACATTTCATTTTATCCTGTTAACTACCTGTATATACTTTAATATATTGTAACCAACATGATCAAACTGTAACCTAACTGCATATCAACCTGCCTGCATTGTTGTAACCAATCTAAACTGCTATTGTAACCGACATGTTTAAACTAGTAGTTACATATAAATACTCTGTTACACTATATTCGGTTTGTTATCTTACTCTTACAGAGCTCTGATTCCATTGGGTCATGATCACGCTTTTATATAACTCCAAATAAAGTTTAAAAAAATGTATTAATAAATACATAACTTTGTCAGAATTGCAAATAATGTGTTTTTTTATGAGCCACTCTGTGGATAAACTTAGATTATTCTTTTTATTAGGCTTCCTCAGCTAACATACACTGAAATTCCTGCAATGGAAGTGTCTCCGTACTGGTTGAAAATCCCAGAGTCTGGTGTTACAGGACATTGTCTGCCCTCCTAGTCTAGTATGTACTAAAACATCCCTTAGATTCCCACACTTGTATACAGAACAAAAGCCTTTCAAATCATAGATCATTTTAAGTCAGAATCTGCCAGTGTTTGTTAATAATTTTCTGCATATTGCTCGACGCACTGATGTCAACCTTGGACTCCACCAAACATCCTCACCCAAAAGCTTTTCTTTTAGAAAGGGGACAAAGAAGGATTTTCTGTCTCAACACCCATGTACTGGACTTAAATGATGAAATCCAGTGCAATCTAAGAGATGCAAGTTTACCATATAGGTCCATTTCAGAATAGCATAGTAATGAATATGTAGATACAGATACAAGAAAGTATGCTGAAAGGTGTTGGATATTCTTTTACCTCAATCAGGAACCAGGACATCTAATGGTACAAGCAACTACATGTCAGGCGGTTTCACTTTAAACAAAATAATTAATAGACAATGAACTTTTAAGGAAAAAGGCTCTGCCTTTTAAAAAAAAGAATTCAAATGGAATAATTAGGAGATTGTTTTTCCCTTTTTTTTCATGATAGTCCTTCAAGATATGGCTCACAAACCATGTGACCCGTTTACATAATGAGCTCTATTTCTCTCAAAAGTCTTGCAATGAAAAAATCAAGAGATCGTTATCCCCTCCCATTTTTTTCATGATGGTGCGCTAAGAAACGTCTTGCCAGCCCATATGGAGTTTCTTAGTATTAAACGGGTCCCCGTAACGACAGCACTCAGAGTGAATGAAACGTACTGACGTGATGATGCGTTACACCATACTAAGCGTCATAATGTAATGTGCTACACAGAACTGCTCTGTATACATGTACGAGTCTCCATTCCTCATTGCATTATTGAGAGGAAGGAAAGATGCAAATGCCGGAGACATTGGTCCCTTGACAATGTAAGTGGGGTCGAGACACTATACAAATGAGAGATTATGCTTGAAACCTTATTACATGCACCTCTCAAGGGGCTCCTTGTTATGTGTTGATATTTGAAGTGGACACAAGCACTCACGCACTCGTGTCAACTTCAAATGACATTCCATGTGGTATGATATTGTTTGAATTGGTACCGCATGGGATGTATTCATTTAAATACAAACAAGTGAATAGTGTCTTGAGTAAGTGGGGAGTTGGGATTCGTATGTTGTACTCAACCGATGCAGGATCGTTTAAATAAACAGTTCTGCACTGTACCTGCTTCTTCTTCTTTTATTATTGGATTAAGGATATCAACGATACATTGTAACACTGGCGACGAGGATGGGACTGACCATAAACCTTTAGTCCACATATTATCACCTGGTGGTGGACACACACTGTCATCTAGATTAGCTAGACTATCATCAAGATTACAACATTTCCAATATTCCTTAGAGTATGTCCCTGGTAAAAGTAATGTTCATGCTGACTGTATGTCAAGACTACCTCTTCCATGTAATGTTCAAGACAGTGTTGACAGAGATGAATGCGAAGTAGCTCATGTTGTGAGTGATGTTACTTTGTTGTCTAATAAATATTCTTTTGTTCATGAGGAATTGTGGAATGAAGAAATGGAAAAGGATCAAGAATTTAAAGAAGTAAAGAGGTTTATATTAAATGATTGGCCAGAAGAGAAACAGCTCATTGGGGGTTTGGCTAGTTACTATAAAATTCTAGACGAATTGGCTATTGAGAATGACATTATCTTAAGGGGGGATACATTTATTCCACCTTTTGGTCTCAGGAAGATGTTTGTTGATTTTTCTCACGAAGGGCATTTTGGTATTTCTATCACCAGAAGACATTTAAAGGATAATTTTTGGTGGCCAGGGATAGACTCATATGTTGAGCAGGAAGTGAGATTTTTTAAATAGTGTGCCAACAGTGATAAGTCAGCCAAGGCTTTATCTACCACTCCACAACCGGTTGATGTGCCTGCTGCACCTTGGAGAAAACTTGATATAATTGGTCCGTTTAGCATCTTACCGCATCAACATTCATTTGGCATTGTGCTTATGGATGTTTTTTCTAAGTGGCCAGATATTAAGATGGTTAGAGAAGTTACTTCTGATGTCATCATACAATTTTTAGATGAAGTGTTTTGTAGGGAAGGCATTCCCCAAGAGATAGTCACTGACAATGGACCACAAATTGTTAGCAAGAAGATGGAAGATTATTTGATGACATGTGGTATAATTCACAAAAGGATTGCAGTTTTCCACCCAGCGGCTAATGGCCAAATTGAGAGATTTAATAGAGTGGGTAAAGAAGCTATTCAGCTAGCTGTTAAAGGTGGGCTATGTTGGAATAAAGCTTTACAATCCATGTTACTTTCTTATAGAACAACTCCCAATGCAGTTACATTATTGCCTCCTTTTGAATTGATGAGAGGTTGCAAACCTAGTACAAAACTAGTTCCATGTTGGCTGAGAAACAAGAATAATACTCAAGCAGAATTTGCTGAAATAGATTTCAAAGAAATTCGCCGCAAGGTAGATGCTTATAAAATGAAAATGAAAGATGACTTGCTAAAAAATAAGAGTGCACGGGAATGTCTAGTTCAGGTGGAAGATTTAGTACGGTTGAAGAAAGGTTGTTCTGTACGTAAAGGGTTATCTAATTGGTCTAATCCTTTGGAAGTGGTGGAAGTGTTTAAGAATGCAGTACGTGTGGAAGATGGGAGTGTTTGGAATCTTAATAGGGTTTCAATCTATAAAGGTAAGAGGGAATTTTGTGATGATAATTGTTTCTCAAATGTATTTTTGGATGTGAATGGAGACAATATAGGTAATTCAAGTTCTGCACAAATTATTCCTGCTCCAGAAGAATCATCTATTACAGAACAAAGTATTTCTGTTCCAGAATATTCTACTAGAAGCTCAAGAATTCGTAGGTTACCTGTTAAACTCAAAGATTTTGTTCTTTCCTAATTGTAAAAAAAAATAATAATAAAATAAAGGGAGGTAGGTCTGTTATGTGTTGATATTTCAAGTGGACACGAGCGCTCACGCACTCGTGTCAACTTCAAATGACATTCTACGTGGTATGATATTGTTCGAATGGGTACCGCGTGGGATGTATTCATTTGAATACAAACGAGTGAATAGTGTCTTGAGTAAGTTGGAAGTTGGGATTCGTATGTTGTACTCAACCGATGCTGGATCGTTTAAATAAACAGCTCTGCACTGTACCTGCTTCTTCTTCTTTTATCATTAGATTAAGGATATCAACGATACATTGTATGTAACACTCCTGTTCTTTGTTCGGCTCAATCACAAAAAGTAGTCTTTATACCTACCTTTTGCTATGACAAAGTTTATAGTGTGACACTAATCATCTTTGCATGTTGAAACATAAAGTGTATCATTTGTATGTTTTTCAATTTTTTATATGGTGCATGTTTGTTCCTACTCCGTAGGAATAACCTTGCTACTGAAAAGCGAGTGTCTTTCATGTTTTCGCTTTGTTTTGTTTATATCGATTTATGTGTTATGTGTGATGACTTGAAATAAAAAAGAACTTCAAGAGCAACACAAAACAACTTGGGGTCAGAGCGTCCTGTTATAGCCTTGTGACCATTACACAAAACAGTGAGAAGAGGGTCAAAGGGAAGAAGAGATTAAAGACCTACTACAAGTTGGCCTCCCCCAAGCCTCAGGAAAGGTTGGTGGCACCGACGGACAGCGCGGGGCCTCGTATACCTGAGCACGGTCCAGGTGAGGTGAGGTCCAGTCCCCTATCATTTTGGATCACGCTGAGTATCCATGTGATAAGGAGGATGTGTATACAAATGTAGGTACAGGTTGTATCGTTCCTACTTTCACTTGTTCCCTTTTTTTTCACTGATTAGTTTGGTGTAATATATTGATTGATTTCTCACAGATTTGTTACAGTAGCAACATTTAAGAGCAGTGGCCCTGATGAAAGCCAAGAGACGTTTAGCCCATTAGGCAGAAACATGTAGGCCTTATTAGCGACAGTCATTTTTTCCATACTGTCTTTTGCACCGTTCCTGTTCTTTTAATTAGGGGATGTGCCTTGTTCCTAATAAAGAGTAGTTTTGACACATCACCCTATTTTAGACTCACCATGTTTGTGTTATGTTGCACTGCTTTTTCACCACTTTCAACCATCACTAACTGGCCAACAATTGATGGTTCACAACGCACTGTGGACCCGATCCAGTATTAACAACTTACTGTGTCGCATGGGGTCTAGATGATCTAAAGACTGGCCTGGTCACAGTGTGGACGACCAAATGATATGACTGATCACTTGGTTCGTTTGATGGTTATTCACAATAAGCTGTCCTGGATTTTTGTGACCAGTTCGCGATCATACTTTGTTCTCTTCATACATGTGACTCACACTCTTTTACTCTGTTTAGCGGTGACTATAGCACCTACTGACATAGTGTACTTCATGCCAATACATTTGGCTGTTAGACCTCACAAGTTCTGTTCTGTTTTTCATAGCCTTGTGACCCCCTGGACATTAAAGAAGGTCGAAACATGTAAGTGCACCCACTGGAATGGTCGAGGCCATCCAGAGAGAATTGCGGGTTTATATAGCGCTAGGAATCGACTCCCGGAGGAGTATCTCCACGCTTCGACTGCTGGGGAACCCGTCCTGGCTCACCCGGAGAGATGGTCCCTGATGGGTATCTCTAAGGTGCGACCAAGCATCCCCGGCGGTCTGGGGGGGCCGTTGTGAAGATGAGGCAAGCTGATGCCCAGAGTTGCCGAGTGTGGTTTCTGACTAGAGTAGGCACCGAGGCGAGAATTATCGAGTCCGCTGACCCTGGTCCACGACCCTGCCGCGTCGGGAATCGAACCCTGGTCCCGGGCCGTTCTCTGCTTACGGGTCTGCCGCCTCTAACCAGTGAGCCACACTTCTCCACTGTCAGCATCGAGAGCTCGATAACGAAACATCCCACTAGTTATAGGTGAGGGCTATTCTTTTAAAACAAAAACGTTGAGTAATCCAAACATAGATTGCCAACAAACCCTTTTATAAAAGTGTTTATAGCTTAATATACTATTGATGTGGTAATTATTGATATTGGAGGATGTATTAATTTGTAAGTTTTTTGCTTTCTCTCCTTGTGTATGCTTCTTACGTACATGCTCCCCACAAATACTCTTTACTAGGTCAGTATAAAAGACTGACTTAATTCTATATTCCTTGCTTATTTTGCAACTAAAATACAACTCTACATTTCATCCATGGTTCAAGATCACATTTGTCAGGGCCGACGTTTGCTCAGGGACCGCACTGGCAAAAATAGAATTTCCACGGAAAAATACCTACCACCTACCTACCTGCACAAATGTCTGCACAGTTATTAACGCAACATGACAAATGGTGACCTATGTGGCTTTTCTTTCTTATTATGCAAGTTACGAAATCAACATATTTCTATACACATAGAAAGCAGCTGTGAGATGTGAAAGGACGTTCAAAAATTATATTTATTTTGGGATCAAATAAACACCTGAAATAGAACAATATATATACTTTGTAAAAAATAGTACAAAGATCTTTCTGTTCCCTTAGCCAGGATAGGAATTTTGTTCAGGCAATTTTCAGTGGCGTGCACATGTATCATTGACATTTACATTTTCTGGCCTTTCTGTTTGCACCTTTATTTATCAGATGGGAAAAACCTATATCTCAAGTGATGTCAATTTCAAAGGAAAATACTGCTAGTGACACCAGCCTCTCTTTGCTCATATTTGAGCGCAGATACGTTTTCATTAGCTTTAACTTGGAGAAGCTTCTTTTCTCCACTGGCAATGGACACCGGTATTGTGGCAATGAATACATTGAAGTACATCAAGTAGTTTCTTAACACCTTCTGGAAAGCATGCCCTTAGAAGCCTATCTTTGAGGCCCACTGCATCAATATCCACATTTCTGGCAGGAAATAGTGCCACCTTTAAACTACGTGGTACAAAAGGGGGTGGTGATGGACGGAGAATCTGAACCAATCAAACACTCACACCCAGTCAACACATCTGGGTTTAATCCATCACCGTTCTTTAGCCCACTCTGCCACCCCAGTTCAGTTTGATTTGCTCAAACGCTCCTGTCCATCATCCCCTTTTGTATCGCTTTGTTCGCCCTAAGTGTGGCAGGGTATGCTCAGACGTGAGTCCCTTGCTCACTTGGCCACTGGATTCAAGATAGCCTGGCTGATGAGGATTATGAATCCGAAACCGGTCCCAGGATGCTTGTTTCCGGTCCATGGAAGACATGGCTTGGCAGTTCGGGCTGAACTGTTCCCATGAGACACAGGGTCAGACTGATTTGCATATGGCCATATCTGAAATGGGGTGGCTGAGTGGGCTAAAGAATGGTGATGGATTAAACCCAGATCAGTTGACTGGGGGTGAGTGTTTGATTTGCTCAAACGCTCCGTCCATCATCCCCTTTTGTATCGCCTTTAAACTACAGCATCACCCAAATGGAAGTGGACCACCAGGAACCTCTTTTATGTTATACAAGAAACCCCATAATGCTTCATGTTCCTTCACTAGTTTTAACAATTCTTGAAAGGAAATGATTGGTATAGCTACTAAAAATATTGAAGAATTACCACCCTAAACTTATGTTTAAATAATCTGGTTGCATAATTCCGACACTCATCAAATTGGGATTTCTTATTGAACAGCTTTGACTTCAAGCTCATTAGCCATAACCTTTGCTGTTAAGAGAGCATCATTGGATCCCTTTTCTCTTTAGTTTAGTAGAAATTAGTTACAGGAATCTAAAAGACAGACAGCAACAGACAGGTCGAATGACTTGCAGGGTTGGACTGGGACCTTTGTTGCTGGGGAACGATATTTCAGCTAAGCTGCAATATCGGCCCCCGGTAAAAAAAACAGCCCCCCAGGGGTCTAAAACCAGCCCCCACCCTGGCGGCCCCCGGGGAAATGCCCGGTGTACCCTACGGCCAGTCTGGCCCTGAACTTCCAATGTTATGGAGTAAATGGAAAAAAGTTTTTAATAATTACCTTGTATTGTGTGATCTGAATATAAATGTTGACAGAAAAGTAGTGTTGCTAACACATTGCCTATGAGCAGAGGGGCACGAGGTTCTAGAACACCTATCAGATCTATTTGAGCATGAGGTAGAAGATTGTAATGCTCATGAAATATGTGTAAAGAAATTGGAAAAACACTCTATACCTAAAATACGCACTATCCTAGAAAGATATCACTTTGGAAACAGGAGCCAGAGAGATGGTGAGAGCATAGAAGAATGAAGAATTGTGGCTCAAGAATGACCCACCACTTAATGAAGTGTTAATAGTTTCAAAGCAAGTGGAACACATGTCCGGTGTGAAAGAACTGAAAGGTGAGAATAAAAGCAACTCACATGAAACTAAGGGGGAAACAAATGTTGTGAAAGAGAAGAAGTAGGAGCTATTTAAAAAAATGATCAAAGCTTCAAAGTGCAGTAAGGTGTGGCATGACAGGCTACATGGCCAACGGGAGGGAATGTTCTGCATGGAAGGCAGTGTGTAAGGGATGTGGCGAGAAGGGGCATTTTGTTGCGTGCTGTAGGTACAAGAAAATGAGAACAAATATAAAAGCTCCAAAGTAACTGAAATTTGTTTCGAAAAAGTCTTGCAAATGAATGATACAGGTGAAGGTAATCCTAAGGACATTATAAAAACAGATGATATAAAGGTAGATGCAATGTTTGTTTCGTGATCCAGGCTAACCATTATTTCCCATCAGGTATTCATAGGCAAGTTCATGAATAGGGTCCAATTGATGAACATGGACATACAATCTGGTGGCTATGGGGGTCAACCAATCAACATGAAAAGCTACTTTGTGGGGAACGTCCAGTATGGTGGGAAGAAAACCGTAACTAATGTGTACATCTTTGAGAAAGGTGGCAACATCTTAGGTTGGCCAGTTCAGAAAACTTTGAGAGTAGTTCTGGACCCTACTGCCTCTCCACAAATCCAAGTTCAGGCGACCCAGGAGGACTATTTTGTACACAAGTTCCCAGAAGTATTCAGTGGAAAACTAGGAAGCCTCAAATCCTACATCCACAAAATAAAGTTAAAACATAATGCAACCCCTGTGGTATCAAAAGTCCGCAGACTACTAGTGAACATACAAGATGTAGGGAGAATGGAATTGGAGAAATTAAGTGAACAGAAGGTTATCAAACCGGTTGAAGCCTCGGAATGTTTAGCTTCCATTGTAGTAAAGCGCAAAGTGAACAACAAGTTGGGATTATGGGGCTCATTTTAATATCGGTGGGACCGCTACTGACATGCTGTCAGTGGTGGTCCCACCAATATCTATGCCATCAGTCCGACTGCCAGATTACAGTTCATGCAGTTGGAGTGAGCTAGGCTGGGTCAAAAGACCGCTGCCTCAGACAGGTTCAAGGAGCACGTCGGGACAGCGGTCAGATTCTTAATCCCTACAATGCGGCAGTGCATGCACAGGCACCGCCATAGGGATTAGGATATCTCTTTCTGACTGCCTATTCATGGCCCCCATGGGCTTCTGCTATGGGGCTAGGTGAGCATGTGTGGTGCTCCCCCAACCATCCATTCACCATGTGCCAGGCACCACATGGTGGCTGGTACAGGGTCCATGAATGTTTGAAAACTGCTCTTTTGTATTATGGCTGGTGCTGCTGCCCTTTTCTAGGGTAGCAGCAGATGCCACAATGCAAAAGAGCAGTTTTCCGACCACCTGTATGGCGGTCGCATTGTAATTGGGCAGGTGTAACCACTGACATGTAGTCAGTTGGACACCTGCCCGATATGATGGAAGTCAGACGCTCTTCTGACCGTTATCACACTAAGGCCCTTTATGTTGATCTAAGAGAGCTAAACAAAGAAGTAGTGGTGGACAGATTTCCTCTACCCATGATTACAGAAATGTTCACAGCCTTAAAGGGAGCCAAGGTTTTCTCAACCCTTGACTTGGCTTCAGCTTATTACCAAATAAGGTTGCACCCTGAGTCACAAAATGTCACTGCCTTCATCACACCCCCTGGTGCTTACAGGTTAAAATGTAAGCCCTTCAGATTAATTTCTGCAGTCTCAGTGTTCCAAATGGCTATGCCATCAATGCTCAAAGGCATTCCAGGAGTGTTCTCTTACCAGGATGATGTATTGGTTTGTGGGTCAACGAACGCAGACCCAGATGAAAGGGTGTTAGGACACAGATTAATATTGCTTCTTTAAGTCAAGTTATGAGAAGGGGTGGTCTTGGTCAGAAAAGCAAAGTGTGTTTCAGATTTCCGGTGATCAGTCAGTGGGAAACGGTATCAAGTTTAGTGGTAGAATAGATAGTTCAAGATGGCCGCCATTTTGGTTTAAGTATTCAAAGCACCTTTAGTTAGACTGTTCTTAGAATCTCTTTTGTTCACGGTTGTGCGAGCTCTACTCTCTGCACTTCAATGTATTCTTCGAAGGAGACTAACGTCTCGACCACCCTCTCGTCAGAGTGAGTTCCTGTATTGTGGAAGGAAAGGCAATTCCTTTCTATCATATGGCTGTTTACATTTCCTGGAAGGCAGAGCAGTGTTCCTGTTCCATGCATCCTCTGTTCTCTGTATCCAGCTCTGCCTCCATTAGTGCCTGGTAGATGGAGCAGTGTACCAGTCCTGCGCAACCGCTGTTCTTGGACTCCAATTTTACTATTGTACTTCTTGGTAGTGAGAGTAGTGTTCCAGACTAATGCACAACTGTTCTCGGCTTACTGATCTGCTGTCGTCTTTCCTGATAGGCAGAGCAGTGGCTTATGCAATTTGTTGTTCAAAGATGAAGCCAGCATTCAGAGGAGATCTTCTGGCTGCTGAAGGACCATCAGAGACAAAGTCAGTATTCAATTGCATTCTATTGTCAAGTTGCTGCGTATAGTTGGCTCCCTCCTTAAATTTACCTTCAGGAGTCTTTCTTATCTTTTCCTTTCTCTTTCTTTGCCTTCCATGTTCCTTTTTTCGTTTTTGCTAAAACGTTGCCAGATTAGAAGCAACTTTGAAACTGAAGAGTTCTTTATTTTGTGGTCTATTCCTGTGGAAAAGTTGAATTGCCATTGGAATTACAAGTCTGAGAACAAAATCTGTTTAATGCAGGACTGTATATAAAGTCACAGCGTAATTACAAACCTTACTTGTGAAGGACAGATTTGCTGAGGTAGAGTTTGTCACAGTAGCTACAGACATTTGAACTCTTTCGAGAGTCAATCAACAGCAGCATTAGTAGACTCACCTATTGTATTGTGAATAAAAGAGTTTACAGAAGAGTGGCAATAACTGCAATAAGCTGGGTATGACAATTCATGTTTAGAGAAGAGTTTAACACATTATTAGACAGACCTGTGTAGATTTATAGAATACTAATTGTAATGTTTATTATTTGTGCATTAGGTATTCGCTCGTGCTGAAGACAACTAATCTCAACCAGATGCAACAGTGAAAACAGCTGAGAATCCAGTCGGGAGAGAGCTCAGCAGTCCGTCAGGAGGTGTCTTTTCTCTATCCCATTACCCTGGAGGAAAAGGCTTAGATTCAGTATCTAGCCACATCAGGAAATGGGTTATCAACCTACAAGAATACACATTCGCAGTTGAATACATCCCCGCAGTACAAAATAAGGTGGCCGATTGGCTTTCCAGGCTACCTCCCAACATGAAAAAAGGAACTGACCGCCCTTGGACACAGAAACATTTTTCTCACTGTAACAGTTCCAATCTAATATACCTTCTTACTTGCCCCTGTTCCAGCAGATATGTGGGGATAACGACACGCAAAGTACGTATTCGTATGCTTGAACATAAAAGCTCTTTTTGATGTAAAAAAATTAGGACCAGACTTACTAAACACTTTGTGGAGAAACACCACGGTGAAGAGGATTTCCAATGGACTGTTTTGGAAAAACCCGTGATTCCATCTCACATGAGTGATATCTCTAGATATTTATTCATAAAAGAACAGAGATGGATTTTCAAGCTTTGTGCAGACACCTTGGGGCTAAACAATGATATACCTCGGTATAATTTGCAGACGTAGTTGAACATCTGAACAACTCATAGGAATCCGACGCCTGTCGGACACTTACTTCCTCTAGGTCCGAATGGCAAGCTTCTCTAGGGTTATCAATGTCTAAGTGTATGTTTTATACAAGTGTATACACATATCCCTTCCTTCTTGCAATCGTACTGCGAGATTGGACATTATCATTATGAGCTATGGTCCACATATAGCTGCAACTGTAGTACTTAAGTTGGTCAGTGTCATCATAATAGGAAGTACCAAAAATGTTTATTGCAAGCTTTTTGGGCGATACTCGTCATACTCTGATAATGACGCAGTGACTATAAGATGACTACCACGTGAAAACCATGCAAGACAGATACATAAGAGATCTGATAATATGCACCCATTTTTTCCTGACCAAGAGAGAAATTCTTTGGATGAATGGCATTATTCTGATGTCAAGAGGATCGTTCCAGCCAACATACTGATCCACTGAGATGGAATAGACATGCACAACATGCTAGTTTTTACAGTACATGTCTATAATGCAAGATTGTAAGCAGACTGGGCCATCAACTGCATACTTTCATTATGACGCATTGATTATAATATGACGACCACTCACAAAATCATGTAAGACGGACACACATGTGATAACTTGTAATATGTACATATTTTCTTGATTATATTTCTTTTGAATT
Source organism: Lissotriton helveticus (assembly GCF_964261635.1). Classification (NCBI taxonomy): domain Eukaryota; kingdom Metazoa; phylum Chordata; class Amphibia; order Caudata; family Salamandridae; genus Lissotriton; species Lissotriton helveticus. The sequence continues at coordinate 618,843,620 of NC_136070.1, read as the reverse complement.
ATCATATTCACGTTAAGCGAATCGCCCAAGCCAGTATACCAAAGGACTAGTATGGAATAGACATGCACAATATACAACTCTATACCGCATATCTATTACCTCTGGATACACTCATTAAAGATTCTTAGACACAGACATTATGCCAGCTTTTGTCTTAAAACATTACTATTCTTTGAAACACCCCCCCCCCCACATTTGCAGCGATGCCGCTGAGTAGGTATTTGCCGCTATAAAAAGGGAACTACCTTCGTCAGTTTCATTACATCATTTGGTAGTTCTCAACAAGGGCTCGTGATTGAACACGAGGAACGCTTAGCGTGCGTGCAGGCAAAGACTCCGAACTACAGACGCCATTTTAATGACGTAATTCTGTAGTCGGATCAATGAACAGCCGGGAGTGTTTGGACGATGTTGGAGCGTCTTTTTGTAAGTAAAAAGCTTCAATTATGGTTTGGGGGCCTTGGTAAATAATAATTTCTATGAGATACGGGGATTGCCGAACTACAAAGGCATTGAATGAGAACGGTCAATAACATAAACAACACGTGTTCGGCTGTATTTAGTTGGACCTACTATCCGCGTCAGTGCCTCCCCCAAGCCTCAGTGAAGTCCCGGGGCACCGATGGATAGGTAGGTTTTTGTGCCACGGTACATATGAGAGTGCATGCAGGTACATGTTTGTAAACTAGAACATCCTTAAATGTGGAGGGCATGTTTTTTTTGTGGTTATGTTTGGAGATACCTTGCATGATCATATCGACATTTTAAACAGAGGTGGGACCTGCTTCTGTAATCTGTGCATCACATAATTCAGGACATGAAACTCGTCAGTAATGAATTTCTTTCGGGCGAGACATATCCAACTGCACAGATTCTTTCTGATTCTTAATCTACTCAGATACAATACGGTTCTGAATGACAGAGCGGGTTTGACGATAAACCAGGGGGTGTTTTGGTTGAACTATCTTCTGGACAGTTAGAATTTTAAAATGGAGGTGCAAATTAAGAGTGGTATGTCGAGATTAGTTAACATGTGGTTTCACATTTTCAGAATCTCGGAGTTCTCCATTTTTCTTATTGTTTACAGAGCGGGGCCTCCATATCCTGAGCACGGTCCAGGTGAGGTGAGGTCCAGTCCCCGGTCAAGCTGGGTGAGCAAATTCACTATAACCCTTTCTCACCTGCTTTGAATGGAAGGTATTGACACAGTAGCACAGAGATTTATTTTGATTTAATTTCATTTGTATTGTAGATGCCGATTGCATTCCTTGATCCGGCGGATTAGGTTTAACCATATTCACGGCACTATATTGAATTATCACAGCAAGTATTTTTGCATGATTCATTTTCACTAATACTTAGTAGTTAGATGCAGTAGCATATTTTAGAGCAGAGGCCCTGAAGAAAGCCTGTGGACAGTTAGCCCGATAGGCTGAAACATGTTGGCCCATTCTCGCAGTTATCTGTTTACACTGCGTATTGCACTGTTCTGGTTTTAATTAGGGGGTAGTGTCCCCACTGTGAATAAAGTTTGTCAATCTGGGGCACTCCACCCTATTTTAAATTCACTATTCACTATCGTTTTGCACTGCTTTAAGACATTCTGTTCTAGTGATCTGGTAGAGTACGGGTCATTCTACTTCCTCAGAGTATATTTGGGAAAGCTCCAGCCGTGGACACACAGACATGGTGTTCTCTATGATCAAGAGGCACACCTGCCACTAAAACTGGATGACCAAATGATAAAACTGATCACTTTGAATAGTTGATGGTCACTCAGATTTGCTCAGTAGCGGACTTCCCGCCTATACTCTTTTTTCCTTCTTTCTTCTAAATCCCTGTGCTACAGGTACACGCTATACTATTTAGATACAACATACTACTTGTAAGAGAGTGTGAGTTTTTTGCCTGCATTTAGGTATTTTAGACCCCTGGTTCTTTGTTGTTGTTTATATGTTAATTTTGGGGATGTGAACCTGGGCCGGTCTTTAAATTTCCCTCTGACCCTTCCCTCCCTGTTGTGTTTAGATACCTCCCAACATGAACATTAGTGTAGATGATGAAACACAGAATGACCAGGAAGAGGTAGCCTTTTCAACCTTGTGCATAATTTCTGATGGTGTGATAATTGAGACTGAATGGAAAACAAATTTCAGAGAGGATAAAACCCTGTAGGCAGTCAGATAGTATGTAAACAGTAGTTGACCAAACAAGAACACTGTCAAGGAGGAATTAAAAACATATTGGTGTATCAAAGGTGAACTTGCAGAACTGGAAGCATGTCTGTTTAGGGGCACCAAACTAATTTCCCCTGGGAGTATGCAAGAGAAACTCATAAATAAAGCACATGAAGGCCACTTTGGTGTTTCCAAGACCAGAGAGAGACTCCAAATGGACTTTTGGTGTCCTGGCATGGACATCCAAATTGAAAGATCTGTAAGGGACTGTGTACCATGAAAGGACAGCGACATTATCTTAATCACAAGGGAACCCCCCCTGCACATACAAAAACTTCCAAACAACCTGTGGAACGAATTGGCCTTGGACATAATTGGCCCTGTAGCTGAGGTAAACATGACACCCTACATTATAGTCCTGTTAGATCTATACTCCAGGTGTCCAGAAATCTAAATTACTTCAGACATTAGTTTAAAGAGTGTCATAAAGTTTTTAACCAATCTATTTGCTGTGAAGGGCTACCATCGACTATCCTTTCAGATAATGGAGTACACTTTGCTCTAAAGAAATGCAAACATTCTTTGAAGAGAATGCTATCACCCATCTACACTCAGCACTATACCACCCAGAAACCAATGGTGCCATACGTTGAATGAAGGAATACCTTAATTGGGAAGCAGAGCTTTTCAAGAGAATTCGATAATTTTGTCAGACTCCACACCAAAGCACTCTGAAAATCCCATTTGAGTTATTAAGGGGAAGAAACCCCAATTCTCAACTAATTCCTTCATGTAAGATATAAGGTAAAAGATGGATAGATGTGAACACTAGACAACCCTGGAGACAACGAGAAATAGCAACACAACAAAGTTTCCAATGGTGTGTTTGGAGATTGGATAAAGATTAAGGGGCTGATTACGAGTTTGGTGGACAGGGCTACTCTGTCGCAAAAATGATGGATATCCTGTCCGCCGTATTACGAGTTCCCTAGGATATAATGAATTGTTATACGGCCGGCGGAATAACCGTCACATTTGTGATGAAGTAACCAAGTCTGCGAAACTCATAAACAGGCCCTAAGTCTCCAAGTAGGGGTGTCAAAGACTCCAAGTTTTCAAAAGCGATGAAGTAGTCGAACTGCTATGCAATGCTATAAAGACTGATAATGGGAGAACACAGAATTTGAGGAGGGTGGCGAAACTCAGTCACCCTATCTTTAGAAAGAATGCCAACCATCAGCCAGCAGGAGGAGACTAAAGCAACGACAATCCTCCTAGCAGACGGAATGGGTTATTAAATACTGATCACAACAGACATTGCAATGGGAGTTTCTCTTATAAAGTACGGACACGTCCCATCAGACCACGAGCATACTTGAAAAATTATGTCCGGATTCAAAGGGCAACTTTCATTGTGTGCATTAGATCTTATAAAGTGTATCCTATACATATGTTCACAGGACAGTGTCTGGTATTAATCGTTGATACCCTGTATCCTACAAGATGTATCTTATAAAAATGTTTACTCACCTGTTTGTATAGTATTATGCCACCATCTGTGGTCAACCTCAGGACTAACCCTTCTCTCGTTCCTTCTTGTTGTCCCGTGGGCCATCCCTTCCCTTCGTCCTCCATCCCTCTCCCTGTAACCCTTGCATCTTGTTCGGTGATGCAAGGGAAATGTGTGGCATCTTCCATAGTGATTCTTCCCATTGGCTATGCCCCCCTTCTTCCTTGGGACATCCAAACAATCTTTCATGACATTCCATTCCACCTGCAGAGAGTGTCCCCCTCGTTGAAGAACTGTAACTGTGCTGTGGCTGGGGTGTTACCAATAAATCTCTCTTCAAGCACATTGTCCACCTGGTCATTCATTCTACGTTTCTACAATTAGGAAACTTTCAAAAGTAACTTGCTCCAGTTGGCCCTCCATTTTCGTAATAACGGTTACATTGCAAGTATTGAAATTTGGGCAGTATTCTAGGCAGGTACAGGTTGGCTCTGGGAGGACTGTGTTCACTATTAAGTGATTGCTGTTTTGATGTGCCCTTTTTTGTGGTATTGAAAAATAATAGTCTAAACTACACACAGGTTTGGGAAGAGGAATTTCAAAGTATGAATCCTTGTACTAAATCTCCTCAGATGTAAAAAAATTATAATACAGATTCAGGGCTTACTATTTATCCAGATAAAAATATTATTAATATTACTTAGAGAGAAAAGTAAACCACAAGGCATATTTGAGTGGATGAAATCCTGCCTTTCAAAACACCTGGACCACGGAGGGACATGAACATAAAGGGTTACTGAACTTTATTTAGGACAAATACTTAAGCAAGTTACAGCTTTTAAATGATAAACGAAGACCTACAGAGATACCCCAGTGTATGGTGATCCAGCGGCCTATAGAAAATATATCATAAACTACGCTACCCAACTTCATAACCTATAAACAAAATTCTATACTAAATATGGACCCATTTATAAACCTGACATATTTTGGGCCTACTGAATCAGGTGGTCAAATTAAATCTATATACACATTATCTACAAACTATATACATTTTATACATCTGCGAAAGGAATGTTGTCATTAGAATAAAACTATACCATTTAAATGACCACCATTGGCGACGTGATCTAGCTAATAGTAACCTACACTCCTGAATAACCAAGACCAGCTTGTTTGTCAAAAGTAAGATTTTATTTACTAAATTATGGTATATAAGTTGATAGTTTTATAAATGAAATTTATTTGCAATAAAGCAAGCATGATTGTAAAGAAATATAAGAAAATACAATTTAAGCAAGTGAATCAAAATTAAATTGAAAATATAAAGTTTAGCATTTCTAAAATCTAATTACCTAACTGAGCTAAATAGATAGAAATTAAAGTAAAGTTCTTTGAGGATTCTTACGTGCTCCACGCAAAGTCCAACAGCACATCACCCTCATCGGAAAGTCAGAAAGCAGCAGCCAGCCCATCCCTAAGGGCATGACTTTTTATACCTTTCTACGCTAACTGAACTAAGCAAAGGAAAGTTTTCAGAAATCTTCGACGTCCCATTGGCTGAGAGTGACAAGTGACATGTCACCCAGTTTTCAAAAAGTTCCACTAAATCATATTTCATAGAGACCATTGTTCCTTCCACGTGAAGCCAGAAGCTTCCTCATATTGCAACAAATGTATTAAGTCATTCTCGCAGCGTCCATTGACTTTCATTATACTTCCGCGGATGCCAAGTTAAGGATTGACAAAATGTTCACTTTCGACCTTGGCCATGTCCGACAGAATGATGACAGCATTAGTTTTTGCTTTGTGAACGCAGCTTTTGACGAATAATTTATTTCAGAATGGGCGTCTCGTGACTTTCTGCAGAATTACATGTCAGCTCTTTTCTGCGGCTCAATTGACTAGGCCCAAAAGCAGGCAACTTATGATTTCTAATATAAAACAAACACAAGAAAAGTATTAATGTAAGAAATAATGTAGATTCTGTATCCACCCCTTGGTTCACTAATTAATTAACCCACCCGATTAATCAAAATGTTACCTAGCCATTGCAAACAAATAAAGCAGCGTTTATATCTACCAGTCTCCGTTATTCCATGAGACCCATATGCACCTAGAATAGTAGAAATGACATCATACAGATAAGGAAAAGCAAAACAAGCACATGCTTATTTTAAGTTTGCAGCAGTTAGTAATGACAAAAACGAAAACAATAAATTATTTTATTATTTCGCACGAACAAAAAGATGCAACATTTATGCACGTTTATGAGCACACATGTTAGTCCCCCCACGTGTAAAGTTTAATCTAAGTTGTATTAGCACGACATATCACAAATCATTAATATTTTTATTCATGTTATGGAAATGTGACTTCGCGAGTTTAAACAAAATTTTGTTTTCTATCTCGCTCCATCAACTCCCTCATCTGGTGATTAACAAATCACCACACCAGCACTCAAAATTTTGGTAAATTAAATTTATAAGAAATCGATTCAAATTCATTTGTATCAGTAAACCTAAAAGTCTGTTTCTGCATAATCTTTGCAATTAACATGACGCTCTCTATGTAACTCCTGTAATTCGATCTCTCTTTCTTCTTCTTTTCTGAGTTTATAGATTCTTTTCTTTTCTTTCAACTGTTTCTTTCTTTTATGTAACAAACAACCTAGTTTGGTCAAAATAAAAATGAATACTATTATAATCAAAGGTGCCAGAATCTTGCCAAGAATTGAACTTCCGATATTATGAAACCAGTTTTTAATTGCTTGAAACCTTTTTGAAAGTTTCCCTGTAAAATCTTCTTCTTCTAAAGGAATTATCTCTGAATGCATTTGTGTAATATTCTTAATATACATTTCAATATTCTTACTTTCATCAGGTATATATGTACAGCAATGTTGAACATGTAAAATGCCACAGACTCCTCCCTCTTTTGCTAAGAGTATGTCTAAAGCAAGACGGTCTTGAATTACCATAGATCTAATTGCAATAACTTCAACATTCACTAATTGAAACCCATCAGCTGTGTCGGTTGATAATCTATCAACTATAGTGGACAATTTTCTGATTCTCCCTGCATTTAAGGTTATACCAACAAAAGGTATTACAGCTTGAAAAATATCTCCCAGAACTTCAGTAAAAGTTTCTCTTTTAGCTCTATTTACATAATTATGAATTTTAAACAATCCTTCTGAATCTCTGTCAACATGAAACACTTTAGGAAAAACAATTCCCACATAACAAGTTCCATACCAATGGTCTGGAAGGTTGTAGTAGGCTTTGTCACCACAAACAAAATAAATCCCAGGAAAGATAGGATCTTTTCCACCTTTAAATCCCCAACCTCCCATAATCTGATAAGTATCTTCACAGTTACTTGCACCTACAAAGTAATTATCAAAAAGTGTATTATCTCTTCTAATGCAAAGTTTTCCACTAACTGGTTTGTCTATGTGAATTGCAATATTTTCAAGCATTTTGCCATTTAATCTCTCATCCTCTTTTTGCCAGAAGGCTGACTTAGTCTGCTTGACTAATTCATTTCTTTTATAAATTGCTCTTCTCTCCTCAACCATATTCAAAAATTTCTTTCCTTCAGCACTTAATTTACATGTTAGATTATTCTTGTAAGCATACTCATATGTGAGTTCATTAGTAACAAGGAAAAATTCTCTCATTTGTTTTGCTTTCTTATGCTTATTTAAAGCGTTATCAATCTTAATATTAGCAAAAATCTCATCATAATTTGAATAGTAATATTCTAAACGTCCAGTTTGATAAAATAAACTAGTTAATACACTACATGTTACAGCATAAGTGAGAGGAAGCATATTATATGTTACTCCCTCAGAAACAGAAGCAGGTAATTTAACACAGACATAGCAGTCTTTTGCATCCATTACCTTAACATATTCACTCAATAGTTTTGTGAATGTATTACTTGAAAAATCACCTATTGATTTATCTTGATGAATGTTAGGCTGATGATCAATAACTTTTGCAGATGCACTATGTTTAGTTTGGCTAACCAAAGCTTTGCTTGTTATGTTAACTTTGTGTAATTCTCTATTCATTTCTAAAGGGATAATCACAGCTAGTACCAACCAGAGCAGAACTAAAATGAGCAGACATACCAGAGTCATCTTACAGCATCTTTTAAAAACAGAACACTTTGAAGTGCTCTCCTTAACATAAGGCATTTTTGGTTAGTTTTAGTCTCAAAAAATAAAAATAAAAATAAATTTTAAAATTTATATACACCCCCCTTTTAAAATATATTTTTCTTTTATAACCCTAAACAAGATTTCTTCGACCTTATGTCATACATAAGTTTTCTTCAACTAAACAGTTTTTCTTCGACCTTGTGTCAACTAACAATTTTTCTTCAGCCTTTTGCCAATTTAATATTTCTGTAGTTCAATCATTGTCACTAATTTCTTGGATTTCGTTTTCTTCTTCACTACTATCATATATGTCAATAACAGGTGGAATTACTAAGTAAGTCCACTCAGGAGACTTGTATTTTTGGTTTGGTCTTATTATTCTCTTCCCTTTTCTCGATATCACTTCAATTTTCCTTCCAACTCCAACTTCTTTTCCTGGACTCTTTTGACTACTGATTTCTTCAACTTGTTCTATTGGCTTTTTGATCAATCTGACTCTCAATCTTCCACCTGGCCAGTAGTCTGCTTTTCTCACGTACTTCTTCTTTGGTTCAGAATTATTTGATTCTGACTTCCAAGTCCTTTTCTTTCCGTTTTCACTTTCACCTTCCACTTCACTTTCTTCAGTTTCGTAGTCTGAAATTTCAATTGACTCAGGAACTTCTCTATTCGGCAATTTCACTCCTTCAGGAACTTCACTTTGTCTTCCATCACTGGTACTTGGTAATTCGTTCTCCTCTTCTTCCTCAATTACCTCCAACTTCCCAGATTTCGGATTTTTGTTCCTTACTTCAGAGTATGTTCTCTGCCTTTCGATACTCTCCTGGTCTGAAACTTCTTTTGGTTCAGCTTCTTTGTCTTCAATAGAGACAACCGAATCTTCAGTTATTTTTCCTTTTAACAGATTCTCTTCACCTTCAGAATCTATTTCAATTATTTCCAAGTCTTTTCTTGTCAGATTTCCATTCACTGGCACAGTTTCCAGATGTCGACTTTCTTGTCGATTTTCAGAATCTGGAATTACTTCACCTTCTGTTTTGTCTTCTGCTTCAGAATCAGAATCATCTGTGGTATCACTTTCAATATCAGAACTCTCAGGAGTTGGTACTGGAATAGTATGACTAGGATGTATCCAACGTTTCAATCCTCTGCACTTTACAGCATTAGTAGTGATCAAGATTATCTGCCTAGGTTTCTGCCATCTAGGAGCTAGACAATTCCTTCTCCGATGTACTTTCGTTCTGACCCAATCGCCAGGTCTCAGATCATGAGTCAAAACTTTTTCATTTGATTGAGCTTCAGTTCCCACCTGATTAGACACAGAAGTTACCATATCAGATAACCTTTTACAGTAATCCAAAATTGCACTGTCATTTATGCTCAACAGTTTACCTACAGGTACAAAAGCTTGCCTCATAACTCTTCCCATTAAAATTTCATGAGGACTCAAACCTGTCTTTTTATCTGGTGTGCTTCTTAATGACATCAAAACAAGTGGAAGAGCATCAGTCCACTTTATACCTGTTTCAAGACACATTTTTCCAATTCTGTTTTTGATTGTTCCATTTATTTGTTCAACTACTCCTGATGCCTCTGGTCTGTATGCACAGTGTATTTTCTGCTCAATGCTCAAAGCTTCGCAAATTAACTTCATCAGTTTGTTATCAAAATGGCTTCCTCCATCACTCTCAATAGTGACTGGAAAACCGTACCTTGGGATGATTTCTCTGAGCATTAGTTTTGCTACTGTAATTGAATCACAATGTCGTGTAGGAAAAGCCTCTACCCATCTCGAAAATAAGCATACAATTACAAGTACATATTTCAAACAATTGTGTAAGGGCATTTCAATGAAATCCATTTGTAACCTGGTAAAGGGACCACCTTCTCGACCAATTATTCCTGTCCCCACCACTGATTTTCTGTTTGGGTTCATTTGTTGGCATGACAAACACCTTTGACAAAAAGATTCAGCAATAGTTCTAAACTTGGTATTGAACCATGTTTCTCTAAAAAGTCTGACCATAGAATCTCTTCCTAGATGTGCTGGACCATGATATAATCTGGCCATATCAGCAATCAAACAATTTGGTAAGACTACTCTGCCATCTTTGTAAACCCACACTCCATCTTCTTCACGTGGTCTACAATCTGATCTTAACCATAAGTCTTTCTCATCATCTTCTGCTTCGTTTTGTAAATCTCTAATCTCATGCCATGTTTCTACAACAGTTGTTAGCATTAATGAATTTGAATCAGTTTCTTTACTCCTCTCCCGATTGTATGAATAATTTTTCCTTGCGCAGTACTTTGCTGTTTCGTCTGCGAAGGCATTTCCCTTGGAAATATAATCAGTTCCTCTAGTGTGCGCTGCACATTTAACAATGGCAATTTCTTTTGGCAATTGTATTGCTTCAATTAATCTCCTTATGAAAACTGCATTTTTAATTGGTGATCCTGTTGATGTCATGTATCCTCTCTGTGACCAGAGTTGTCCATAATCATGCACAACTCCGTACCCATACTGACTATCAGTAATGATGGTAACTCTTATATCCTTTGATATTTCACATGCACGAATTAAAGCAATCAATTCAGCCACTTGTGCTGAACGAACTCCTTCAAGACATGATGCTTCTTCAACATCTACGACTGTACAAACTGAGTATGAAGCTTTCAAGACACCTCCTTCGGATCTTAAGCATGAGCCATCTACAAAGTAGACAAAATCCGATTCAGACAAAGGTCTGTCTTTGATGTCTTTTCTTGGTTTAGTGCAGAATTCCATGACATCTAAACATTCATGTTCTGTTTCAATGTCATCAACAATTTCAGAATCAGGCAGTAATGTAGAAGGATTCAGATTTAAACATCTTGAAATCGAAACATTATCTGCTCCCAGTATGATTTTCTCATACTTTGTCAATCTGCTACTTGTTAAATGTTGAGTCTTACCTCTTGTCAGTAATATTTCAACTGAATGAGGCACGAAAACTTTCACAGGAAATCCCATAATGATTCCTTCACTTTGTTCAAGGCTGATACTTGTAGCTGCGACTGCTTTCAAACAACCTGGTAATGCTTTTGCAATTGGATCAAGAACTGCAGAGAAGTATGCAATAGGTTTCTTTAAATTTCCATGTCTCTGAATTAACACAGATAATGCACATCCTTCTCTCTCGCTGCAATACAGTTCAAAATCTTTCTCATAATTTGGCATACCTAAAGCAGGAGCTTGGCATAAGCTCTTTTTCAGGTTCTCAAAAGATTCCATCTCAGCATCATTGAGAATAATTGGATCTTTTACATCTGACTTTGTTAGTCTTTGTAGTGGTTTTGCAATTACTGAAAATCCACTTATCCATTGTCGACAGTAACCTACCATTCCCAAGAACATTCTGACTTGTCTTTGTGTTCTTGGTGGTAACATTGCTTGAATCATTTTTATTCTCTCTATTGTTACTTGTCTTTTTCCCTTTGCAATTCTGTGACCAAGATATTTTACTTCTTGTTTGCAAAACTGTAGTTTCGCTGGGGACACTTTATGTCCTTCTTCTGCAAGGCGATTTAACAGAATTATTGTGTCTGTCACACAATTTTCTCTTGTCTTTGCAGCTATTAACAAATCATCAATATACTGTACTAGCGTAGACCTACCAGGTAAGTCTAGGTCTTCTAATGATCTTTTTAACAGTTCGTTAAAGATTGAAGGACTTTCTGTATAGCCCTGTGGGATTCTTGACCATCCGAGGGTCTTACCTTGGAATCTGAAAGCAAATATTTCATAACTGTCTGGATGTAAGGGAACAGTAAAGAATGCATTGCAAAGGTCGATGACTGTATACCATTCAGCATCATGTGGAATCTGAAATAGAATTACTGCTGGATTTGGAACCACAGGACAACATGGAACGACAATTTGATTAACCTTTCTCAAATCTTGTACGATTCTAAATGTTCCGTTAGACTTTTTAACTCCCATTATTGGTGAATTACAAGAGCTACTCTTCATTTCCTTTAATACACCTTGCTTGATCAATTTTTCAATTATAGGTGTAATACCTTCAATTGTTTCTGTTTTCATTTTATATTGTGGAGTGTTTGGAAATTCTATTCCCTGTTTCAATGTAATTTTTACTGGATCTACGTTTTTCATCAGACCCATCTCATTTCCACTAAAATCCCATATTTCAGATTTCACTGTTTCTTTGAGTTCTTCAGGTAGATCTTTTTCTTCAAATGCAGGAAACAATTTTGTTTCTTCTGCTTCTATCATCATCATTGTCATTCTGTATAAACCATCTTCCTCCATTGTTTGTAACTCAACTCCATCAGGAGAACAATATATTCTACAATTCATTTTACATAGGATGTCTCTACCTAATAGATTCACTGGACTACTATTACAAACCACAAATCTGTGTTTATCTCTGTAATTTCCAATTTCAACTGGTACTGGATCAGTTAAGTCAGTTTTAATTTGCTGATTACTTACTCCAACAACTTGGATGGTATCCCCAGAGAGAGGTAGGTTTTCAATTTCCACTGATCTAACAGTAGAACGGGTAGCACCAGTGTCCACTAGAAAAGTGATGTCTACATCATTAACTTTCCCGTTTACAAAAGGACCAGACTGGTCAACCTCAAGAGTGGCTCCAACAACACACTCTTCCTCCTCTCTCGGGCACCTTCAGCAATAATCATCAGAATCACTGTCTTGACTTTCTGCTAATAAGAATTGTTGTGAAGCATTTTGCATTTGAACCCTTTGCTGCTTTTGCTGTTTTTGTGGTTTTATTACCTGTTCACTTCCCTGAAATCCCACGTTTGGATTATATTTTTGAACTCCCCCACAATTCGGAAAAGGTGGTTGTGGCAATTGGTCTTGACGATTATTCACCTGTTGTTGTTGCTGTTGCTGTAACTGTCGCTGAATATTAAATTCGTTTAACCCCTGTTGCATCTGTAGCTGTCGCTGCAGGTCAACACCATTCTGCATCTGTGGATTCAATAAGGGATTCTTTAAGTTTTTAGGAGGATGAGGACACTCGTCCCTCCAATGTCCAATTTCGCCACAATTAAAACAAGGTAATCTTTGCTTCAGCTCCTCAATCTTTGGGCTAAATTTCTTTGGGAAATTATTACCTTTAAACTTTCCTTGTATCTGGTTTGTATTTCCAGTTTGAACAAAATTAGTGTTCTTATTTCCCATGCTGGCAATCTGTTGCTCAGCCACCTTTACCTGAGCCCACATGGCTTTCTCCTTCAGCTTCTTCTGTTTTACTTCTATTTCATCGCTACAATACTTTGCTTTTCTTAGAATATCATCTACAGATAGTGATTGCCATCCGACAATACTAGTTCTGATCATTTCTCCAATTTCAGGTTTTAGTCCATAAACAAATCTATAGACAAAATGACTCATGTCTTTTTCATCTAATTTTTCATAACCACTGTATTGTTTAAAGATTAACAGTAGTCTTTCATAAAAAGAATGAACTGATTCTTTTGTTTCCTGTTCTGTTCTTTCTATTTTAACCCAATCGACTTCTTTGGGTGGAATTTTGTTTTTCATCCAAACAATTACTTTTTCATAAAAATCCATTACAAGTGGATTAGGAGCACCTGTTTCTTTAATTCGCTCAGGTTCTGCTTTTGGCCAACTAATCGATATTTTGCATTCTGTCCAAAGATCAGATGGAACGACAATGTCAAAAAATCCATCTAAATCAATCCACAGAACCTTTGACACTTTGATAAATCTATCAACTTGCCTGTACCACTCAACTGGTTTTTCCCTCAATTTTGGAAAGTCATTTGTAAATAACAGAATGTCCTGTCTCGACCACGGGATATGAACATATCCTCCACCTGCAACTTCTCTCATTGGAAATTGTTTTGACAATTTATCCAATCTTTCATCTTCCTTCTTTTTCGTCCATTTTACTCTCCATTTATTCAGTTCTCCTAGCTTTTTGATATAGACAATCAAATCTTTAATGTGAACTATTCTTCCCATTGAGTTCAAACTCTCAATGTCGCTTTCTGAAAAGTCTAATCTATAATGCTTTGCAAAATTCTTTTGTTTACTCACATCGATTTCAAGTTCTGCTGCTAGATCCTCTAGTTGATCATATTTATTTTTCGTTTTCCACTGAATGCTTTTGCAAATGAACAGTAGTTCATCATCCCGATAGTAATTTAAACTATCTGGACCAATTGTTCCAATTATTAATTCTTCGATATTCGCTTTTAATTTGGCCACATCTAGTTTTGGTGTGGTTACCCTGACTTCAGGACTCCCTATATCTGATATAGCACCTATTGGTGTTTTTGGAGATAAATCTTCATTAAAGGTTAAATCAGGCATTCTTGATTTAGAAGTGTTTATTTCAGATAAATCTGAATAAAATTTTTCAGCAGCCTTTTGGATTTCTGTATTTAAAGGAATAGTTAATCCAGTTTTGCTTGTTTCCCTTTGGTCAAATACAGGCTGAACAGGACCAATTGTTACTGGAACTGTCACAGCTTCCATCCCTTTTGTCATTCTTTTTATTAGTTCTTCCTTTGATCTTATATATTCATTATAATCAACATCTTCAACATTTCTTGCCTCTCTTGTATAATCTTTTGGAGGTTCCCTTGCTCTTGGAGTCATTGAAAAATGTCTACCTTCATTTCGAGCATTCTCGAATTCTGGTCTTCTAGGAGTTTCATTGATTTCACAATTATTTGGATAAAGTTTAGGAGCTTCACTAATTGGAGGTGCACTCGGTGAAGTTTCAGTAGAAACCACCGGAGTAGACCATGATCTAGGAGGTCTCAAAGGCTGATTAGGCTGATTCTTTCTAGCAGTTGTATATATTTCTTCCATAACTGCATCCTCAGATTCACTTTCCATAGATTTCCCTGTAGGAGTACCCATTACCATTTCATGAATTAAATACAATCCTTCACTCATGTTTCCCTGTCTCCACATTCTCAATCTATCTTCATGAGTTTCTCTTTTCCAAGATGGATTTTTAGAAGGTCTTTTAATTCCACTAGCTTCTCTTTGTAATTGATACATCTCATCTTCCCACTCAACTAAAGCTTCAAATTGAGTTGGTCTCGGTTTTGGAATAAGAGCATTCATTTTCTCTCGTAAATTTCTTAAAACTCTTACATTAAATGAACCTTCATCAGGCCAAGTTAAAACACCGTCATTTTTAGTATAACGTTTCCAACTGTCAAACCATAAGACAGTATGATATCCATATTCACCTTCCATGTACGCTGCAGGTGTTTTATACTTATGAAGTAGTTTACCACCTCGCGTTTCGATTTTCTTGTCAGGTGAAAATAAATTCTTGAATTTCTGAAATAATGTTGACTTTTTTTCAACATGTTTAAAATGATAACTCATTTTTAAGAGTTAAATCTAATTCACAAAATCGTTCGTAAAATATTTCCGGGATGTTCCGCAAAACAACCAATCCGTGCGCGAAACACACCAACAAGCCAATGACAGTTGAGCTACGTCACTTTTCTGCTCAACCAATAAATTTGGAGATTTTCCCAAGGACCAATCAGCTCACAGGCCGTCAGAGACTCAAGAGCCAATCAGAATATAGCTTGTGACGTAGGTCACCCAATCCCAGCGCGGCTCTGTGACGTACACAGCAGCTGCGGTTTCTCGTTTCTCACTCCTGGCGCTTACCCCTCCTTCACAAAATCTTTTCACAGCGCCATTTTAAGAACACTTTTCAGTGTAAATTAATTTTTAACAATGACTATAAAGACAACATCTGTTCGTTTCACTATTTAGGATAGTTTACATACATTCAAGTATCCACACTTCGGAATAGACGGCGCTATTCACACTAAGGATAATATTCAATTGTCAGTAGAGTAACCTTACCCCACCCTTCTAACACGTATAATTATGAACTCGCTTTGCTCTGAACCCACCGCGAAGTGAAAGTTCTAAGAGTTCCACTTGAACATAAAATACAATTCAAACTCGCACTTTCACACTGAAATTTCCCTAATTTCAAACACACATGAAATCCGTACAGGACTCTCACCTGTTTATAGAAATCATGCACCGTTAGCAAAATAACGACGTTATCCGTACAGGACTCTCACCTGTTTATAGATATGAAACATGTACCCGTACAGGACTCTAACCTGTTTATAGATAATCATGTACCGACGCTAATTTACCCTTCACTCAAGCTCGGATATAACTAATACTCTTATCACAGTGAGTTTTATGGAAGGCGCTTTGTCCCTATTCTCATGCTGCTCTAATTTCTTAGAAAACCCTCACTATACAAGATTCAGACCTAGCCCTAAAACTGTGCTGCTCGGCGACAACACTATGGTACACGGCGATACCTCTTGTGATACTCGGCGATATCACTACAAACAGAACAGATGGCTTGCGTGACTAATTTCTCGCCACACAATCTATACCGGTATAGCTTACAGATAGCACAAAAAAAACGAACTCAACATGTGTTAAAACATCGATCCTATTTCCATACCATAACACTTTAGTAACCCTTAGCAACCAACATATTACCTTGGTTACCCCTTAGCAACCATCAATTTCTGCTACCAGAGAATTGATCCAGCGGCCTATAGAAAATATATCATAAACTACGCTACCCAACTTCATAACCTATAAACAAAATTCTATACTAAATATGGACCCATTTATAAACCTGACATATTTTGGGCCTACTGAATCAGGTGGTCAAATTAAATCTATATACACATTATCTACAAACTATATACATTTTATACATCTGCGAAAGGAATGTTGTCATTAGAATAAAACTATACCATTTAAATGACCACCATTGGCGACGTGATCTAGCTAATAGTAACCTACACTCCTGAATAACCAAGACCAGCTTGTTTGTCAAAAGTAAGATTTTATTTACTAAATTATGGTATATAAGTTGATAGTTTTATAAATGAAATTTATTTGCAATAAAGCAAGCATGATTGTAAAGAAATATAAGAAAATACAATTTAAGCAAGTGAATCAAAATTAAATTGAAAATATAAAGTTTAGCATTTCTAAAATCTAATTACCTAACTGAGCTAAATAGATAGAAATTAAAGTAAAGTTCTTTGAGGATTCTTACGTGCTCCACGCAAAGTCCAACAGCACATCACCCTCATCGGAAAGTCAGAAAGCAGCAGCCAGCCCATCCCTAAGGGCATGACTTTTTATACCTTTCTACGCTAACTGAACTAAGCAAAGGAAAGTTTTCAGAAATCTTCGACGTCCCATTGGCTGAGAGTGACAAGTGACATGTCACCCAGTTTTCAAAAAGTTCCACTAAATCATATTTCATAGAGACCATTGTTCCTTCCACGTGAAGCCAGAAGCTTCCTCATATTGCAACAAATGTATTAAGTCATTCTCGCAGCGTCCATTGACTTTCATTATACTTCCGCGGATGCCAAGTTAAGGATTGACAAAATGTTCACTTTCGACCTTGGCCATGTCCGACAGAATGATGACAGCATTAGTTTTTGCTTTGTGAACGCAGCTTTTGACGAATAATTTATTTCAGAATGGGCGTCTCGTGACTTTCTGCAGAATTACATGTCAGCTCTTTTCTGCGGCTCAATTGACTAGGCCCAAAAGCAGGCAACTTATGATTTCTAATATAAAACAAACACAAGAAAAGTATTAATGTAAGAAATAATGTAGATTCTGTATCCACCCCTTGGTTCACTAATTAATTAACCCACCCGATTAATCAAAATGTTACCTAGCCATTGCAAACAAATAAAGCAGCGTTTATATCTACCAGTCTCCGTTATTCCATGAGACCCATATGCACCTAGAATAGTAGAAATGACATCATACAGATAAGGAAAAGCAAAACAAGCACATGCTTATTTTAAGTTTGCAGCAGTTAGTAATGACAAAAACGAAAACAATAAATTATTTTATTATTTCGCACGAACAAAAAGATGCAACATTTATGCACGTTTATGAGCACACATGTTAGTCCCCCCACGTGTAAAGTTTAATCTAAGTTGTATTAGCACGACATATCACAAATCATTAATATTTTTATTCATGTTATGGAAATGTGACTTCGCGAGTTTAAACAAAATTTTGTTTTCTATCTCGCTCCATCAATGGGCTCTCGGAATAAAGTTCCATAGGTTAAAAAAACAACACTAGCTCTGTGTTCACAACTTTGCCAGCAATAGGCAAGACATATATTATTAAGAGGGAAATAAATCTAGTCTCGAATTCCATAAGAAGCCTGTGATGCAATGAACTTTTAGTGATCAAGTGTTATAGAAGGGAAATCCACCTACCTTTGCCTTAAGTAGGATGAAAAAGTTGGGGGATTTCTTTAAAAGCATTGTGCCAATAAAGCTCCTTTCCAAGAGGCTTGGCCTATGTAGTTAAGGGCATGGTCTTAGAGACGTGACCTAGAACCCTGCGCTTGACACATGATGCCTCCTGGCCATTATTTTGATGCCTCTATGTTTTCTATTGCATTGAGACACATCACACAAACATACACCTAAACCATGCTAGAATTGTTAGCTTCGACAATGCTTGTCAGAAGTATCAGATAACAAATATGAGAATATTGCACATAATTAGAATTGAAAATATTTCAATTTCCAAAATGTGGGACTGAATTAAAGATTATTAAGTTCTGTGAAAGTGTTATGGAAGGGGTAATGGCCTTCGGAGTGTTTTTATCACTTCTGCCCCCCTCTCACACCACTTTTCTTTACAACCTCTCTCTCATAGGACATGCATGCCTTGTTTTCTCCCCACATCACTCTATAATCCTCCAGGCGCATATTTCATGTCATTGGCTTCCTCTTCCTCACCGTTTTTTCACTCTGTGATTTTACTTCATTTTGCACATTTCCTGCACCATTTCCTGCTCTCTTACATAGACACACACACTCTCTCTCTTCGCCTGTAAACATGCCATTCTGTTTTCCATTCGTACTGTCAATCTTTCAACACTGTGTGTAACACCCTCACACATTTTCACATAAACAGTAGTTGCACTTGTCACATAGGCAGGGCCACTGGAACTCTGCAATTCCATGTTTGTGGCTTTTTCAACATAATTATGTATTTGCTACATATTCCATCATTCGCTGCATAATCTACAGAGTTTAACAAAACAAAAATCTTGTTTCTAGTGTACGGAGGTCAAAGTGTACTAAAACATGACAACATGTGTTTCAGCGCAGTGCAGGGCCCTTCACAGAGGTTGACTGGTAATTTTCAGTTTTTTATTGCTGAATTTGGTTGTAAAACCTGGTCCTAAGGAGGAGAAATATTTGCCCAGTCAGTGTTACCATGTGGGAAAATGACAAAATAATGAAGCAAAACTATCACAAAATGTGCCGCATTATGCTGCATTTTTGCTCTTTCTTGCCGCATTTTTTAGTCAACCTGACCGCATAATTTGTTCCTTTCCTGCTGCATTAATCCAGCGGTCCTGCCCGCAGGTGATCCTTGCTCACTGCTAAGGTGTTGAGAGGCAAAGGATTGGCAAAGGATTGGAATCTCATTTATTATGAACACCATTATCACCCATTGATTTGCTCTGTGAGAAAATCACACTGCCTTCAGCCTTCTCTCCAGGGCTTCCAATTGTTCCCAGTCATAAACAAACACAACCTGACCTAACCTAAATAGATAGCGGTGCCTTAATTCACAGTATGCAGTGCACAAGATCCAATTGTTACATTTAAAATAAAACTACAGAAATACATCTGAGAAAAGTAAATGCCCTTCAGGGGATGTATGATGAAATAAAATATGTAAGATGTAAACAGGCATTGCATCACAGATATGGATTACATAAGGAGGTTTTACAGTTATTCTTGAGAAACCGAACAGCATTTTTGTCTGGAGACAGACATGAACAGGCATTTGCAATGCAATAGGTCTCGCATTTGCGAGGGTTTAAGCTATTGGCATTGTAAATGACAATGCATTTTATTTATGTTTTAACATCCAACACCTAAATAAAAGGCATTGTCATTTACAATGCCAATAGCTCAAACTCTCTTTAATGCGAGACCTATTGCATTGCAACGGTGAAAGCATGCATGGTGCGCTGGTAAAACATAGTAGCTGCCGCCATTGCTGGCGTCCCGCGGGTGCTGGGGGAGGGGCAGCCCCAATGAAAGAACGCAAACATGCGCTGCTACTTTAAAGTAGTGCCCGCCATTGCTGGTGTCCCGCAAATGCTGTGGAGGGGTGGTGGGGCAGCCACAGTGAAAGCACACATGGCACGCTGCTACGACATAGAAGCGGCCGCCATTGCCAGCGCCCCTCGGGTTCTGGAGGGGGCAGCGACAGTCAAAGCGTGCATGGCGCGCTGCTAATACATAGACGCTTCCCACGAGTCCTGTCTATATTATTTACGTAACTAGCTCTCCAAACTTCTAGTGAAAGCTCCCCAGATAGGACACATCATTCAATCAATCATGACATTTGTAGAGCGCACTACTCACCCGTAGGGTCTCAAGGCGCTGGGTTGGGGGGGGGGGTGCCGTTACTGCTCGAACAGCCAGGTCTTGAGCTTCTTCCTGAAGGAGAGGTGGTCTTGGGTCAGGCGTAGGTCGGTCGGGAGTGAGTTCCAGGTCTTGGCGGCCAGGTAGGAGAAGGATCTTCCTCCTGTTGTCGTTCTTCGGATGCGGGGGACGGCGGCGAGGGCGTGGCTGGTTGATCTGAGGAGGCGCTTGGGAGTGTAGAAGTTGATCCGGTTGTTGAGGTAGCTCGGGCCTTGGTCGTGTAGGGCTTTGTGTGCGTGGGTGAGGAGACGGAAGGTGATTCTCTTGTTGACCGGGAGCCAATGCAGATCTCTCAGGTGTCCGGAGATGTGGCTGCGTCGGGGGATGTCGAGGATGAGCCTGGCCGAGGCGTTCTGAATCCGTTGGAGTCTCTTCTGGAGTTTGGCAGTGGTTCCGGCGTAGAGGGCGTTGCCGTAGTCCAGTCGGCTGGTGACGAGGGCCTGGGTGACCGTCTTCCTTGTGCCGGTGGGGATCCACCGGAAGATCTTGCGTAGCATGCGCAGGATGTTGAAGCAAGACGAGGAGACGGCGTTTACTTGTCTGGTCATGGAGAGGGAGGAGTCCAGGATGAAGCCCAGGTTACGTGCGTGGTCCGTTGGTTTGGGTGCGGTGCCCAGGGCGGAGGGCCACCAGGAGTCGTCCCAGGCGGAGGGCGATGCGCCCAGGATGAGGACCTCCGTCTTGTCCGAGTTCAGTTTCAGGCGGCTGGTCGTCATCCATTCGGCTACCTCTCTCATCCCTTCGTGCAGGTTGGCTCTGGCGGTGGCGGGGTCGTTGGTCAGGGAGAGGATCAGCTGGGTGTCGTCGGCGTAGGAGATTATGTTGAGGTTGTGATGGCGTACGATGGCCGCGAGGGGGCTCATGTAGACGTTGAAGAGGGTGGGGCTCAGTGAGGATCCTTGAGGGACGCCGCAGATGACTTCGGTGGCCTCTGACTTGTACGGTGGTAGGCGGACTCTCTGTGTTCTTCCGTCGAGGAAGGAGATGATCCATTCCAGTGCCTTGTCCTGAATTCCGATGTTGCCAAGGCGCTGTATTAGTGTGCGGTGGCAGACAGTGTCGAAGGCCGCGGAGAGGTCTAGGAGGATGAGGGCCGCTGTTTCTCCGTTGTCCATCAGAGTTCGTATGTCATCGGTGGCAGCGATGAGGGCGGTCTCGGTGCTGTGGTTCGCCCGGAAGCCCGACTGTGAGGGGTCGAGGGATCCGTTCGTCTCGAGGAAGGCTGCCAGCTGTTTGTTGACGGTCTTCTCGATGACTTTGGCCGGGAACGGGAGGAGCGAGATGGGGCGGTAGTTCTTGAGGTCGGTGGGGTCTGCTGTGGGTTTCTTGAGAAGAGCGCTGAGTTCGGCGTGCTTCCAGCTCTCAGGGAAGGTGGCGGTGTCGAAGGAAGTGTTGATGATGTCCCGCAGGTGGGGTGCGATGACAGCGTCGGCCTTGTTGAAGACGTGGTGAGGGCAGGGGTCAGTCGGAGATCCGGAGTGGATGGAGTTCATTGTGCGGATGGTGTCTTCTGTGTTGATTGGAGTCCAGGTGCGGAGGGTGGTGGTGGGTGGCGTTGTTGCGGTTGTGGCTTGCGTTGGTTGGTTGCTGAAGCTGTTGTGTATGTCCGCGATCTTGTTGTGGAAGTAGGAGGCGAGGGAGTTGCAGAGGTCTTGCGACGGGGTGATGTCATTGCTTCCGGCGCTGGGGTTGGAGAGCTCTTTCACGATGTTGAAGAGTTCCTTGCAGTTGTGTGCGTTGTTGTCCAGCCGATCCTTGTATGTATTTTTCTTGGTGGCGCGGATCAGTTGGTGGTGTTTCCGGGTGGCGAGCTTGAGGGTGGTCATGTTGTCCGTGGTAGGCTCCCTTCTCCAGGCTTTCTCGAGGGCTCGGCAGTTCTTCTTGGAGCTCTTTAGTTCGTCGGTGAACCATGGTGTTTTTCTGCTGCAGGGTCTGCTGGGTGGGGTTCTCAGTGGGGCGAGTTCGTCCGCGCAGTTGCTGATCCACTTCGTGAAGTTGTCGGCGGCCAGGTTGGGGTTCGCTGAGCTGGCGGGAGGGTGCTGGCTCAGGGAAGCGGTGAGCTGGTCGGCTGTGATCTTGTTCCAGCTTCTACGGGCAGCCTGTTGTTGGTGGTGGTGGATCGCCGATCTGTTGAAGGTGAAGTGGACGCAGCTGTGGTCCGTCCAGTGGAGTCCTGTTGCGTGGCTGAAGGTGACGTCGTTGCTGGACGAAAAGACGGCGTCGAGCGTGTGTCCGGCGAGGTGGGTGGGGGTGGACACCAGCTGCTTGAGTCCGAGGTTTGCGAGGTTGTCGATCAGGCTGGTGGTGTTGCGGTCGTTGTTGTTCTCCAGGTGGAAGTTGAGGTCCCCCAGGAGGATGTAGTCGGCGGAGGGGAGGGCATGCGGACTGACGAAGTCGGCGATGTCCTCGCTGAATCGTGTGCGTGGCCCCGGGGGTCGGTAGATCAGGGTGCCTCTGAGGGTGGTCTTCGGGTTGGTGTGGATCTGGAAGTGCAGGTGTTCGGCGGTGGTTAGGGTGTCGTCGGTGTTGGTCGTGATGCGGATGGTGTCTCTGTGGATGATGGCGATGCCTCCTCCCGTCTGGTTGGCGGTGCGGTCCCTCCGGATGATCTTGTAGCCCTCCGGGATGGCGATGGCGATGTCTGGGGCTGAGGAGGCGTTCATCCAGGTCTCGGTGAGGAAGGCAACGTCCGGGGCGGTGGTGTCGAGGAGGTTCCAGAGTTCTACGGCGTGTCTGTGGACGGAGCGGGTGTTGAGCAGGATGCACTTGAGGTGGCTGCTGCTGGTGTTTGGTTTGGTGAGTGCTGGTGCAGGGTGTGTCCGGATGCAGCTGAACTTGCAGGCGTGGCAGCTGAAGGGTCCGTGGGTGTACTTCGGGGCGGCTCGATGACATCCTGGGATGCGGCCGGTGTTGAGTGCGATGAGATCGGCGGCGTTGTAGGTTCGTCGGGTCGGCTTCCGTCGGTGGGGGCCAGGGGTCCTGGCCCTGGGCGCGGTCCAGGCGCGGACGGGCGCAGACGGGCTTACCTTTGGCGCGCCTTCGGCGCACAATCGGCGCGCCCGCTGCGTGTCAACGCTGCGCGTTCGCACGGTCGCCATATAAGGCGAAGTGCGCGGGTGGGCGGAGCAGCTGGGAGGCGGGAGCGGGGAGGGAACAGAAGGAAAAAAGGGGCGGGGTCGGCGGTAGTGGCGGGAAGCGGGGGCGGCGAGGGAGGCGGGAAACAGAGCGGGCAGTGATTACAGATGGTAAACAAATCGCGCTAACACGGGAAGAAGACTAGGAAATATGGACAAGCACAAAAGATTGACAAAACAAGCTAAACACGGGGAAAAAAGCCTAAGAGATGCAGACCAGCACAAGTGATTGACAAAACAAGTTTAACACGGGGGAAAAAGCCTAAGAGATGCAGACAAGCACAAGTGATTGACAAAACAAGTTTAACACGGGGGAAAAAGCCTAAGAGATGCAGACAAGCACAAGTGATTGACAAAACAAGCTTAACACGGGAGAGAGATTAGAAAGTAAAAACAGGCCCAAGCGATTGGCAAAAGAAAACCAAACGGACGGCAGCAGGGTCAGTCGGCAGCGAGGCAGCTAGGCACAGCGAGGGGGCACACGCAGCAGCTGGTGGCCGTGCGGCGCGGGGGTGTCCCACATGTACAAGGGCCAGTCCTAATGGGAAGGTAACAACAGAAGACAGGGAGGTACTAAGGAGGGATTAATAAGCCTATCAACAAATCAGAAGCCAACATTTACAAAGGACAATGACACAAGCCAAAGAAAAATATTGGGGGAGAGTGAGCTGAGCTTCAAGTCCATGCCTGAATACAGCATGCCTCGCGTAGCAGTGCATGCGCTGCCCAGGCTCAACCTAAAAAGGTAGGGAGCTGTCAGTCAGTCTTTAATTACTGGGGCGTCTGAGGCTAGGGTCACCATTTAGCACTTTAACATGCGTTTCTAGAGCAAACTTAATGATCCTTAACTGAATAAGTAGACACAGACAGAAAAACCATGTTGAAAATTCAGAGCCTTTATATAATGTTCTACTTCACTCCAATTTCCCTGCCTTCACAGAATTTTTACACATGAACTAATCCCCACTGCAAGCTCTGCCACTTACCTGGCAATAGCCAGAAAAACAGTTGTGGCTGCTCCCGTGAATCAGCAGAGAGGGGGGGAGAAGAGAGCCCAGGTGGCTGAGGGCAGTTGCAGCTGCTCCCGTGAATCAACGGCGGGGAGTGGGGAAGAGGGCCAAGGGGGCTGAGGGGGGAGAAAATTCAAATAAAAAAATTAACTTTCCTGCTGACCGGCCGGCTGGCCGGCCACCGCCTCTCTTCCCTCCCCTTCCTGGTTTCTGTTGGAGCAGGAAGCAGGATAGGCTCCCCAAAGCAGCGTTGTAAATGGTAAGCACCCATGCTCCCCTGAGCCAATCACAACGCTGTAATGCAGCATTGTGATTTGTCTGGGTGCTGCGGTGCGGCGCTCAGATGGAAAATGGAAGCCTAGGTATGCTCTCCACCCAGGCTGTAATGCAGCCTGGGTGGAGAACATGCAAAGTGCGCTTGAATATTTGGTTAGCCCCAGAGGGCCGGCCATACATTCATGCGCACTTAGGAGGGTGCCACGACTCCTCCCCCTGTGCAGCCTAGCCCTCCTCTCACAAAATTGACCCCGGAACAGAAAAATAAAATGATAATAACATCTCATTATTAGCCCGACCCTTCCTCTGATATGAAGGTGTATGCAGGACTTAAAAGAATGGGCAACTGCAGAACTGGTCAGAATAAAGCACATTAGGAAAGATGATAGACTTAAAGAGGACACACAAGCATGGTCCGCAATGATTGCGGACGTAAAGGATACAGTGGGAATGGATGAGGAGGAAGGAAGGACTTTGCAAGGCACCCCAGAACAGGAAATGTGATAGATAGATAGATAGATAGATAAGAAAGATAACTAGCAATGTGACACACTTCATGAATAGTACACAGATTCATAGACAAAAGTGTAATTACTGGACAACTGAGACACAGGGAGATGGGTGGGAAGGATGGGAGAACTGTTGATGAGAAAAGAACACTTATAATGGTGGAACACAATTACAGTAACCTATTTCTTGTAAAATTGTATAATGATAAATGATTATCCTATATAATGTATCGGACAATATTATTGTGTATGAAATGCCAATAAAAAGTGTTTTTTTTTAAAAATTCTTGTTATTATAATTTTATTTTTCCTTTTTGGCCGTGCTGAAAAAAGGCAGTAGAGTGACGCTCCGGGCCGCACCCTGAGGAAAGTCATGTTACTGGGAGGGTTAGGAAGGGTCACGATTGCTGTAAAAGGGTTGGATAAGCAAATGGCTCTTCTCTGAACAGGAGATGCCCCCCATTTCTGCCTGATCCTTGAGAGCAGGTGTACGCTGCAGAAGGGTGGGGCCGATTGATACTTTGCTCTTCCCCTTGCTGGAGGACGCCTCCAGTCACTCGTGAAGGGGAGGGTTGGTTCCCGCTGGGTTGTTGGCTTGATCTCGGCGGCAGTCCTCCTAAATCCCATTCTTCTTTTGTGGTAAAATAAGATGAATCTAGGGTGACCAGGCGTCCTGGATTTGCCTGGACAGTCCCAGGTTTTCACCAGCTGCCCCAGCAGATTTCGGCAATTATGGCTCATGTTCCGGTTTTTAGATGGGTTGACTGAAACCAGTGAGAAGCACTTATTGGGGGTTTTAAAGCTGTGCTAGGTAGCAGCTGTTAAAAGGAACCAATTTAATAAACAGGTATGATGCTGGTTTTAGAAATTACATTTTATTTAGTGTCTTTGTGCTTTTTCTGTGTTCCTATGTTGATAAGAGTTGTCATTCTGCGCATCACCGTTGATGTAAAATTGTAGTCCTTCTTCAATTTTTGCCACATGTCCCGGTTTTTGGTTCTCAAGATCTGGTCACCCTAGATAAAGCCCAACTATAGTTACGTTATTTTCATTGGTGATGTCACGCGTCACGACGTTTCTGACGATGAGGAAATAAATATGCGCGCATGGCTGTTAACAATGTGCGTGTGCTCGCATGAACTTTCATGTATTGTGTGCTGGGAACACCTGAACAAACTGTTGCGCCTACCCGTGAACGCCAGCGCACCAGGCCTGGGCCCAGCTCGTCCACGACAAAGGCCGACCCTGATCCATGTGCCCTATTGTCTTGCCTCATCTGAGGAAAAATAAGCAGTAGATCCCAGGCTCACCCAAACGAATGCATTATAACTAGCCACAGAAATGTGTGTAGTACTATAATGTGCATTTCTTAGCATTTAATTTGCCACCAAATTTGTCAACTGTGTGCCTTTCCTGCAATAACTTTAAATCGCACAACATAACATGTATTTGCAAAACGCACGTTCACCATGAAGGGTATCTTGGCACTGAGATAACAAATATTTTTTGTTACCCAACTCAATTGTACTCATTTCAATGACCTTAGAAGGTAAACATCACTTACAACGAAACTTTTACAACGCACTACCATTACAACGCGGTCATTACAACGCAAACTATTACAACGCATTGCGCTGGGGGGCGCTCTAGGATAGGGAATAGGTTAATTTACTATCCAATAACCTTCCCTAGTGTCCACGGGGACTGGAGTTGGAATAGTAAATTAAACTATTCACTATCCAACACCCAAAAGCGCTATACGTTGTAATGGTATGCGATGTAAAAACCGCGTTGTAAAGGCATGCGATGTAAAAGCATGCGTTGTAACGTCATACATCCACCTTAGAAGAATGAAAGGCTGATTGGACACACAGGGATTCAACCCTGTGGAAATGAGGTCAAACATTGGTTCCTGCAGGGGACGCATTAGTTCACACACCCACCAGACCAGGAGGGAAGAAGAGTTTCATTCTTTCATCTTCATTTTGTCTAGAAAGTATTTCTCTACCAATGTCCACTCGTTTACATTTGTCTGTCATTTTAAAAATATCATGTTGAATGTTTACTCTGCTATACCATATCAAGCATAATACTATTTAATGCGAATCTGTTCTTAATCAGCAGATCACTTTTTCTTGTCAATTTAAGTTATTGTGATGATTTAAATGTAAAATATTTAAATGTGCTTTGTGATATTGTTGACAGTTCAGCACAGCACATTATCGTTCTTAGAGGTGGAAATTACGCTTTTCAGATGTTTGCTAATTTTCTTGTAGAACAATAAGACATTAGGGTGTTTTTTACATTACTACTTACTCTGCATCTATTGAGCCACCCTATTTTCAAGGATAGTGCTGAGCGATTCTGTAGCAGCAGTATACTTGAGCCACCACTATTCACTAAGTGTAAGCCATCATCACCAATGAACATTCAACATTCAATTAATGGACAATGCATTTTTCATCAAATTACCTTTCAAGAGACTTTGAAATCGATTAACTGCTATTAAAGGCACATGGATCAAGCTAAAGCATTTTTTAACACGGGAGATATGTGGCCCGCTATAAATGAATCTTAGTACATCCCTTGGGACCCAAAGAGATCAAGAACACATCCCCATATCTCATTAAGTGCAATAATTCTTGATCTTGGTAATGGAGATATAATTCATGGGAATCAGCTATTCTTGTACAAAAGTCTGTCTATTATTTAGGCAACCTGTGATGAATCTGGTGGTCTGTAATAAAGAAATGGTGTAGCTGTTTAACTGTAATAAGCAATTAAAATTGAGTTCTGACGTCACAAAGCCTGCTGCTAGATCCAGCAGCCTGTGACAAAGGCTAGTCACAGATCATAATCAAAGCGGCAGTTTTAAAAAACAAAACCTACATTTTCCAGCTCTGTTGTTTCTACATGAACAGCGATAATCAGAAAGAAGGTATTTATGGTAACATGTTTAATGTTCTGAATGCTTTAGATATCATAGGAAATATAGAATCGCTGTGCAAGTTTTTACACATTCTGAGTTACAGTGTTTCCCCTTTTTTACTATGACCTGTATTAAAATGATTGTAATACATTTAAGCAACAATTACCTAACTGTTTTGTGGTGGATGTTATTTTGAACTAGAGATTCACATTTTATTCGCCATGTTTGCAAGCATCCCATCTCTTTCATATTAAATAGCAACACATCATGGATTTAGGCAATTTGTGGAAAGGGTAATGGTGTGACCATGTAATAAGGAAAAAAGTAGCCCTGCCATACATTATCAGGATATTGCAAGGCACCTCAGAGTTACATGCCCTTATAAAGGAGCTCTGCCTTCATCGTCGTGACTCTATATGGTCACAAACCTCCTTGGGGACATGCTATATTCTTATAATGTATGGTTGTGGTACTTTATCCCATATATAATCCATAGATTAAAATGTCACTTTCATGGTATTAATCATGTTGTGAGTGATACCGAGGCCAGAGATTGAAATATTGATTTATTAGAACTGTTTAACATATTAATGTAAACATGTCACCAAAGGTATAAATCTGGGGGGCATAATCACTCAATTTAATTATCTCAGAGACAAAAACACAGCAAAAGCCTTAGATGTCTGTTTTTTGTAATTTAAGAAAGCACTACTTTCAGTTCACCAGCACGATTTGGTTGCATTACTGCCCTATTGCTGTGTTTGTTGTTTTACTCTTCATCCCAGAGCCAGTATCAACCTTCATGAGATGTAAGCATTTCCAAACCCCTCTACAATTTCCTGCATAATCTTCTTTTGATGATTGATTAAACCGAGAAGCTTGTGGCTGTCTCCAAAACAGGATAGTTGCATCCAGAAATCATTCAGGTATTAATATATGAGGAAAAAACAAATGGGACATGCTATGATAGTGTGTTAAAGCAGCTAGTATGAATTGTGATGTGTTTGTACATCAATTACGTTTAAAAAAAAATATCAGAATAGTTAAAGAAAAAGACAATAAGAAATGACGTATGTGGTGCACAAAAACCTAAAATCACTGGAAATCATCAAATTTGAAATCTCATGTGTATTATGAAATGGCTGAAGGACTTAGAGTCTCATTCCAAGTTACCTTATATTTTGGGAAGTAATGCCTCAACTGGTACATACCGATGCTCAGAATGGGAAATAGCACTGCAACCGTTCATTTACCCATCCTGAGCTGCAAAACTCACAATGTGTGGTATTTTCACCAAGACAAATTCTGCCAAGTTTTACCATGCAAGATTTAAGCAGAAAAAGTCACCTATTGCTACATAAATTGGAATCCATTTTCACGTGTAAACTCTCGATTTACACCTCTATGGGGATTACTGGCATGATTGGAATGAGGGCCTTAGTATATCCCCCAAATAGCATTTGTCACAGGCAAGAACGTGTCCCTAATCAATAGTACTATAGCATTGTTTCATATTCAAAGAAGGTGTTTTTTATATCAGAAAATTTGATTAGGAAATTCAACAACCTGACACAGAGTAAAACAAACATGACAAAACAAACCCCATGCAGTATAATGTCCTGCCACTCATCCCCTCCACTCACCATAGATGACCTTATTGAGATCATCTTCTTCAAAGTCATGGCCCCTTCCTTCATGAAACCACTCTCCCTGCAAGCAATTCATCCAGTCACCATGGGCAGCATTATACTCTATGTAGTAAGAATCCTTCCTTGCTAAAAACAGGCCCAAATGCACTCTCCAATTAACAAATGATCAGTTGTCTGCCCTCTTTTTGGGAATATCCTTGGAAAGGCAGTAATATTCCAACTCCATCAAGGCTCTTGACTCTGATGCAGCAGTACATAGATGGCACTCTTTGCATTACCAAAGAAGAGAACCACTGCACACTATTGCTAATAGATCAGTAGCCTGACCTGACCACAATTTCTACGTGTATGGGTATAACTCAGACCAGTCTACAATGATCCTGAACCTCCCTGTATGGACATCAGTTGTCCAACTGGGGACCCTCAGATTGCCTGCACTACTACTTACTAGGTGGATACCAAACAACTCCAACTGGGCATTC
The DNA here is from genome assembly GCF_964261635.1 of Lissotriton helveticus. NCBI lineage: Eukaryota > Metazoa > Chordata > Amphibia > Caudata > Salamandridae > Lissotriton > Lissotriton helveticus. The sequence continues at coordinate 618,813,200 of NC_136070.1, read as the reverse complement.
ATTCTATTCAGTCTATATAATGATAATTGCCACTCTGCGTAACTGGCAACACAGGACATGACAACCTAATAATTTATCAATGACACTTCACTATTCCTTAAAGTATCATCTGCTTTTTAGCTTTGTGGTTTGTGAACTTGCCTAAAACTAGCCTAATCTTTTAGGTTGGATAAATACTTTACATTAAACTGTACAATTGTTTTTTCCATCTAGGAAGAACAAGTGAAACCTATAGCCGTGCCTTGGGCATGCACCATGAAGACTAGCCCTTTCTCCTCACAGAAAGCGCTAAGTACTTTGGCCTCTATATTGCCTCATATCGCTCATTAAGACCTATGTTATGGATGCGGAACAACGAGCCTTGTAGCAAAATAGGCACAGATTTAGTAAAACCTAGCCCAATTCAGTTCAGCAAGCAAGTTTTGCTGCATTGCACTAGGGGAAGTGACCATAGCTTCTAAGGTATGGAGCTGTTTAGGGTCAGACTGGCCTATAGGGCAATCAGCCGATGGGCTGGCCTGACAGGAAATGTGTAGGTTGATTATTTGGCTGTGTGTGAGTAACCTTTATATGGTCTTCTGGGCACTTTTTACAGTTGATTTCCATGATATTATAGCAAACATTGCCTCCAGCAAGCTCAGATTCTTGCAGTCTTCCATAGCTTCTAAGATATGGAGCTGTTTAGGATCAGACTGGCCTATAGGGCAATCAGCCGATGGGCTGGCCTGACAGGAAATGTGTAGGTCGATTATTTGGCTGTTTGTGGGTAACCTTTATATGGTCTTCTGGGCACTTTTTCAGTTGATTTCCCTGATATTATAGCAAACATTGCCTCCAGCAAACTCAGATTCTTGCAGTCTTCCATAGCTTGCAAAATACTTATACATCGTGTCTTTACAAGTTCAAAACTGCTCCACTTTACAAACATGAACCACTTTTTATCTATCTAATCTACTAATGGGTGCCCCTTTTATCTTGATGCCCAGTCCTATTTTCTGTCTAGTGCACAAACAGGGTGTCTAGGTTTGCACTCAACCAATACCTCAACTAAAACGAATGATTTCAACCCCAGACCAAGAGTAACATGATACATTAAATCATTGTCTCTTTAAATAATAACTTTGCCTGTAATTTTAATTTGACAAAGAAACTGCTTTGTGTTTAAGAAATATTTCAGCAAGATTTCATCCAGTAAACTTTGAAAGTCTTGTTTGTAACATGCACACATGCACACACACCACACACAGATCACAAACGCATGGATACAGACACTCAGACACACAAGCACACAACAAAGATAGACAATTGTACCATTAGCAGCCACTGCAGGAGATCCTCTATAGAGTACACTTACCTGGCACTGTTCTAACTTAACAGCTGCACCAATCTCTACTTCATTCTCATCTATTTTGACTTCCCTACCGACATTGGTATACTTGAACATAAAACACTCTTGCAAACTATGTGGAGGCATGTGAACCCATAGGCGGCATAAGACAGCTATAACGAATAAAGCTCTCATTCACCTCTCTGCATCCAGGAAGGTCTTGATGGAGGCTCTGTATGCTAAGATGCGCTGTAGGCATTTCATCTGAGGCGGGTCTGCAGTTCACCAATATTTGCCACATAGCTGGAGAGCACTTAACTTGCAAGGCATAGTGGGCCAAAAATCTTTTAATTCTCTGTTGACATACTGCATATTACTATCCTCACCATCATCAACTTTCCTACAGACTTGCTTCTGCCCTTCACCATATAAATGTTGCCTCATCAGTTGCACCTCAGCTGCCTCAACCCCCTGGTCAACCACTTTAGATAATATCGCCCACCTCACCAGTTGGTCCCAACTGTGTACACCAACCAAAAGCAAACTCTGAGAGTATAAGTGCAATCCTAACAAAGAGAACATTCTCTTCATATCGGTCTTCTGCTCCCCACTGACACTTCTACATCATACCTCTCTGTGAGCTTCTTATTTTTAGGTTAGTGAGCACTACTTACTTCACATGTCCCCTGGAGACACAATATTCTCTCTTGTATGAATACCCTCAAGACACTGATCGCTAGCTGAGTCTTTCAGTACCCCCAAGAGAAAGGTGGTTGGAGGATCTTGTTTACCAAGTACCTATCCTATATAATATATCTTTTGCATGCTTCAAATTAGCCAGTTACAACTAACAGCCAACTGCACAAAATCTGTAAAATCTTCCTCTTCCTCATCCATGCACCTTTTAAAGCTCCAATCCACAGCAAATTAGATGATCGCTACAGCCACCTTCTCGATCTTACGAATTGCTTCTTCCAACCCAGAGAAGAAAATCTTCACATTTGTGCCTTCTCTGTCTTCATAAATCCACTACATCATCCTGCGAAGACATCAAGCAGTCTTGTTCTTGTGTAGTAGTTCCCCTACAAAAATGTTTCCCTTGCCGTAAAATTTTAAATGGCTGCTGATTTGTAAGGTCAACCTTTTACCCTCTGCCTTATGTTAACATTCTTCCAAGATTCAGGTCAAATTCTTTGAAGCTGTGTACTGGAACTTGATGCCTCCCATTGGACCAACATTGCCTCCTAGTGTTTTCACATTTTCCCTATATTGGAGAAACCACAAACCGCCCTGTGATGCCCTATGATGGCAAGATGGCTGCCGAAACTTCAGTACTCTCTTGCCAGACTCTGATTTAGTTCTTGGAACCCGGTTGGGCAGTAGGCAGAGACGCTGAGCATACCAGGGGCTTGTAAGAGATCTGCGGGTGGAAAAAGTATGGTCTCTGGTTCAGAATAGATGGCAGATTGCAGCAGCAGGGAAGGGGAGACAGAGAAAGATGTGGCTTCCACATCTTTCTGAGGCACATCTTTCTGAGGCCTTTCTGCTTCCCCATGCACACCAAGCAGCCTCAGAACAAAGATGGTGTGGGGAACAAATAGATTGTGATTCCTACTGAGCCGATTCCATACAGAGCAATACTGCAAACACGTGTGAAGAAGTGCCCACACTCGCTTACCAGGCCACACCTTGTTTTCTGAGGGGATCTTAGGGAATAACATGTGATCTATGTAGCTGTTGGTCAACTGAGAAGAAACAGTGCTCCAATGTTTGAATACAACCTAAAGCTTCAGATGAGGAAACCGAAATGAAGCATAGACATGTGTGCGCTGGTCGTATTTGTGACTTACGTTGGAAGCAAAAAAGGGACAGGACATAAATCTTATCTTATTCAAATCGCCTATGCAATACAGAATAAATGCAACAGGGTCATATCATGTCTAGTATGTCAAAAAACAGAAAAGGTTTGCATCACCCTAGGCGTTCATTAAAATATTTGCAAAATTGATCCCACAGCACTAATCCAAACACTCAGCTGTTGGATCATGAACCTTCTGGGGGATATGGGAAACTGACATCCAAACAAACATTTTTTATGGGGAGAAAGGTCACATGGCTTTGGGGAGGAATTGCTTCTCTTAAAACCTGTTGAGGGTGTTGACGATGCCTTTTGGGGCACGAAGACACATCAGGAAGAGGGATCAGACTTGTCAAGTTTGTGGTTGAACCGAGCAAACGTTTTGAAATTCTTACTGAGGCTGCAATTGAAGTATAATTATTGTACTCACAAAGTTTGTTTTTCCCAGAACCTAAATATGAAACCTTTTAGAGAACGGATGCCTTTGGTGCTAAGGCAATTCCTGCTTTTACTCTAATTTCCATTGAAATTACATGGTCAGCTTGGCTGCAGTGCATGACGAGCTGGCCTTGTCATGAGCATGGAAGGGGTTAAGGAAGTTAGACAGATGATCAGTGAATTATTTCTCTAAGGCAGCCTGCTAAATTACTGCTTTTTATAATGTGAAAAGACAGAGGTTTACCGAAATGGCACTTGCATGCAGGTTTATCTTGGTAAAATAAAACAAGCATTGGCAATTGCAATCTGTTTGGCTTTGTTCGTTCGATAACTTTATTTCGGCCACCAAGGACCATAAAAGTTCATAGAAATGCATATAATACAAAATTTAAGATAATAAATAAGAATAGCATTTAAAATACATTACATATACAGATTTACAAATACATACAATACTATGCACAGAGTAAAACAGAAATTAAACTTAGAATTCAATATCGAACATCATATTTGGATTTAAAACAGGAAACTCGTGCTAGACGCTGGGTACAGTAATCAATTTCCTACGTTTGTGCCACATTGCATTCAAAAAGCGAGAGACAGCAAAAATAATGGGGGGGTGCGTATCATATTTTAACACCCTAAATGCATGTGCACACTGGCGGAAACCTATGTTTCTACAGATTGCAATTAGCCAGTGCTTACGTGGACCCTGGTACGCTGGGCAAAAAAAGAAAACATGAATTTAATTTTCCAGGTGAGAGCCACAGGCTCATAGTTCTGTCCCATTTACTGGTGAGGACTCTGAGCGGAAGAGTGCCTAGTCTAAATTGCATATACAATTTTCGTGCTACTGCAGGGAATATTAAGTCTAAAAATTCCTCTCTTTTGTAATCTACTTTAATCTGGAGGAACTCAGTGGTCAATCTGCCCCCTTCGGAACTCGCATGCAGGGATGCTAAATTATGGTTCTTATAGTGGCAGCTCAGATCAGCTTTCGATATCTCTGGACAAGCGACTTCTGGAGCTTCCCAAAGCTCCTATAGGCCTAGCCTGCAACTGGTTAACTTTATGTGGGCCAGCCACCTGATATTCGTACTTCTCAATGCATCCCAAATTTCCCTGAATTCGTTTTTATAGCAGATGAGTTCTGGCACGTACCACCATCTTTTCCAATATAATAGCGGGCGTAAAGGCATAACCTCCTCAATAGGGAGTAGCCCTAGGTCCATGCGCAATGGTACACGTGGGGTACTTACAGGAAGACCCAATATATTCCTCACAAATGCGTGTTCCACCTTGGCTAAATTTTGAGATATTTGATGCCCCCAAAGTTCGGCCCCATATAGAGCTGCCGAACTAGCCTGAAGATTATAGATTTCGATTACTGGAGCCGCAGGCTTGAATTCGGACTCTCTATGCAGCTTCTGGACCCCCCCCCCCCCCACCACCTTTGTTAGCTTAAGTGTGGCTTTGGCCAACTGTGAATCCCTTTCCAAGTGTTCTCCCAAGGTAACACACAGGTATTCAAAGGTCTTCATTCTCTCAAGTGGGATTCCCCCTAGGAGGGGGTTTGGGCGTGTCTGCCTCGGCAGGTTAAGTATCATGAACTTAGTTTTATCTAGGTTTATCTCCAATCCCCTAGATACACAGAAGTCGGCAAAGCCATCGAGGTGTGGTAAATAAAATATTACCCTGGCATAATTTCTAGGCATTAACAATTAGCATGTATCAAATGAGAGGCAGAGAGTCCGTGGTGTCCAAGTTAAAAGGGCTTTATTCCAATAACTCGAGTTAAGGGAAAATCTGTTCCACCTCCACTGAGGATCAGGAAGGGTCTTCTAACATTTAATAACAATGAACAACATATATATGTTTTACTCCTTGTACATAGGGAGGAGGAGCGCTCGAGGCAGAACAAGACAGAAAATGAGATAAGAGCATGTAGGCGTGCATGAGGGTGTACACTTGATGAGTCATAGGTAGGTGATAGGTAGGCGTCATAGGTGGGTGGTACACAGAGGGGGAGTCACATGGCAGGTTGGAACTTTGCCCTACTTGTGCACGCAATTTGATCATGACGTGCAATTGACGTGTAACTGGGAGGAGAGCTGACTTTCAGTCTAGTAGAGAGATCTTTAGTGTCAAGGCGACCAGCACGTCTGGTACTAACTGATATCTTAAGTCAGGGGATGTATTATCTGAAGCAAAGGTTGCTCATCACTAAGAATCAGAAAAAGCATATATTTCTTCGTTCATTACATGGGGGCTGTGAGCTTTTTACAGATGCAAGCACTGTGATTTACTTTAATGGAGACAGAGAGGCTAGGCCCTATCTTCCGCGGACGGGTTCTGTTTACCTTTTTCACCGGGCATGCAGATAACTGTTAAGCAAAATATACTGTCTTGGCAACCCTTGCTGGGCTCTTTTCGGCTGAGCTAGAAGTATGCGAGGTCAGGGGTACGTAACTGTAGCTTTCAGTGTGTCAGGAGTCATGAAAAACCCTTAATTCAGAAAGTGGCTCAGGCTGAACCACAAAAAGGGTTCATTACAATATTTATTTAAAAGTGCACAATGCAAATACATGGGCCTTCATGTTAGCTTAACGTTGTTACATGGGAAACTTGATGACAGGCACCTTAATGCAGGACGTGATTGCAGAGGCCTTGTGATTCAGGCCACTAAGAGAAATATGCATGGGTGACATGCACATACATGTAACATAGGGTATACGTAGGGGGCATCTTGGTCAGGCAAAATTTCATTTTCCTCATTCCCTCCTTGTCCCCTACATTACCCTTCAGGATACATCTATATTGATGAGACCGTATATTTGATCATACAGCATCATTTGTTCGTCTTTGATCCTTTGTATACTTGGATGTGGAACACATGCAGTTGCACACAGGCCGCAAATGGCCGGGCCACACTGCAGACAGAGACAGCAACCAAATATCATAAGTAGGATCATTCCTAGGAAGGACAACACTTTCCATCCCCAAGCCGATATTACAGCCCAGAGCCAACTGGACCAAGTCCATGTGCCTGGGTCTTCATGTATATCATGAGCAATCTTGTGGAGTCTTGTTATTGCTGCGTACACAGATGGCGCGTTATTTGGGATGAAAATGCAACAACTAGATCGGATTACTCTACAAGCTCCGCCCCTATCCGCCAAGATGACGTCTAGAACGAGGCGATTTTGAAGAACGACAAGTCTAATAGCAGACTGTTCCTGGGTCAAGTTCGCCAGGGCAGATGCAGTCACAATCACTACTGCCTCAAGAGTCCTTGTTAACTTGCGTATCAGTTTACTGTTTTGGACGGGACCTATGAAGAAAAAGAATCCTTTGTTGAAATCTGTATATTGCTCCCAAGCTGTTTCAGTCTGATCAATCCCTGCGGAATCTGTCTCCCTCTTTTGTCTAACATACTCTAGTCGGGAATCTCGATGATAATTGGATGGGGCTAGAAAAACGGGTGGAAGCAGGAACGCTATATAACATGTCCCACCCCAGTCTAAGGGCAGATGTACATAGGCTGTCTGACCACAAATGAAATAGGTATGGCGTGATGTTTTGAAAGAAGAATGTCATTTATCGTTAAACTCTACTACAGTGTTACACTCGCTGTGTCCCATGAGTACTGAGCCCTTCTTTCTGACACATAAATCACCCTTTGCTGGCAGGACTGAAATAAACGGTGGACCTGTATTTTGCTTGGGCTGAACATTTAACATTATAAAGTTAACGGATGCATTTCCCTGCTCATACTCTTCATTTTCTAGATCAGTGCCTTTCCTTTGGGGAAACCCTTTTTCGTCTGGGAAACATGCCTTATTCATTACTTTATTCAAGTTTCCATATATCCAGCCACCTGGATAAGCTATGTACTTTCTATCTATTGAGGTCATTAAAGCAAACCATGCTCCACATGAACCATTGTGTGAGAACGGTAAAGGATAGAATGGCAGAACTCCCTTCGTTTTCTGATAAGGGGGCAGTTGGCCACATACCCAGCAGTCAGTTGCATTGCTGGTCTGGTGAGAATGGTGTAACATACGAATGAATGTATTGTTACGTAGTGCAAGTCGATATGACAGTTCATGAGGTGGCAGTTCACTAAATGTATGCTCTACGGTGTTGTTAGAATGCATATGTGAGGCAAAAGAAGGAAAGAAAACATGTAGTATTAAACTGATACATATTATCACAATGCACAGAATAAAAAGAATGATCAAAGTAACTATACATCTACTGCGTAATAACTTGCAGTATTTTGCTTTCATTTGGGTTTTCTCACTATTCTCGTCTGTGATCTTATACATGTCAGAAATCTAGTCTAACCGATTCACCACCGAGTGGACTTAGACAATTAAACTACGTCTGACTTACTAGATCTTAACTTAGATTTATACTCCTGCTGTGGAGTCTTTTCTAGCAAAGGCGGCGCAAAGTCTGTATTGTCCTTATTGTCCTTAGTGTCTATAGTCTTTAATGTTCCAGATTGTCCAAGATATTTTTTTCAATGCTGCGCGTGGATCCACCCCTTGCGTCCTTCCACTTTCACTCCGGTCCTCGTGGTTAGTAGCACCAACTTCGGGGTCTTCCAACGTGGCTCAAGGGGGCTTGAACGATCAAAGTTCCGGACACATAAAAAATCGCCTGGTGATATGGCATGCTCCTTGACCTGGGTGTTGTCAGGGAAAGCGGCGGCAACCTGTGAACGACAAGAAAGTAGTGCAGACATCAAGGAAGCCAGGTAATCTGTCAGCATGTTACTGTCAACATCAGTTATTCTTTTAGGCATAGGCGTACCCCACATATTTGGCGGTCTACCGAAAACCACTTCGTTCGGAGATAGGCCTGTTCTGGAATGGGCTACCATACGCATGTAAAAGAGGGCAACCGGCAAGGCTACCATCCAATCCACGCCTTTTTCTGCACATATCTTAGCAAGCTTTGTTTTGATTGTCTGATTATGTCTTTCTACAAGGCCTGCTGCTTCGGGGTGTCTTACACAATGGAACTTCCAATTGTATCCTAACAGAAGAGACACTTGTTTCATTAATTCAGAGGAAAATGGCTGCCCGTTATCTGAATAGATGACACGGGGCAATATCTGGGGAAGAACTCGCGCACCAATTGCCTGGCTGTTGTCACAGCAGTGTAATCTGGAACTGGATACGCTTCTGTCCATCTAGACAGTGCACACACTACTACTAAGACATACTTGTAATCTTTACATCTGTCCATTTGGATATAATCCATCTGGAGGACCTCAAATGGGTGGTCAGGAGGATGAAATCCGCCTTGTTCCACCGGAATGCCTTTACCTGGATTGAACTGGCAACAGATCATACAAGTTCGTACTTTCTGTTTCGCTGCTGCACGCATGTGCTTGTTACACCAGATGTTCTGTAAGCTGTCTAACATTGCCTTCTCTCCCAAGTGTGCTGGACTATGTGCTGTGTTTATGATTACTTGTACCATGGAATCTGGGAGAAACCATGTACCTTTTCCCTTAGTCATCCAACCTTGGTCAGTCTGGACCCCTCCTTGTTCAGTCCATTTCTTTATCTCATCTGTAGTGGCATGTGTCTGTATGTCTAGTACATCTTGAGAAGGATCCCTGACTGTCATGCATTTTGTCAGTAATGGTACCTCTGTCCTTGTCGTGTCTGTTGGTGTCTGGGCTGTCTGGGCTGTAAGTTTAGCTGTTCGGTCTGCCAGGTCATTACCCTGGGAAATGGTGTCTGTAACTTTGGTATGAGCTCTGCATTTCAGGATAGAAATGGCTGTAGGTAAATGTATGGCTTCTAACAGGGCTTGAATAAGCTGGCCGTGCTGGATCTTGGTCCCATGGGAGGTCAAGAAACCTCTCTCCCTCCATAAGACCCCGAAATCATGTTAAACGCCAAAAGCATAGCGTGAATTTGTATAAATGTTCACTTTCAAGTTCTTGGCTCTTATGCAGGCTTGTGTCAGAGCGATGAGCTCTGCTGCTTGTGCTGATAGTGTGTCTATTCTTTGTGTCTCTATGACCTCAGTAACTGTGGTCACGGCATACGCTGCTACTAACTCTCCTGCACTCGTTCTCATGCATGATCCATCTACATAGAGTATCAGGTAGGGTCTGGAAGTGCAATATCTGTCAGGTCTTGTCTTGGTTTCGTCACTATATTCATTACTTCCACACAGTCATGTGGTGGTGCATTTACTGTACTTGAGGGCAAAAGTGTTGCAGGATTCAGAATATTACAACGTCTGATCTCTATGTGTGGTTGAAATAATGTCAGTTTATATCCTGTCAGTCTTGCTACAGTCAAGTGTTGTGTCTGTGTCCTGTTTAAGAGAACCTCTACTGCATGTGGTACTTGTACTGTCAGAGGGTGACCCAACACTATTGAGTCACTTTGTCTTATGGCTAGGGCTGTTGCAGCAACTGATTTCAGGCACGCAGGCAGAGCCTGGGCCACTGGATCTAGTGTACTAGAAAAATAAGCACACAGCTTGTGTTTTCCTGCTTGATCTTGTGTGAGGACAGATAACGCTGTTCCGTCCAGTTCAGTTACGAAAAGCATAAAAGGTTTACTGTAACATGGAGTCGCTAAAACTGGCGCTTGACATAATGCTCTTTTTAATTCCTCAAATGCCAAGGTATGTTCTTGTGTCCAAGGGAGTACAGACGAAGACGCTGCTTCCTGAGTTGTCAATTGTATGAGTGGTTTGGCTAGAAAGGCATACTGGGGAATCCATTGCCTACAGTATGAAGTGAGGCCAATAAAGGCGCGTACTTCCTTTTGTGTCTTTGGCTGTGAAAGGTTGGCAATGAGCTGTATACGTTCTTGTGTTAGCTGTCTAACCCTCCTTGGAAAGCAAGTGTCCAAGGTACACCACTTGCTTTTCACAGAATTGCAGCTTTGAAGGGGACGCTTTGTGTCCCTTATCAGCCAGGAAATGTAAAACTGTCAGTGATGCATTTTCGCAGTCTGGTTCAGATCATGTTGTAATTAGGATGTCGTCTACGTACTGTATCAGTGCTGTGTTGGTAGGCATATGAATACTGTCCAGCTGTCTTTTCAATGCCTGACTGTAAATACTAGGGCTCATTGCAAGAGCGACACTCCTGCCAATTATTCTGTTTACACTACGAGGGAAAAACTATTCATTTGCAAGCATGCACTTTCTTGAAGTCAATGAAGCTTCCAGTGTTGACTGTAAGGAAGAGCAACTTGACCCCCACCTTATATAAACATTTCTTCCGCGGAAAGGAATTGGAGTATGGCCAATCATAACAAGACAGGCACTGCTCTGCTCTCCAAGGGGGAAAAGCCCTCCCTTCACAAAATATCTTTCCCTGGGAGCCAGGCCACCTCAAGGTCGAAAAACACATTCTGTGTAATTCAAAACATATCTGTACCCAGGCCAGAGAGCTAACCAACATTCTCTAACTCAACTGAAGCAAATTTAAAACGTGATAAAAAGCATCCTAAAATCAGTAATTAAATAGGACATATTTTTTTTATTTCGTAATTTAGACACATGCTAGCATTTTAAAATAATTATATCATAAAATATTGATACTAGCTGCAAAGGAAAAAAAGAAACAGAACAACATGGCATGGAAACACACCACATTTTACTTTTTGAAAATAACATGTGAAACATCATAATTTTGCACTGCATAACCAAGATTTTGCAAGCTCTTCTATTCTACCTATTAAAAGGGCCAGATTCATCATTTTTCAAAAAGCCACGTTTTCTAATTGAGTGGATTAACTGTCACACGCTATTCTAAAGGGCAGCTTGCATTGGGATAAATAATAATGCATATTTTGTAGAACACATTTCTATTTTAAAAAAAAGCACACGGTTGCATTACACTAATTAAAAGCACATTCTATGATGGGTCTGTTTTATATTTTCTTCTCAACCGTGCCTTTGAAAGGAACCCTCAGCCGTGAAAACATTAAAGCACCCTCCGTGCAAACCCTTATCTCAATTCGACTGATTTATTTACAACTTACCGACCTCTGAGTCAAACACATTAAATCAAGTGCTCCAAGGCAAACCCACACGAATACGTGGATAGAATGTTAAATGAACACTTCTATACTCTCCATGCAAAATGTTACCATTTCAGTCAGCAAGCTGACAAAGCACATAGGCAGACCCAGCAACCAATGAAAAAGTGAAATCAAACCATCATTCATCTCACCACTCACTGACTTTTAGTGTCAGCTCACATAACCATGCATGTTAAACAGCATGTTAAAACAAATACTGCCTTCTCAATACAAGATATTAACCCTTTGGCAGCTGAAGCACAATCATTCCCCAAAGACTGCAGTACATGGGAAAGTCATGAACTCATTTCTCCACGTTATCACATAACACGAACGCACATCTTCAAAACGTTTTCTCCAAGCACTTGAAAGAGATCCAGCTCTCTCCTGCCTAACGTAATGATAACATGCTCTGCACAAACCATAACCACATGGCGCTATTCACAAGCCATATTCACAAGAAACTCAACAAGCTATAATAATGACATGCTCTTCATAAACAATATTTACAAGGAGCTATTTACAAGGAACTCCACAGTACACTTATCTGGCCGATGGGGGCAGAGGGAAATCTGCGTTTACGTAGTCCGGTGCGGGCTCTTCTAGATAGGAGGAAATAAAAGCCTCTGATGCTGTCGGCTTTATTCTACATACTGTAAATGGTACAGGTGGTGGCGTTCGTGACCTACTGGGTGTTTCTGAGGTGGTCACTCTAGCTAGTTCTTCCGAGAGGACGGGATAAATACCAGTAATGACGGCATTTCTTTCTCTGTCAGTCTGTTCTGTTTTGACCCTTTCCCCCTCCTCCCGTAGTTCTTTTTCTTTGGCTTTTTCCCCTGCTTGTCTAGTTCTATCTGCTTTATTCAATTCTTTCTCTATCCTCCTATGTGACTCTTTGCGCCACAATTCAATGGCATCTTTCTGAGAGGAAAAATTTTAACAGAAGGGGGGAGAGAGAGAGAGTCAGTGGATTCAGTCTCCCGAGTCATACGAATAAACAAAGTGGAATCCACTCAAGGTGATAGTGATCCCTAGAGTGATGGGGAACACACAGTGTTGTTTAAATGCCCCTCACACACCAACAGGCCCCTTGGTGTCATGCTTCATCATCGGGGCCTTCGCACCCCTCTACGGGATGCGGCGTGCTACGACTCGCGAATACGCAGGAGCACTTGAAGTGAACTATGTGTGGGGGTGTGTGTTTATTACGAAAGTGTGAGTGAGGTGAGGTGAAAAAGTGAGTGGTTAAAAAATACCTGGCACGTGGGAGAAAAAACTTTATTAAATCCCCGGCTGGTATTATTAAAATAAAAGTGCAGGGCGTGGTTTTGATAGATACGTGTTAGGGTATCAAACCACTGTTTCAAAAGTCAACATGTTTCGGAGGTCAGAGCCCTCTTCTTCAGGACAAGGGTTAATGCACTTACCCTCCCCTTACTCACATGTAAGATGTAAAAGTGAAAATAAAAATTACAACAATGTGTAATGTTCCTCACAATGTTAAATGTTAGTGAGTGTCGTTGCGCCCAATTGGCGTATGAACCTGTGGAGACAAAATCATAGATAAACATACAGATCTATATTTCACAGGTTGAAAGAGAAGAATCATGCTTCTCTGAAAAAACATCAGGTACAACCAAAAAATAAATGGAACCTGGAAAGGAAAAAGAAAAAGGACACTACAAACATACTCACACACAACACCAACATTACTCTCTGCTCAGGTGGAAGGAGAGCAAAACAGAAAGGAATAAAAATCTTACTTAAAGTTCCCAAATACAGGACTTCATGAGCCTTAGCGTATATTGGGGAATCCTTCCTTTCTAATCAGAAAACCTAAGAAATCAATATCAGGGGTTCAGTAGGAAGAATTTCTCATGAAAGCGCCACAATTACAGTGAGGAACTGCTTCTCTCAGTAGTCTATAACTCACGGTTACTGCAACAGCTAATCGCCTGCCTTCCCTCAACGCGGCTCCGATGAAGTGAGCTACAAAGGAATCGAGGCCCTTATATATATTGTGCCTGTAGTTAATTAATGATGATTAATTGAATAATGCAACCCGGGGGAAGCCCAAATACGGAGATAACAACCTCCGAGCGTCCGGTGATGCGCTAGCGCCTTTCGCTACTCTGTCGCGCATGCGCATTGCCGCTCCAGAGGAACGCATGCGCGGCAGGCGTGGCTGCCGCGCATGCGTCGACGGAGACACTTCGTATAGACGCGAAGCAATCGGCTTTGCAGTTAAACGCCTGATGGTAAATGGCGCTTTTAGAAATAAATGCACAGGGACATGCATTTGGAAGAAAATAAAGTATGCGCAAATAAGGCAGGGCATACAGGCAATTTTATAGCTAGAGGCCAAGCAGAGTAAGCAACCATGACAGCAGTGGTGAATTAAAACACTTTTTGGAGATTTATTCGGATCAGCAATTAGATGGACTGCCTTCACGTTAGGACTTAACATATGGTGATTATTTAGTTGGTCCCGAAGGGATACATCCTCAATCACAACTCGGTGATACCTCGTTGTACTGATGTATTAATCCAGATGAACCCCACAGACACATTTGTTGTATGTAACCACACGTATACATAAACAAATTGTGATGGGTAGTCAGATTGAGATTTATCTGAGAAGGTTCCATGGAATGGAATCGTTCAGCCCAGTGGTGTCGGTTCCCAACCGAAACACCCACCGTTGTTCTTTTTCTAGGAGACCTATCTCTGAGGGCAGTTGTTCAATGATTGTCCACTGTAGGTTAGGTAGACAACATTTTTAGTGTTGCAGTAAGAGATATACTCGTTCATACAAGACCACCCCCTCCTACCAAGGATCAGACGAGGTTGCAAGGCGTACATGGGCACTACCCGTGTGGCAACTGTAATAACTGCCACCTCACAAAAAAGAGCCAGAATCTAACCTTTACTAATGGGACAACATGGGAACAACGTGCATTTACGAACTGCAACAGTAAAAATGTTGTCTACCTAATTACCTGCCCATGTGGAAAGGAATATGTGGGGATGACCACCAGACCTGTAAGGGTCAGGTTAAATGAACACAAAAGCAACATCAGGTGTAAAAAACTAACGACCAAGATGTCAACCCATTTTATTGAACATCAACACTGTGTGAATGAGCTACAGTGGACAATCATTGAACAACTGCCCTCAGAGATAGGTCTCCTAGAAAAAGAACAACGGTGGGTGTTTCGGTTGGGAACCGACACCACTGGGCTGAACGATTCCATTCCATGGAACCTTCTCAGATAAATCTCAATCTGACTACCCATCACAATTTGTTTATGTATACGTGTGGTTACATACAACAAATGTGTCTGTGGGGTTCATCTGGATTAATACATCAGTACAACGAGGTATCACCGAGTTGTGATTGAGGATGTATCCCTTCGGGACCAACTAAATAATCACCATATGTTAAGTCCTAACGTGAAGGCAGTCCATCTAATTGCTGATCCGAATACATCTCCAAAAAGTGTTTTAATTCACCACTGCTGTCATGGTTGCTTACTCTGCTTGGCCTCTAGCTATAAAATTGCCTGTATGCCCTGCCTTATTTGCGCATACTTTATTTTCTTCCAAATGCATGTCCCTGTGCATTTATTTCTAAAAGCGCCATTTACCATCAGGCGTTTAACTGCAAAGCCGATTGCTTCGTGTCTATACGAAGTGTCTCCGTCGACGCATGCGCGGCAGCCCCGCCTGCCGCGCATGCGTTCCTCTGGAGCGGCAATGCGCATGCGCGACAGAGTAGCGAAAGGCGCTAGCGCATCACCGGACGCTCGGAGGTTGTTATCTCCGTATTTGGGCTTCCCCCGGGTTGCATTATTCAATTAATCATCATTAATTAACTACAGGCACAATATATATAAGGGCCTCGATTCCTTTGTAGCTCACTTCATCAGAGCCGCGTTGAGGGAAGGCAGGCGATTAGCTGTTGCAGTAACCGTGAGTTATAGACTACTGAGAGAAGCAGTTCCTCACTGTAATTGTGGCGCTTTCATGAGAAATTCTTCCTACTGAACCCCTGATATTGATTTCTTAGGTTTTCTGATTAGAAAGGAAGGATTCCCCAATATACGCTAAGGCTCATGAAGTCCTGTATTTGGGAACTTTAAGTAAGATTTTTATTCCTTTCTGTTTTGCTCTCCTTCCACCTGAGCAGAGAGTAATGTTGGTGTTGTGTGTGAGTATGTTTGTAGTGTCCTTTTTCTTTTTCCTTTCCAGGTTCCATTTATTTTTTGGTTGTACCTGATGTTTTTTCAGAGAAGCATGATTCTTCTCTTTCAACCTGTGAAATATAGATCTGTATGTTTATCTATGATTTTGTCTCCACAGGTTCATACGCCAATTGGGCGCAACGACACTCACTAACATTTAACATTGTGAGGAACATTACACATTGTTGTAATTTTTATTTTCACTTTTACATCTTACATGTGAGTAAGGGGAGGGTAAGTGCATTAACCCTTGTCCTGAAGAAGGGGGCTCTGACCTCCGAAACATGTTGACTTTTGAAACAGTGGTTTGATACCCTAACACGTATCTATCAAAACCACGCCCTGCACTTTTATTTTAATAATACCAGCCGGGGATTTAATAAAGTTTTTTCTCCCACGTGCCAGGTATTTTTTAACCACTCACTTTTTCACCTCACCTCACTCACACTTTCGTAATAAACACACACCCCCACACATAGTTCACTTCAAGTGCTCCTGCGTATTCGCGAGTCGTAGCACGCCGCATCCCGTAGAGGGGTGCGAAGGCCCCGATGATGAAGCATGACACCAAGGGGCCTGTTGGTGTGTGAGGGGCATTTAAACAACACTGTGTGTTCCCCATCACTCTAGGGATCACTATCATCTTTCTGAGAGGGTCTTGACTTCTTTTTCCATAGCGCTTCCTATACTCTCATAATGCATTCAGGATCCCATGTTCCCGAGATAGGCCATCTATACTTTTCCTCCAGGTCCTTTGTATAGTCTACCCAGAAATCCAAAAACAAAATGGCGTCTAACCCATGCTTATTATACATATAATGACCAGGTGTGTCTCTAGGCGGGATGTTAACTGACTCTTCTAGTATACCTTTTCTAGTCCCTATCTGACGTTACTTCGAAAACAATGGCATGTTTGAAACCAATATTCACAAAAATAGACTGAAACAATCAACAATCATTCACACACAAACAAATATTAAACACTAAAACAGTTACAACCTAAACTGATACAGAGAGCTAAACATGTACTTGAAAAACTGTATGCACTGAAATACAGTACAGCCATACCGGTCTCAGAAATGAGACATGTCTTTACCGTGCCCACGTTTTACCGTGGACCCGTCTTGACCGTGTTCGTGTGAACGAACGCGTCTTTACCGTGCTCACGTGAATGAGACACGTCTTTACCGTGCTCACGAATTAACGTGAACCCGTCTTGACCGTTTTCGTGTGAACGAACCCGTCTTTACCGTGCTCATGGAAATGGGGCACGTCTTTACCGTGCTCACGTTTTACCGTGAACCCGTCTTTACCGTGCCCACGTTTTACCGTGGACCCGTCTTTACCGTGCCCACGTTTTACCGTGGACCCGTCTTTACCGTGCCCACGTTTTACCGTGGACCCGTCTTTACCGTGCCCACGTGTTACCGTGGACCCGTCTTTACCGTGCTCAAATAAATGAACCCGTCTTGAACTTTATGCATTCCCCATAGTGGTACTCACCGGGAAACAGAACTTGAAACTTGAAGGCCTCGGAAACTCGATACTACGCTTGCGCCTTGGAACAGGTGGGCCTCGGAAACCTCGGACCTTGCTCTCTCACGGGTGGGCTCTGGTTGGGATGATCCGCAATCCTCACCGCCTCGTGTGGACGCCTGGTCGCAGTCCGTCTCCTCCGTGGGCCTGAGGGAGTAAGCAGGAAGTCCCGCTGGTGCGCACTTTGAAGTCCGTCACGGCTGTAGAAGGGGGCAAGAGCTGTACCTACGTCACCGGCGCGTGGGGAAAGGGATAGTCCCTGTATTCGGGCGCCAGATTAATGTGGTAAATAAAATATTACCCTGGCATAATTTCTAGGCATTAACAATTAGCATGTATCAAATGAGAGGCAGAGAGTCCGTGGTGTCCAAGTTAAAAGGGCTTTATTCCAATAACTCGAGTTAAGGGAGAATCAGTCCCATCTCCACTGAGGATCAGGAAGGGTCTTCTAACATTTAATAACAATGAACAACATATATATGTTTTACTCCTTGTACATAGGGAGGAGGAGCGCTCGAGGCAGAACAAGACAGAAAATGAGATAAGAGCATGTAGGCGTGCATGAGGGTGTACACTTGATGAGTCATAGGTAGGTGATAGGTAGGCGTCATAGGTGGGTGGTACACAGAGGGGGAGTCACATGGCAGGTTGGAACTTTGCCCTACTTGTGCACGCAATTTGATCATGACGTGCAATTGACGTGTAACTGGGAGGAGAGCTGACTTTCAGTCTAGTAGAGAGATCTTTAGTGTCAAGGCGACCAGCACGTCTGGTACTAACTGATATCTTAAGTCAGGGGATGTATTATCTGAAGCAAAGGTTGCTCATCACTAAGAATCAGAAAAAGCATATATTTCTTCGTTCATTACATGGGGGCTGTGAGCTTTTTACAGATGCAAGCACTGTGATTTACTTTAATGGAGACAGAGAGGCTAGGCCCTATCTTCCGTGGACGGGTCCAGTTTACCTTTTTCACCGGGCATGCAGATAACTGTTAAGCAAAATATACTGTCTTGGCAACCCTTGCTGGGCTCTTTTCGGCTGAGCTAGAAGTATGCGAGGTCAGGGATACGTAACTGTAGCTTTCAGTGTGTCAGGAGTCATGAAAAACCCTTAATTCAGAAAGTGGCTCAGGCTGAACCACAAAAAGGGTTCATTACGATATTTATTTAAAAGTGCACAATGCAAATACATGGGCCTTCATGTTAGCTTAACGTTGTTACATGGGAAACTTGATGACAGGCACCTTAATGCAGGACGTGATTGCAGAGGCCTTGTGATTCAGGCCACTAAGAGAAATATGCATGGGTGACATGCACATACATGTAACATAGGGTATACGTAGGGGGCATCTTGGTCAGGCAAAATTTCATTTTCCTCAGAGGATGCGTTGGATGCCCGTTGATGTCTTGGACAACAACAAAGTGTCGTCTGCGAACATCAGAGCGGGCACCGGTCCGGTGGCTAGCCTCGGAGCATCTATATTCATTGCTCCAAGGAGGTGATCAACCAATCCATTTATATAAAAGCAAAAAAGGGTGGGAGCCAGGACGCAGCCCTGGCGCACCCCTTGGTTGACCGGGAAGCGGCCTGATAATTCCCCATGCTTCCCACACCTTACCTGGGTGTAAGTGCCAATATGGAGTCTCATTAAAACATTGAGAAGATAGCGTGGTAGACCCAATTCATGTAATACCCTCCACAGTTTGTTTCTTGGCACCAGGTCAAATGCCGACCGCAGGTCAACAAAGATCATGTAGAGGCTGCCACCTCTACAGTCACAGTTTTCCAATATAAGACCTGAGTCTAAATAGCTGGTCCACCGTTGATGTGCCCTGCCTAAAAGCAGCCTGGAAAGGAGATAAAATCTCATTATCCTCCATCCAACTCTGTATTCTGCCTAAAACGATTCGACTCATCAATTTTTGCGTCACGTCTATGAGGCTGATTGGCCTGTAGTTAGACGGTTTGAGGGGACAACCTTTTTTGAAGATAGGGACTATTTCAGCGCCCCGCCATGTATCCGGGGGATCCATACCGTTTAATATGGCATTAAAAAGAACACGTAAATAAGGGGCCCATATTTTCGGTTCGGAATGGTATAGATCTCCCGGTATCTTATCCAGACCAGGGACCTTGTTTGGAGCTAATTTCAGAATAGCAACCTCTACCTCCGTCGATGTAATCTCACAGGCCCCCTCCAGTCGATACTTGTGGGGGAGGCATGGGAGAGTGATTTCGGGGCTATCGCTACTCAAAGAGGAATACAAAGCCCCAAAATACAATTCCCAGGCCGATGCAGCTATATTTGGTTCATTGGCCTAGTTGCCTGCCCTGCTCCCACAGCTAACAATTGTCCAAAAGGATTTAGAATCTTTGGACTTTAGTGCAACTCTAAGATCTTCCCAGTTATCTGCCTCCCACTCTTTCCTCCCCTTCTGGATAGCCTGCTTATATAAACGCCGACAATACTTAATCTTGGTTTTGTCCTGTGACTTGACTGCAAGGAGCAGGTCCTTTTTGGCTTCCCTACAGTGGGCATAATACTAGGGATGGGCTACAACTGGATTTGCCTTTGGTCTTCCTTCAGGATAAAACACATCAGAAAGATTCTGAATGAGCCACTGATGTATTTTCAAGGGCTCATCGCCAATCCCTGAGTGCATGGCTTTATCCAGCACCTCACCCATGTCACTCAGGGATGTATGACGTTACTCCGCATACCGTTACAACTACCTACCATTACAACGCGACCATTACAACGCATACCATTACAACGCATAGCGCTTTGGGGTGCTGGATAGTGGTAAGTATAATTTACTATTCTAACTCCAGTCCCCGTGGACCCTAGGGAAGGTGTTGGATAGTAAATTATACCATTCCCTATCCTATAGCGCCCCCCAGCGCAATGCGTTGTAATGGTATGCGTTATAAAAGTCGCGTTGTAATGGTAGTGCGGAGTAACGAATGCGTTGTAACAGGTGCATACCGTCACTCAGGCATGGCAGGGACCTTCGATACACATCAGCGAGTTTGTTTGGGGAGCCTAATATCTGTGGCCACTTGACTCTCCGCCTATTATTGGTTAGTAGGAGCGGCGGACCAATTAGGTTTTGATCCGGGACTAGATTTGACATACCCATACTCTCTGGTTTTAACATCATGACCAAGGGGTTGTGGTCACTATCTTTCCTGTCATGTATCTTAAAATCCAGGACCATTCCCCAAGTTCTGGCTTCAACCAAGATGTAATCCAAGATGGAGTTATGCCCTTCTCTATTAGCCTCTTCCGTGCGGCCCCGATTCCCCCCCCGGTGCTGAGCCCTAATGAAAACGGGCGTGGTCATGACGGAACGGTTCCGTCATAAGCACAGCTCGACCGATGCTCATGACGGAACCGTTCCGTCATGAGCATCGAAGGGGTTAAATGTCATACGCCCCGGTCTATCTGATTTTGTCCTCCCGTTACGGGCTCTAAGAGAGGACAAAAGAGTAATAGAGTTAATTTGTAACACCAGGGGAGTCCAAGCTCTAACTACCGGAATCTGCGGTACCGGAATGTGCCAGTGCTGGCCCTTGTCGTCTAGGCCATCTTGGGTTTGCTCAGTGAGTGGCTCGAACTGGCAGTTAAAATCACCACCCACAATTAGAATAATTGATGGGTCAAGAGTTAAAGTAAACTGCCTAAGTTGGTCAATAGTTCCAGACTCCTTCCCACTCGAGGTTGGTCGTGAATAGATGTTTATAAGAGCAGTTTGTCTATTTTCTGGGAATGTAAGCAGGACACACTGCACATCTAACGACCCAGTAGGGATCTGGGCTGCCTGGGCCCCTAGGTGTTTGCCAACCCAGATACTAAGTCCCCCTGATGGTCTGCCCCTACCCTTCGTGGTTGCCGGTACACTAAAGGTAGAATACCCTCTCCTTTGTAGATCGGCCAGCGCCCAGGTTTCCTGGAATAGGCAGACATCACTTTCCTCCACAAATGCTGCCCATTCTGGGCACAGCAATTTGTTTTTAATCCCAGCCACATTCCAGGAAAGAATTTAAATTGATTTCTTTGTCTCACCCGCCCCAGTTTCGGGTTCCACTAGGTCTGCGTTATCCCCTAAAGCAGTCAGTTCCTCAGCGATATTTCCAATGGGGGTTTGACCAGTCCCTTCTCTCTCATGCTCAATCATCCTACCCACATCCACTGGGGATGCTGCGCCTCTAGCGACCGCCTGGGTTGTTGAGTAGGGAGTTCCAATATCTGCACCCATCCCCTGGTTGCCAATCCTAGTCGCCCTAGCAGCACACCCTAGATCTTTCCTGGCTATCCAGCCCTCCTGAGGACTGGGTACTTTAGTGGGCCACATACAAGAGTCTGGGCAGGTATGGGCAATGCGTGGGCCCTCCGCATCACCAGGAGAAGGTTGGAGTAGGCCAGTGGTCTGCCGTCAATCTATCTGGTCTAGGACGCTAAATCTATTACTCAAAGCAAACAAGTCACATCTGGGGGAATTGTTGTTATTTCCCGACCACGCAACTTGAGTATCCTGAATCCTAGAACCCCGAATGTCACGGCCGCCCCAAGACTGTTGCCCTCTAACCCCAGTTAGAGTGGGATAAAAATAGGTCAGGGGTAGTGATTGAATTTGCGTGCCAGGGTGCTCAGGTCGGTAGAACCACTACACAACATGGATTCACACCATGTGAAAGATCCATTGGCATGTGTTACTGATTTAAATGTTTCACAGCAGTAGTATTTTAGATGTAGTGTTGAAGGTGCCATACTGTAGTTGTATTGTTACAGTAATATACTTGTAATTCTGTTGTAGTCTTGTAATCATAGAGTTGAAATTACAATGTAGCAGCCGTGGCCCGTGCAGGTAAGAGCGATGGGGCCGGGTTGGGGAGGGATTCGACAGACGACCACAAGTGAAAATTCAATAAATAATCAATTTTCCCTCATCGTCGCCCCAACGCTCTTACCTGCACGGGCCGCTGCTGCAATGTGTAGTGCTGTAATTGTGTTCCTGTTGTAATTGAACTGTCATAGTTCTGTAGCTGTCGTATTGTAGCTGGACTTGTATTGTTGGAGAATAATGTTGTTTTCTGGCAGTTTGGAAAATGCTGCTTTTAAATGATATTGACAGTTGCTTTAGTGTCTATCTGGATATGAACATTATGACTTTTAATTGAATGTCCAGAGTTAGTTCTGTGATGATGCCATCTTCTTTCTTTCCCAAGAAGGCATATCTGCTCCCCAGGTTGTTATGCCCTAGTGACCAGGACCTGCTTGATGGGTCTCCTTCTACTTCCAGGTTTCCGGGAAAAGCTTCAACCTCTGGTAAGGCGTAGAGGGGCATATTACCAACAACTAGCGATAATTATCGCTATGTTGGTTTAGCGGCGATATTTTTATCGCCGAGCTGCGGCGATTTTTATCGCTTAGGAACCTTGCTATTATCAAGGTATATCTCCTAAGCGATAAAAATCGGCCGAAATGCATGAATATCGCTGAAAAGTCAGCAATATTCATGCATTATCGAGCTAATGCTCTTAGCCATGTTATCCACCTACCATTGGATAACATGGCTAAGAACTGCTCAGGGGCAGGTGTTAGCTTTTGGAGATATGTGCGCTTAGCGCAAATATCTCCAAAAGTTGGTAATAGGAGATAGCGATGTTAGCGACTGTTTCCAGTCACTAACATCTTGGCACGCCCACTTTGCATGTCATTAGTGATAAATATCACTGACATGCAAAGCGGGGCCCAAGATGGTCGCTATCTCCTACTAGCTGTCGCTAACTGGTGTTAGCGACAGCTAGGTAATAGGGAGATAATTTTATCTCCGCTTTCTTGGCTTTTAAAGCCAAAAAAGCGGAGATAAACCCCCTTGATAATATGCCCCAGAGTTCCTAAAGTTCTCATTTATGGAAGGAACAGTAGAAAAGCAACACTTGTGTGCCAGCTTGTCCTTATCCGTGTTCGCAAACATTCTGAAAAAATGTAAACGTTGCAACAATAGCGTCCTCTGCTAGGTGGCTGTTTAGCTACAGATATCTTTTTGACTCTGCCAATTGGATGATTAGCAAGTTACATTTTTTTAATTTATCAACAATCACTTCTCGAATATTTGCCGTGTATGCTACTTCCTGGACATCCTCCAGCTTTCTCAGCATTCTCAATTTTTGGTGTAAAAACTATGATTTACAACCTGCAAAGAGCTGCGACTGAAGTGTTTTTTTGCTGCTGTGTGATTCAAATTTCCAATGTTTCAATTTCCGCCTTGAAGCAAGGGACAACGGTGTCAATGGATTCACTTGGGTGCTGGCTTGTAAAATGAAACTGTACCTTTCATAGTCCACATTTTTCTGAAGCATGGAGAAGCAAAACATACTTGCCTTAAGGTTGTCGTGCATATCAGCCTCCTCTTTGGCAAATTCTAATTTAATGTAAAATTTTATTATTTGATGCATCTGTTCTATCTCGGGCTTCGATTCCTGGTTTCTAATGAATCAAAGTTTAGCAGACGGCCAATCACAGGGGCCTTAGTTGATGCTTTGTAATTCCTGGACTGCCCCAGTGAGATTGTTTACTATTTTAAATGCATCAGCCCTTTCTGATCATCGTCTGTCAATGACATGCAGTATCTGAATTGGGTACTGCACGCAATATCACCCTCAAGTTCTGTTAACATCTACTTTACCATTCCAGTGTGGGTGTTGGGCACCTCGTTGCCAATGTAGACTAATTGATAATACATTGGCTTGCACTGCCTGGGTATAGTACATCATTATTCATGCAATTTCAGAAGTATTAGAACTGAATAGGAGCTCCCACTGGTCTCATCATGTTCAAGTGTGGGTTAGCTTTGGCCCTGTCTCTGTGCAGCATCTTGGACCAAGCCACAGTAACAACATTACATATGCTAAAAGCTGGAAGACCCTAATCCAAACATACACCCAGGACCATTACTGTGGACCCACTGATGCACTAGAATATTTTAGTGGAAACTCCTAAGTCTCTAACAGCCCCTACCTTTCTGAAAACTCAGAACCTTCATATGACGATGTGTACCTTAAGGTCAGTGAAACACTGACATGCACCCTAAAAGAAAATATGAGACCAATTGACCACAAACTGGTTATTGGAAGCTTGCTAGAGTGGACCTCGTTTTGGAGCCCCCGACATTGGAAATCACCTACAGCCGACATTCTGCATGCTAAGGACCAGTGAAAGAGACACAGGTCAATGGATCTGACCCATGTGGAAAATCCTGACATTGGAAAAACTTGCAAACAGTATACAATGCATTTCACATCAGCTTAGGTCTTACTGCTTTATAATTCTGTAGCAACCCGTCCCGACGTTGTCTAGGTATGAAATAGAATGTGTGTAATGTGTGTATTCAGATACGGTCATTCGCGTGTTCCCCCGCTTGAGGCCAAGCTGCAGCCCTGACTGATGTTAGCAGGCGCGTGTCCCCCCGCTTGAGGCCCAGCTGCAGCGCTGGTTCATGTTAGCAGGCGCATGTAATTAGTTTAGTGATTCGCCGCCTGAGCCCGGCTACAGCCCTGGCTGATGTTAGCAGGCGCGTGTAATTTGGTTTAATGTGATAGTTCAGTAACAGCGCGCATGAGAAGCTGCAGTAATTGTCTCCGCAGACACGCTCAGTCGCATGTGCCCCCGCTTGAGGGCCAGCGGCGACGTCTAACAATTAGAATTGTGTGAGTCTTGAATGATTGTTTCCCGCTGTTCTTATTTTTTTATGACCCACACCGACGCTCTTCGGCCCGAGTGCTTTTTAGATGCACCCAGGCCAAGCCACACACTGCGTTCGGCCCTTTCAGATGCACCCAGGCCAAGGCACACACTGCATTCGGCACCCCCAGTATGTGTGAGACAACGGGCAGTCCCCTAAGGGAGTCTTGCGAATGGTTACTTACCACGCTTCGAGGTGAACGCCTTTGTGACGCCCCCAGCACACGGCCACAGCAGATGATCTGATTAATGTACGACCCAGATGGCATGAAGTGCGGAACGTAGCACACGCCCCCAGAGTTTCTCACGCCCCCAGCGTGCCCCTTGATGCGACGCAATTGCTTAATTGGCGCTTCACATGGCATGAAGGGCGAACACACGCCCACAGCGCGGACACACGCCCGCAGCGTTTGTCACGGCCCCAGCGAGTCACGCCCCCAGCGTGCCCCTTGATGCGGCGCAATTACGACTCACATGGCATGAAGGGCGGAACGTACCACACGCCCCAAGCGTTTGTCACGCCCCCAGCACACGCCCACAGCAGAACGCAGACACGCTCACAAGGGACTACTTTGCTGGCACGGTTCTTTTACCTTTTAAATGTATATGGTGGCCGTCTGAAGAGCCTATGTCCTTCTCCTGCAACTGCCCTTTCCAACGCTGTATTGGGTGTTGTGATTGGTGCTGTGGTTACTGCGATTACCCACCTCAAAGGTTTGGGCTCTCTCTTTATAATATTAGTATGGATATATATATATACTAGCAGCCCGTCCCGACGTTGTCCGGGAGCAATTAGGCTTCAGGGCCCCCGCCCGGCCCGACGTTGTCTGTGGGTCCCCCGGAGCCTTCCTCCATATATTGCAGTATTATACCTCTATGTTTACTTTGTACGCTTTTGTAACCTGCACACGTCACTTTTTCCTCCTGTAATGCAGTATTATACCTCTGTTTACTTTGTACGCTTTTGTAACCTGCACATGTCACTTTTTCCTCCTGTAATGCACCGTTTGGCTCACTTTTGTAATGCACCGTTTGCTTCCTCTTGTATTTTGTTGGCTCACGGTTGTCATTTTTGCTTCATTTAATGTAACGTTTGCTTTTGTATTTTGCCGCCGCTCACCGCTCCTAAATAAATAAATAAATACCCTACCTCATCCGCTGCTCACCGCTCCTCCCCGCCTGTCCGCCGCTCCTCACCGCCTGTCCGCCGCTCCTCACCGCCTGTCCACCGCTCCTCACCGCCTGTCCGCCGCTCCTCACCGCCTGTCCTCCGCTCCTCACCGTCTGTCCGCCGCTCCTCCCCGCGCTCATGTCCACCGGTCCTCTTCGCGCTCCTGTACGCCGGTCCTCCCCGCGCTTCTTCCAAGGGACTACTTTTTTTGGGGGGGTAAATTTTGAAATTACGTATATTTATTAAGTTTATATAGCCTATGTCCATCTGCACACCCTGACGATTACATATGTATATATATATATATATATATGGATACCCCTCGGTTCCGTACCGCCAGAATTTGCAGCGCTCTCTCGCCGGTTCGTAAATCCCCACGGCAGAACCACGCCGCATTTAAATCCACAACCAATTCCCCCAGCTGGGAGAAAAACGGGACAAACTCGCGTTTGTCTTCACTTATGTGCTTTTTTATTTAATCCTCACAGCATGGAGTTTCTCAACCTGGCAGGCACAAATCTACGCGTTTCGGGATAGCATATCCCTTGTTCAAGATCAATTTGGCTCCAGGCTCTCAGTCTCAATATAGTGAGTCACATTATTACATCATTTCCTGTTTGATGTTATGTTGGCCCTCAGCTCTCTGGATGATGTAGTTTTTTGCAATTTTTTTTATACATTTTTTTATCCGTCTGCATAGCCTATGTCCTTCTGCTGCAACTGCCCTTTCCAACGCTGTATTGGGTGTTGTGATTGGTGCTGTAGTTACTGAGATTACCCGCCTCAAAGGTTTGGGCTCTCTCTTTATAATATTGGTATGGATATGGATGCAGCAGTAAGGGAGATTTATGGCAAAGTAAAAACATGTATCCCTGGCAGGTAGCCTCTTGCAGACAAAGAGCCATTTTCAGCCATTAAAAATCACAGTAGTAGGAGGAGGTTTGGGATGAGGAAAGGAGAGATGAAGGAAGGAAGAGACTCTAGAAATTAGAAATGGTTGTTTGGGGGATCTTAGTAGTAAAATGAGGTTTGGTGGGATGCAAGGAAGAATGGCGGAGGAAAGAGTCAAGAAAGGGTTATTTTGGAGATAATAGTAGCAAAATGATGTTTGAGTTTATTATCATTATGCATATTTTGTAAAGCACATGGCTACCTAAAAAAGGTTTCCCAGCGCTAAGTTTAATTGCTGTACTGGGTCCCTCCAGAGTACATTGTAGGAAGGGACCCAAATTAAAAGGCATCCAGAGATATAACACAAACAGGGGACAGATTTACAAGCCCTCTGCGCCACCAGTATGCCACTTTTTGTAACGTTCTGGTGGCTTATCTTACTACTCCATATTTACAAGGACAGGAAATGCCACCCTGCGGGGCTTTTCCTGTCCTTGTAAATATGACCCCTTTATACGCAGCACATTGCGTGAAACAGGCGTTCCATGGGTGTTGCTGTGGGCGTTCCCACGCATCACCCATGGAATGAGACACATTTCCAGATTTACGAGGAATGCCGTGTGAATGCTACGCTTCCCCAGGGGAAGCGTAGGGAGGCACAACAGGGAGAAATGTTTGTGTGTGCTGCATTCTACAGCACGCATTGAAAGACAAAAATGCCTGTAGTGATTGTTTTTGTGCAGGAAGGTGCCCCTTCCTGCACAAAAACAATCTCCCCCACGACGCAGGCATCCTTGCACCATGGTGCAAGGGTGCCTGCTCCGGCGCATGGCTGCAGTTTGTGCGCCAACGCAGAGGGAAGCACAGAGATGCAACATATTGTTGTAAATATGTCGCATCCCTGTGCTTTGAAAGTGACTCAGTGCAACACAGCCAAATGGCTTGCGGAATGCACTGAATCACTTTCATTGTAAATCTGCCCCCAGGTTTTTAGAAGCTTCCGAAACCAAGGGAGTGTGTCACATCTCTCAGTGTTGTAGGCAGATCGTTCCAGAGTCTTGGCCCGAGATTAGAAAATGCTCGACCTCCTTGGCAGAATTCCCTAACTCTGGGAATTATGGCCAGCCTCAAATGACTATAGCTTAACAGGCATGCGGGAAAATACTGAAACACTGATGATCGAAGATAAAGAGGTCTTGTATTTGATAGGCATTTGTGCATATAGCACAATACCTTAAATTGCAAATGCCGCTCAGTGGGTGGCCAGTGGAGAGTCCTTAACAGACTTGCTGTAGAGGAAAACCTAGGGGGGCGAAGCAAGAGACATGCAGCAGCATTTTGCACAATCAGGAGGCGTTTGAGTAGTGATTTTGCCACCCCCAGGTACAAGACATTCCAATAGTCAAGACCTAGAAATAACTAATGCCTGGATAACAGTTTTCTGGGCAGAGGTAGGAAGAAAGTAAAGGATTTTCTTGAGCCATTTCAGAATGCCGAAGAAAGTGGCTGCTACCTTTTTAATCTGCTGACAAATGGTAAATTTGTAATCCAGCCAGATTCCAGAGCTCTTTACGACTGGCCCTGGATTAGAGGGATCACCCATAGTCACTGGTCATAAGTGGGAGCCCCAAGGGGTAGGGGGTTACCCACCAACATGACCTCCGTCTTGCCTCTGTTTAACTTTAGGGAGTTAGCTCACATTCCATGATGAAACTTGGGTGAGGCAAGAATGCAAGTCCATCATATTCTGGTTGTCCTTGGATGACAGAGATACCACAATTTGTGTACCGTCCTTTTATGAAAAGATTGTGAGGTTACAATTTTCCACTATATCTGGCAATGGTCTGACAAATAAGTTAAACAGCAGAGGACTCAAGGTGGATCCCTGAGCCACACCAGAGGCTAAAAGATGAGGTTTTGACCTATGTTGGTGAGTGTGCACCTGAAAGGTGGAATCATGCAGGAAGGATTTGAGCCAGGATAATGCAATATCCTGTATTCCCATTCCCTCTAATATTTGTATGAGCGTGGTGTGATTAACAGTGTCAAATGCTGCACTGAGATCTAGAAAAATTAGTGCAGCAGCTCCACCCTCGTCCAATTGATGCCTCAAGAATTCCATGACACCAAGGACTGCCGATTCGGTCCTATGACCTGCTTGAATCCCAGATTGTGAAGGGTAGAGTAAGTCATCGAGTTCTATGAGTCTTGTAAGTTGTTGATTTGCATGTTTCTCTAGCACCTTGGCAAAACAGGGCACAAAATATATAGGCCTATTGTTAGACCATATAAGAGGGTCCAAGTTAGATTTTTTTTAGTAGAGGGGTGACCAAAGCAGTTTTCCAGATTTTTGGAACCACACCCTCCACCACTGATTTAATATTTGGGCAATATGCTCCGCAACAGAATGAGAAAGCTTCCCAAGTTCAACCGGGGTACAGGGATCCAATAGGGATACTGATTTAATAGATGCAAGTATGGCCCTAAATGATGGTAGGTCCAAGGAGGTGGAACCCATGCAGCATACTGTCTACCTTAGGGAAACCTATTTGAGTACTAGGCTCATCTGTGGCGGAGGAGGCGGCCTGAATAAATGCCACTTTCTTAATAAAGAATTTGTGAATTTCCTCGCAATGTATTTGAGAATTAGGGAACTGGTGCAATGTTGGTTGGGTCAGAAGGAGCTCCCACTAACTGAAAGTGAGGCTTGGGGCAGTTTTGGGTTGCAGTAATTTTACTTGCATAAAACGCAGCTCTGGTATCATGACAGGTTTTTCAGTAAGACTTGAAGGTGTTTTTATAGTTTGCCTTATCTTCATAGATATAATTTTTACGCCACACCCTTTCTAGATGTTTACACGACTTTCTCTTTTCATATAAAGAGTCATTATTCCAGGGAGCCAGAGGAAGGATTCTGTGGTGCGTTTTAGTGATAAAAGGGATTAAAGTGTCCAAAAAGGACCCAAGCCGATTATCAGTTGTAGATGTTGCTAGCACCACTGAGTTGCACAGCAAAGGAGGATTAGCCCGTAGATTAGCATACCACAAAGGAACATCCAATTTTGCCCAACTCCCACTAGAGGAAGACAGGATACATATCCCGACTCTGTAACTTTGAGTCTATTAAAAATGAACAGGGAACTGTGAAATGGTTGGACTATATTGGAGGTAGAGGCAGGTCTGGCTGTGCATTTCTCAAATTTGTGAATACCAGATCCAGCAGATGTCCAGCTTTGTGAGTGGGGGAATTTTTGATCTGCAGGATGTCCAAACCAGAAATTCATCTATCAATGACATAGCAGTACTACACGTTTTGTCCTCCAGATGGATATTGAGATCTCAGAGAATGGTGAAATTCTCATATTTAAGAATTATTGGAGCAAGACATTCAATAATACCAGTACACCAATTACCAACAGTACTAGGTGGATGACAAATTAGAGCTCTAGACACAGTAAACGTCTTTGACAGAAGTATGGAGAAAAGCAGTGCCTCGCAATCTGGGATGAGTCAGAGAGTGGAGGTAGAGGATATATTGAGCGAGGTATAGGGTGAACCATAGGGTACTGCATTGGAGAGACTCAAATGTGTTTTTTTAGTTTTTTTTTACAGTAGGATTAAAGTAATAAATATATAGATATATAAGTACATGGAAGGTATACATGTTTAATGAAGGTAATATATCAATATTTAAGTTGTAATTATTAAACTCAGACTTTCAAGTGTTGCTGTAATTTGAGCTAATTTATTTTTCTTTTCACTAATTCAATAGTGAAGCAATTGGAGATAAATAGTTATGCTAAAATGTACTATTGTGATAGATAAATAAACGTGCAACCATAAGCATCTAATCCAATAACCTATATGAAAAGTATGCAGTAAACTATCTACATGCTAAGAATAGATTAATATAACCATAAGTAATATGTACATTTGGTAAGCAGACCTTAAGAATATCTATCTGTTTATAAACATCATTATTATACACATAACTAGACACATATATATAACTAAATGAAATGCTTATATACACAGGGATATGCTGAACATTTTTGTTTGAGTATGGTGGTTATGTAGGGAAGAGCCAACTCTCGAATAGTCTTCTGAAGATACAATAGTTATCCATGGATCTTATTTTTGGGGTGGTAAGTTCCATTGTTTGGATGCTAGAACAATGAAGGATGTGCCACCTATGTTTTTTTTCTTGCATGGTAGGATTTTGCGGCGAGTTGCCAATCTGGAGCTGAGGTGTCTTGGTTGAATGTATTTGTTTTTTTATTCCTGATGAAAAGCGGCCTTGTTCTGTGTATTGCTTTGTGGGTGATATAAAGCAGCTTGAATGTGGATCTTCTGGCAACCGGTAACCAATGTAGAGCCCTCAAGGCAGGGGAGATATGGGCTTGTGGCTTTATATATAGGAGTAGACTCTGTTGTAGTTTTTTCACAGTTGATAAAGATGATCCTTGGTAGAGGCCATTGGTGTAATAAAATTTAGATAGTACAAGAGAGATAGTAGCCTGTACTTTGTGTGGAATCTCAGGTGGGGGAATATGCATTGCAGAGATTTTAAAGTAATGAAACTTGATCTTGCTCATTTGTACATTTGGACATTCATTGATATCTTGGAGTCCACGATAATTCTAAGGTTTCCAACTTTATTAACTACTTTAGGAGGTGGTCCCAGATTGTCAGGCCAGGCTGCGAGTGGGTTATAATATTTCCAATCGCCACATGTTATTATTTCAATTTTGGAAGCATTCAATTTGAAATGGCTCCATATCATCCACTGATCAATGGCTCTGAGGCAACTGAAAATGTGGGAGTTTCCAATATCTATATGGCTTTCCAGTTTAAGGAGAATTTGTGTAGCATCTGTATAGTTATAGCGTGGGAGCTGAAATTCGTTGATCATTACCGGTAACGACTTTATGTAGATGTTGAAAAGCATGGGTGCGATGATAGAGCCTTAAGGGACCCCTGCTTTTGTGAAGTACAGTTTGGATTAGAATGGTGGAGAATGTATGATATTTGTTCTGTTTTGAAGGTAGGATGTGATCCAGTTGAGAGCAATCCCCTCTATGCCAGTGTCGTAGAGTCTTTGTATTAGAGTGTCATGGTCAACTGTGTCAAAGGCAGCTGAGAGGTCAAAGAGAAGTAGTGCAGCCACACCGTTTCAGTCTACTGTGCTTTTAAGGTCATCCCAGATGACAATGAGGTCAGATTCTGTGCCTCTTCATGGAAGTCGGAAAGTATGGAGTTGTTTCGAATGAATTGTGACATCTGGGTAAATGCTGCTCTTGCTATCAGTTTGCTCAGGAAAGTTCAATTTGTAATTGGTTTGTAGTTGTCGGAATCAAATGGGTCCAAGTTATTTTTCTTTCATAATGGGTGTCTGTATGTCTTTTTTATGTCTTCTGGAAAGATTCATGTAGTTATTGATGATTCTTCTTACTGGTTTGGCAGCAGAGGTAGTTAGAAGAATGTTCTTGAATATTTTTGGTGGGCAAGGGTCAGAAGTGCTGGCGGTAGGTCTTATTGCTTTGACTAGATGAATATATTTGCTTTGTGATATTTGTTGGAAAGATGAGAGAGGTTGGGTTAACCTACTCTTGGAGGGGATTTTTGGAATGGGGTTGGCACTGGTGGTTTTCCTTTTTTTTTAAATAGGAGTCTAGTGGGTTTTGATTTACCAGCTGATCTGCAAATTCTTCAGTAATGGGATGAGTTCCATCTATGCATTTAGGTTTACGAAATTCGTTGAGAATTTTATAAACTTCTTTATTTATACATTTTGAATTTTCAACTCTGTCTGAGTAGTACCTTTTTCAGATTTTTTGATTGCTGACTTGTATAATCTGTTAAGTTTCTGTAGGTGAAGGTTGTCTTGACTGCTGTTTTGAGCCAGATGAATTCCAGCTTTCTAATTTGCTATTTTATCTCTTTTAGTTCTATATTTCTCCAAGGTGCCTGTTTTCTTTTGTACTGTTTTTCTGTTCTGAGTGGTACTAGGATATAAAAAACTTCCTCTAGCCACTTATATAGTTTTTGAACTGAATATATTGTGCCTAGATCATTGTTGAATGTTAGTTGTGTTTCTAAGTATTCAAAATTGAGTTTGTTCCACAGTCGATAGGTGGATGCATGTAAGGTGGATTTAGGTGTGTTGATTTGTGGTTTTTTATGTTAAAAAACTAGCAAATGGTGGTCTGACCATGTGACTGGTGTAATCTTTTTAAAGAAAACTAGTTCTGGATTTGCAAAAATGACATCTAGGATGTGTCAAGTGATGTGTGTGGGTTTGTTGATGATCGATGTAGGTTCAGTGTGTCAAGGCCAGTAATGATGGTTTTTGGATAGGGCATATTGGGTTTGTGAAACAGAGGCCGGCACAGGATGGCAGATGAAAAGCCCACTGTCACCCCATTGACATGTTTTACAACGCCAGCCAGAAACATGTCAAAGGAGATGGCCGTTTGTTGGCAAATGTGGTCCAGCAGCGCGAGAAGTGCAGGTGGTTCCAGTTGGCACTTTAAGGAATTACAATAGCAGGTCCTCAGTGTGTGTTATCACAATGGGTAGTCTAGTAAATGAAGAAGGACAAATAATTTTGAAAGTACCGTAATCATATCAGGCAATCTATGCATGAGTTAGAGGTGGAGATTTTACCCCCTCTAGTAGTAATAGGTGCTCTAACTAGCCTCCTGGCTACCTGAAGACCACTGGAGAACCAGACAGAAAAGAACAATCTCTTGAAATGAACTAATGTGAAACAGAAACAAAGTGACAGACATAACCGAAGGGGAGGCATAAATATGAAGTTGCACTAGAGAAGCAGTAGAGGGAGAGAAGAAAAACAAAGCCACTCCAGGGCAAAAACAAAAACATACAATGGCGTAAACAAGTGCAAATGGAGGGTAGTGCAAGTAATCCACCAAATGCTCTTGCCAAACAATTATAGTCTGGAGGCAAGACTTCATAACTTGACTCTTCTGCTTCTGTGTCTACTGTAAAGTTACGCTGCCCTAGCAGTGCATCTGTCTGGGCTCCTCTGGATCCACCTAATACCACTGACTAATGCGCACAACCTCTCTTCAGACGATAGCCTCCATTGCTGCTTCATGGTTGGCCTAATATGCCTTGGCTGCTGTATAAAACATTTTCGTAGTTTGACTAATGAAACACGTGACTGTGCTGAACTTTCCTCTCAAATTCTGATACTTTGTTATGAAGATCAAATTCGTGAGTGCATATGCTTTGTCTAGGGCCTATTCACAAACTGCATTTTATAATATGACTGATATTACTATCTTAGCACTATTCATGTTTGACTAAATGCTATTTACAAACCAATGTATGGTTGTTTACGCCTCCGCTTCTCCTATTTTTCTCTGTGGACATCTCCGCCCCGACTGGGGAGATCTCTGCACATGTACACCTACATTTTAGTAGTAAAGGTGGAAGGGACATCAGGAGTGGCTGGCAAATGAGGAATACTTACTACTAAATGAGAGAGCTTTAGGGATGAATACAGAAGTTTAGGGATGGCTGAGGGGGATTATGGAAGGATATGCACCCACCTGCCAATATAGCGCATTCCTAGGCACAAAAGCAGTTTCTAAAGTTCCTACAGCAAAAAAAGACCCCCAAAAAGTCATAAACGTACTTGATATCAGACCCATAGACGCTGAGAGGTACTACAAAACTTTCTTGTCGAAAAAAAAGGAGTCATAGACTTAACATGACACCCCATAGGAAATAGGTGAAAATATGTTAATTAATTTTTACTTTTTGAAAATATAGCTACATTTATTTTAATGAAAAAAATGTATAAAATAAAATAAAAATAATCTCCATTTTATTCTAAAATATTTAAATGACAATTTTTATTAAAAAATAAATGTAATAAATCTAACTTTTTAAAATTCAATTCAATTAAATTATTTCTACGTGTAACTTTTTATAATGTTGAATACATAATAAATAAATATAAACATGCTATTTTAGATAGGATTCTTAAATAAATAAATCTTGTTCAACATAATTTATATTTAATATTTCATAATTAAACTAATTAAATATGTAATCTAACATTAAATTAATAGTGATGTAGCAGCTTTTTATTTTGTCATACATGTAAAATAAACACAAAAAACTAATTTCAATGAATATTTAACATAAAAAATAACTTTCTTTTTTCTTTATTTTTATTTAATAAACGTTTTTACTTTTCCTCAAACTTTACCATATGGAGATCACCAACTTGATTTTAACAACGTTTATGTCAATTCTATTTTCCTGGAAAAACTGCCCAAGTGCATTCAATGATCTCTGCAGCCCCACTCAAGTTTGGTCCAAAAGAATGGTGTGATCAGCATATTTCAGCACCTGAATTTATTGACCAACCAATTTAGGTGGAAAAGTTGAGACTGAAGCCAGGGTGACCGGCAGGTCGGCTAGGTAAAGATTGAAAAATAGTGGCTCGAGGATCCAGCCTAGTTTCAAGCCTCTGTTAGTCGCAATCGTTTTTGAGGTTGCCCATGTTGGTGAAACTCTAACCCTCACCCACGTGTCAGTGTTAAGAGCAGTTATCACCCTTAAGAGGTCTGGAGGGATTCACCATTTCTGTAATTTGTTTCACAGGACATTTCTAGCCACACTGTCGAAGCCAGTTGCAAGGTTGATGAATGCTGCATATATTTGCTTCCTCTTTTTTCCCACTGAATCTCCAATGTGTGTGGGGAGGCAAAACAGATTATCCTCAATGCTGCAGTCTTTTTGAAATCCTCTCTGGAAAAATTGAATTAGTTGATTCTCCCAGGCCCACCTTTCCAGCTCTCCATTAGAATTTCAGCACAACATTTTCCCAGTACATCCAAAAGTGCAATGAGCCTAAAATTAGCTGTGACATAATGGTCCCCCTTTTTTATGGATGGGAACCAACAAGGACCCTCTCCAGCTATCTGGGATAATGTTACTGGAGAGGCATTGATTGAATAAGGGAGTTAAAATCACTGCCAATTCCGTTTGGTGTAATTTAAGAATCGCTGCTAGCAGGCTGTTAGGGCCAGCGACACTGGACCGTTTTATTGAAAGAATCACCTTTTCCACCTGTTCATTGTTCAGTGAAGCTAAACAGTTTGAGGACTCATGGTTAGGATGCTCTCCAATATTGGGTCCCTGCCATTGCTTGAGGCCTTGTCCACGTAAAAACACTCTACGTGCTTCACCCATCCTGAAGGTGAAATATTACTTAGGGTATGGCTTGGCCTTCTAGTTAGGGACTCACTGATAATGCGCCAAAACCTGGATGGGTCCTTCAATTTAATGGCCATGTGAATCTTTACCAATTTTTTCCTATTGTTGTACCTCTTCTTTTCCCACAGTATGTATTTATTAGTATTGTTATAGCATAAACCTATGGGAAGCAATAGAACACTGGATATTGCATGGAGGACTTGGGAGATCGTGTACATCATGCGTGGAATACCTTCCACACTTTTCATTTGAGAGAGATGAAGTGATTTGTCCACAATACCGAGCCTGGGATTCAGACATGAGATCCCAGGTTCGAAGGTCAGCAGCTCTAGCCACTAAGCCACATCTCCTCCCAATTTCCCCCTTGACGATGTTTTTTGCTAGCTACATTCTGACATGCAACTGTCACTGACATGCCGACTCAACTGGCAGAGCTTTTAGTACTGTCAAGGATGTGCGGTTGAGATGGACTGCAGATAAGACGACAGAGATGCAAATAACTTTTGCCAATACCCCTGAGTCTGAACATGCACCATTTGCTTAGGTATCCTCCTTTTCACATGACAAAAAAAGCCGAAACAGCAATGACAGGTAACTAGATACCCCAAGCACAAGCAAATTCCAAAAGGCTCTGGTTAAGCTTTCAGCTGGGTTGAGGCTGTAGATCGCAAGAGAGTATGTGACAATGTCTCCCTAGAAAGCACAGACCCCAATAAATAAAGCAATATTTTCATGTGTTTAAGGAGTGAAGCAAAAGTTCCATGAAACGAAAATATTTTCAGCAGATTTTGCTAAATTATTTCCCAGGTTTACTAGTAAAAAGATTCCCATTCGTTTTTTCCTTCTGTAAGAATCACACAGAAGGATACGACTCTCTTCTTCTTGGTAAACAACCTTTACAACGAAACTTTTACAACGCACTACCATTACAACGCGGTCATTACAACGCAAACCATTACAACACATTGCGCTGGGGGGCGCTCTAGGATAGGGAATAAGTTTAATTTACTAACCAACACCTTCCCTAGTGTCCACGGGGACTGGAGTTGGAATAGTAAATTAAACTATTCACTATCCAACACCCAAAAGCACTATGCGTTGTAATGGATTGCGATGTAAAAACCGCGTTGTAAAGGCAGGCGTTGTATTAGCCTGCGTTGTAACGTCATACATCCTTCTTCTTCTCTCTGATAACTAAGAGAGGCAGTAGAGGGTTGTTTGGGACCCCAGATGATGACACTGGGCACACGATTGTGTATTGATGGGATACCAACTATCCGGAGGTGATTCTGATTATTTTCTCTTAGTTTTTCCTTTGCTTTTTATATTTGATTGCATGCACAGCATCATGAGTTGTGATAGTCTCAAGATATATATCTAGAGGTACTTGCTTTAGTTTGTGGATTCTGGTTATTTTTCAAGTATAAGAATTAGGGGGATTGAATCCTTACAGGGCTTTAAATTTCCCTCAGACCCTTTCTTATTGTATTTGTTACTTATAAAAAACCCTTGTCACACCCAAAGAGGATGTGCAAACTATTACACAGACATTTATAGGAATGTTTAGTTATTTTTCACATGCTATACATATGTATCATATTTTTGGGTGCCCAATATCAGACATGCAGGGTTCTCCATTGCCTAATTTTCTCTCATGCGTCTGCTCTTTCATCTCCCATTTTAAGTGATGGGTTGATTGCCTAGTGCCCTTGATGATGTGGTGTCTCAACTTAATTTTTTGACAAAGAATTTATTGATGGAATTGATGTAACATGAGAGCCTCATATCTGGTTGGCAGTGTGTGATAGCATTGGAAATAACAGTGCTTCTATTGCATGCCTCAGTGAGCGCTGGGTGGCTTTTTGTTGCTTTGAGATGAGACGTTCATTTTGGAGAGGTTATCATGCACTTCTTTATTTGCCTGTGTGTTGTTTGGTTTCTTTTTGTAACGCATCAGGTATTACAGGAGATGGATGGGTTTGATTTTGATGTTTGAAATTTCCCAAGCGATGTTGAGAAAAACAATGATTCCCACGAATGAAGTGTAAGCCTAAACCTTCTAGGCAAAGGTCTAGAAACAAAATACATTTAGGCTATACAGTTATTTTTATTTTCTGTATGAAGAATTCACAAGTGTGCAAAGAACACATTTTCTCAAACTGCATCACATTGCAGGTGTTCCAACATAACGGCACAGTGGGGGTGAATAGTGACGCTTGTGAAAAATTGTGCGCTGCTGCTCTACACAAAATATTTACACATTACTAGGGGCATAATAAAAATATAGATTTTCAATAAGACTCAAGATAAGAGTACAATATTTACATCATGATTGAAATCGGTCCCTTACTTAATTTTGTTGATGTTTTGACCCTACATAAATTAATGTAACCAGGGTCATCATCAGGACAGAAACATGGTAGCAACCAGCAGTAAGTGGTAAATCACTAGCAAATATGTTTGAATTATAGGTCCTCCTTGGTCAGGACACTAAAACGAGGAGCTGACTGGAAAAAAAACAGGGATTCTGCCAAAAGCTGAACCCCAGCAGCGTCGAGAGATCAGTGTGAGGACCCTCAGACATCGGGCCTAATTATGAGTCAGGCAGTCCGAGGACCGCCAGACTCATGGTGGCCCATCTGTGGAAGTCCAGCCATAGCAGAACCAGCAGTTTGACCACCCCATTATGACTTGGGCCGTCGGACCACCATGGGACCACCGCTCCCTGGCAGTGGAGCTGCGGTCCTGAGGCCGCAATATGCCGACAAGAATATTATGAGTTTCCTCTTCACCGTGGTTTTCATGGCAGTTCCACCACCATGGAAAACATGGCAGAGAGGAAACAAAGGGGGCTCTACAGGCCCCCCTGGGGACTCATGACATGTAAATGCACACATGGGGGCACAACATGTGCCCTCCTGTGTGCATGCACACCATTTCCTGGGAAGACATGGCTTGGCAGTTCAGGCTGGACTGTTCCCATGAGGCACAGGGTCAAGACTGATTTGCATATGGCCATGTCTGAACTGGGGTGGCTTGGTGAGCAAAATAACAATAGATTATTTCCCGATCTGTGACTGGGTGTGAATGTTTTGCCATTGTGCAACATTCCGTCCATCATCTTGTGTGTTTTGCTGTTCACCCTATGTGGGAAGGGTATGTCCAGACGTGGGTCCCGTGCTCACTAAGCCACTGGAGTCCAGCTATCCTGGCTGAAGACGGCTGATAGCCAGAAACCGGTCCTATGATGCTTGATTCCGGTCCAGGGAAGATATGGCTTGGCAGTTCAGGCTGGACTGTTCCCATGAGGCACAGGGTCAAGACTGATTTGCATATGGCCATGTCTGAACTGGGGTGGCTTGGTGAGCAAAATAACAAACCCCGATCTGTGACTGGGTGTGAATGTTTTGCCATTGTGCAACATTCCGTCCATCATCTTGTGTGTTTTGCTGTTCACCCTATGTGGGAAGGGTATGCCCAGACGTGGGTCCCGTGCTCACTAAGCCACTGGAGTCCAGCTATCCTGGCTGAAGACGACTGATAGCCAGAAACCGGTCCTAGGATGCTTGTATCCAGTCCAGGGAAGACATGGCTTGGCAGTTCAGGCTTGATTGTTCCCATGAGGCACAGGGTCAAGACTGATTTGCATATGGCCATGTCTGAACTGGGGTGGCTTGGTGAGCAAAATAACGATGGATTAAACCCCGATCTGTGACTGGGTGTGAATGTTTTGCCATTGTGCAACATTCCGTCCATCATCTTGTGTGTTTTGCTGTTCACCCTATGTGGGAAGGGTATGCCCAGACGTGGGTCCCGTGCTCACTAAGCCACTGGAGTCCAGCTATCCTGGCTGAAGACGACTGATAGCCAGAAACCGGTCCTAGGATGCTTGTATCCAGTCCAGGGAAGACATGGCTTGGCAGTTCAGGCTTGATTGTTCCCATGAGGCGCAGGGTCAAGACTGATTTGCATATGGCCATGTCTGAACTGGGATGGCTTGGTGAGCAAAATAACGATGGATTAAACCCCGATCTGTGACTGGGTGTGAATGTTTTGCCATTGTGCAACATTCCGTCCATCATCTTGTGTGTTTTGCTGTTCACCATTTCCTGCACGGCATGAACTTAACAGTACGTGCCATGCAGGAACTGTTTTTGCCGCTCTGATTGCGGTGCCCAATTTTAGAGGCACCACCATGGGAACGCCAAAAAAAACCCAGACAGGAGGAAACTCCTAATCTGGCAGGCGGCTGAACCATGGCTTTGGCGCAGAGGGAGTGTGGCGGTGGCATACCGCGTGCTCCCACTGTGCCAAAAGTCGTAATCAGGCCCATAGAGGCCTGCGCGGCAGAAGCTGACTGTGGTGAAAACCGTCCTGCTTGCGCATGCGTGAGTGTTCTATAAATAGAATAGCGAACACTTGTGCACGCGATGTCTACTTATGGAACACTTGTGTATACAAAGGCAAGACATCTTTCATTTGCCTCCAGATTCGCCCAAAACCTTTGAGCTGAGGTTGCACTTTCCCCAGACTCCTCTCTAAAGTAATCTTTAAATTCCAGGTGTGTTTAAATACAATGTTGTACACTTAGAAAGCAGATATTTGATTGAAAAACAGCGTTCCCTACCGACCCCCACCCACCCACTAGGTACCTTCCTGCTCCCTAAAAACATATCTTTAAATCAAATCAGATGTTAACAACTGCTACAGGACCACTGCACTTCAAAATCCATTATTTACCCATTGGTCGTAAACTTTCTTTAGCGCAAACTCCACCTTAAACCACCTCACATTTTTACCAACGTGCTTTAAAATACAAAATCGTTGCTAACTATTCAGAAAAGTCTTTAACAAAAACACTGCTTATCTTCAGCTACACAATGCATTCTCTGTTCTCTCCCCTTGCCTGAAACTTGACTGTTTGATATTTCTGCCTAACTACAATGTCTCATAGCAACCAGTATCATGTGAAAGGTGGCATGTAAAACATTTAAACAAACGAAAACATACTACTAAAAGTAGTTTTTGACTCAGGTCCGACAAACAAAAAAGTCTTACTAGCTTGGCCATCAACCAGACATTCTCTCCTTTTTAACATATATATGTATTTACTTAATGTTTCGGTTTTACTTGTTTGAGTAATTGTTCACTTGGATAACCTCTGTCTGGTATTGTGTGCTTCTTCTTCAAGGAGACTTTTCTTTTCTGCCAGATGCAAGTATGAAAGAAAAGTGGGTTTGCTGAACTGAAGGAGCAGAACTACCCAACATATTCTTAAGGTGCTTGCTAGTGCTCAGTCAAAATGTACTGACTTGAATTAAAGATCATCTAATTCGAGTGATGTACGTTTCCACATCCACAGCCAATCAGTCGCAATAGGAATATGTTGGTTAGCAGAAGACCCGGGGAAAGGGGAATGGGAAAAGAGAGAAAACAGAGACCCTGGATATAACCACTCTGACTCTCCACTCTGTCCTCATGTA
Organism: Lissotriton helveticus; assembly: GCF_964261635.1. Lineage (NCBI taxonomy): Eukaryota > Metazoa > Chordata > Amphibia > Caudata > Salamandridae > Lissotriton > Lissotriton helveticus. Next base: position 618,771,178 of record NC_136070.1, on the reverse strand, counting down.
ATGCAACTGGTGCTATGTAAAGCGCTCTGATAAACGATTCGGGTCAAGTTCGCGCCATATAAAACTCTGTAAAAAGAAAAAAAAGAGTTCTGTAGCTTCATGGGAAATGTAGTTTCAGGACTACGTTCAGATGCCTATGCTTAGCGCAACCATCAAACTCTTGAATCCTTTAAAATGCAGATTTGATGTTTCAAGTACTGCCAACCTTTACGTCCCTGGAATAAATGTAGCGCTAACAATTTTGAAGTATTGTACTCGGTGGGTGTCTGAGCATGGAATGGCGAGTGTGTGTCACAAATCATCACATGGTCACTTAAGGCTAAAATATGCAACTTCCACAAAGGTAAAAATCTAAAACTAACAAAAGATTGTTACAGTACCATTTCTGTGGATTATTTCCACTTCTGACTTTATGTCCCCATTTTACCGTTTTCTTATTTCTCTTTTAAATTGTTACTGTCCTTCTTAAAACACTTTAAAGTATAAGCATTCTATGAAGCAATAATATCAAGTATACAAAAGGCAAATATAAAGTTATCAGTACTAATCAACCATATTTTAATACATATCGAAATTGGCATAAACATTTACAAAGGTTTGCCAATGCACCCCTTATATTGTAACTAACACTGGAAGTGAATACCAAGCAACAGTAGATGACACCTACTTCTGCTGTTTCTTGCTCCCGTCAACAACGAGGCAATTTATCCAGTTTTCATGAATTCTACTATTCATTTAAAAACATTGTTGGTGGTACCCCAAAAAAAATACTTATCTATCCTCACTGTATTAAAATTGAAATCAGCTATTCGGTCCCTCAGTTACTTATCACACATAATTTGTATCTCAGACCAGCTCATCAAGATGTGTCTCCTACGGGGCCATGTCTAAGCTAACTTAATAACATAACCAGTGCTTACGTAAACAAATATGAGTGCAGTGGGGTATAGTTTTTCTTAGGAGCAAGTCACTGGCACTGCTGAATGCTGGCATTGGTGAATACCAAGCTTTGATAGTCTTGATGCCACTTTATGTCTCTTTCTTCCACTCCCCGTACACTTCCTAACTTCTTATCTCATTCTTGCAGGTTATTTTGCATCCCTGCTTTCTCCCTTTGTCAATATGTATGTATCTTCCGCTTCCTCCTTCTTTCTCCCTTCTCTGGGGTTCTCTTGCTCAAGAAGTTTTGTTTCCCAAAACTGAGTACCTGCAGCTATCGTCACAAATTGACTACTGTGAACTCCCAATAAATAAGAAATAGATAATAGCCTAATGAAGCTTTCAATCAGAAATAATCTTCTATTTTCAAACCAGGGAGCTTGCTGCGCCATTTAGGCTCTAGCCTCAATTTACAGAGGTGGCAGTGTCCCCTTCAAGAGGCCGTGGTTTAGCAGCTAAGAAGGTACTGCGTCTTTGGGGAAGCCCAACATTGATTTACGAATGGTTGGTACTTTTCCGTACAGGCACAAACGAAAAAACAATGGAGTGGAATGTACCCGGGTAGTTATTAGTGGTTTTGACTTATTCAGATATTTGTATTTGTTTGGTGTACAATTCATCTTAGAAGGTCATTATCAGTTTTTGCAGGAATCATCTTTGGGGCAAACTACAGCATTCAATAGACTCATAACGAGTGCTTGAAAAGCTTGCTGAAAAGCTTGCTTTCATGTGCCCAATTCACACTGCTTTTTAAAAAAGTATTGTGACTGTGCTTTACTCCAGTTGATTTGGGAGTAAGTCACACCTAAGCCAGAAGTACATCACAACTACCTAAAGGAAAACATTTATGAATATGTATGCCTATGAACAGCAGTGCCATTTGGAGATTTGTGTAAATTGATCAGTAAATATTAAGAAAACGTGGTAGTGAGCGAGAAACACTAGCATAGGCCCACTGCCATCACCATCCTACCTGCCTTATTCACAGTCTATGCCATGTCGTCCTCTCTGCTTCAATTTAAGATATGCCTTTAGAGGAATAAGAAATCTCTTTGCCAGAATGCAGGAGCCATCCTGTTCGGTGGAGCACAGGTATGGGTAGAGGCTGTGAATGCCACTGCCACTCTTTCCATCCACCTCTATCTGAAAGGATATTTTTCCAATTAGGGCATTGAACATTCATAGGGTCGAATTTTATTTTTTGTGAAATATTTTAATACAGCCTGTCACATCAGGCTTACTGTACATTAAAGTGCTTCTATGTCACCGAGCTTTCTAGTCACCCAGATGACTCCAGAGCAAATATTTTCTTTGTTCAGTATGTCAATCCACCATACGGTCCACCCGTAACATATTTTGAAGTCATTACATGTGCATATCATGTTATCACCTTCATTTATTGTGACCCATCACATGGGCAAACTTTGAAACATGACAGGCTAGCAACGATGTGACTGAACATCTGATTTTTTTACTAAATGGGTGAAGTACTGCAAACATTAAACCACTAATAGTTTGTCTGCATTTCAGTGGGAACCATACTGAAGACTCCCACCCACTTCAGAAGAGAAGGCCTGCAGAGTTTTAGAGTTCACGACTGAACAGCTTGGCACTGAACTGCTGTCTCTTTAAAACGACAAGTATAAGGGAGGTATTGAGGAGTTTGAAAAACAATGCAGCCATGCCACCCAGGATGCACATGATAACAGAAGCACCTCATGATTTTTGTTTGGAAGCGTGTTTAAATTTGAAACTGAATGCAGAGAAGTCTTCTAAGAAATGTAATAGTACTTTGGCAACGAACTTGAATAGTTTACAGTACTTTTATGTTTTTTTTTTTTAGAAATAAACCTTAAAATAGTCAAATCAATTTTTGTTGCACTTTGGATACCAAGCTACTCGAGGAAGAGGAACGTTCCTCATTTCCCTCTTCCTCATTTCCCTTAATGAATGTTGATATTTCACACAATGCATATATTGCTTTTAATAGCAGTTTGCTTAGACAAGGGATATATTGGTGTCATCATGAACTGTATATCCTAATGAATGAGAAACATTTCATCTCTGCCTATCTAAAAGGTATGTGTTATGAATGTGGTGTGAACTACAAGTTCACCACCCTCTATGACCCCCAGACACATGATTTAGTTGTGAGATTCAAGAAAACCATGAAGGGCATGATAATGGCTGTAGGAAAGTAGGATCTACTTCTATGGTTACCCCCACTTTTTGCCTGGTGCTAAGGTGTATTTGGCTAGTCTGACTGGGATCCTGCTAATCAGGGCCCCCGTCTATCTGCTTTCTCCCTAAAACTGTTGTATTGAGTACTTAGGTACATCCCAGATTGGATACTGGGGTACCCGTATAAGTCCCTTGTATATGGCACAAAGGTACCCAGGGCATAGGTATCCCAGAGGTCCCTCATGGGCTGAAGCATGCATTATACCACCCATGGGAGACCATGCAAAAGGGAACTACAGGCCTGCCATTGCAGCCTGTCTAAGTTGGTGCTAGCACCACTTACTAAAGATGTAGGTTTCATATATTTAAGGGTCACTGCACTTAAAGCCTATAAGTCACCCTTATAGCAGGCCTTTGCAATCCTGAAGGCAGGGTGCTTGGTTCTCAGTGAGAGAGTGCCCCTGCATGAGCAGGACACCCCTACAGCCTATGGAGTCCATTCTCCCGGGTTGTCAGTGAAGCAGCCATATACTATATAGAGGGGCCCCGCATTATTATTATGTGATGACCACCTCGAAACTGGCTGCCACAAATCTTATCATGTTTGGTATCAAACAAACATGTTGGAATCATACCCCCACATCGTAAACAATGTGGAAGGTATGATTCCAAGTACTGGAAGAGCCCTCCGTTAGGCTCTCAGTGTTCCCGGTACCAGCCTTCTTGACCCAAAGAGCACAAAATGGTTGCTGCCGACAAGAGACACTATTCTGCCCTCCTGCTGCTGAGCCAAGCTTGAGGAGAGGAAGGAGGGACAATAGGCATCCTGTCACAGGGAGGTGTGACCACCTCCCAGACAGGATTCAGTGTATTGGGATGGGGTGGGTGCGCTTGCCAGCACCATCCAGTCTGCAACGAGGGGTACATTTTGTGTCCCTGTGCATGGTCCAGTTCGAACCAGTTCTGGGAGCCGTTGGATCTCGCTCTGGAGCGAAACTGGACAAAGAACATGGGAGTAACCTCCCCCCTATCCAAACCCTCCCCTGGGAGAGTTCCCCGAATCTTCCCAACCCTTTACC